>NC_133424.1:43350000-43695000 GCF_049350105.2 Macaca mulatta
ACATATCATGACCTCCGGTGGCCCATCCACCTTGTGGCAACTTTGCTGCTTTTGGCTTCACATTCAAATGTGGACTGCCACACTGAGAGAAAGCAATGCCTAGGAAAATATTCTTAAAAAAAAAACAAAAACAAAAACAAACAAACAAAAAAAAAAACAAGAAACTACACCGCTCTTTGCTTTACTGCCCCGTTTCCTTTATCTGCCTCTTGTTCAAAGGGGTATCCAGGAAGTGTGAAGTCTCCCAGGATCCAGGGAGGCTGAGGAAACCAGCATAGTTTTCCCTGAGCAAATTTCAGTTTATCAGGCTTGTAGGAAGTCAGAGCCAAAAAAAGAAATCGACATTTTGGCAAGGCCCCGCCTGGATGAATCTCAGATGAGTCATTTGAGAAGAATGGGCTGGCCCATTTTACCTAGTGGTACAACTACCTGCCCAGGAAGAGGGTAGAAAATGCTGCTGCAGGAAAGTTGCCTGATCTGAGCTTGAGTTGATGCAAGAAGCCCAGTTCCATACTGATATGGTTTTGCTGTGTCCCCACCCAAATCTCATCTTGAATTGCACTTCCCATGATCCCCACGGGTCATAGGAGGGACCCGCTGAGAGGTAGTTGAATCATGAGGGCAGTTACCTCCATGCTGTTCTTGTGAGAGTGAATTCGGGATCTGATGGTTTTATAAGGGGCTTTTCACCCTTTTGCTCGACATTTCTCCTTGCTGCTGCCATGTGAAGAAGGACGTGTTTGCTTCCTCTTCTGCCATGATTATAAGTTTCCTGAGGCCTCTCCAGCCTTGCAGAACTGGGGGTCAATTAAATCTCTTTCCTTTATAAATTACACACTCTCAGATATGTCTTTATTAGCAGCATGAAAATGGACTAATACACATGCCATTTTCTTTTTCACTGTTAAATTACACATTGAGTTTCTGGGTTTATACATCAGTCTCATGGCCTTGACTAATGTGAGTTCACACCTAAGAGACAGATTCACTCTCAGAATCAGAATAAAATCTTGTTTCTAGATTTGTGAGGTTGAGAATCAAACTACAAGCGGTGATAAGTTTACCACTAACAAATATCAACCTGCAGAGGCAGCCCCCGCCACCGCCACCCCCACCTCCCTGCCCACCAACAATCCCTAGTAAGCCCCATTCTTGAGAGGAGAAGGCAGGAAAGGGCCCACATGTGCCACCACCTAGGACAATGATTCTCAACCCTGGCTGAACAGTGGAATCACCTGGTCTCAGTGCAGAATTTCTTATTTAACTGGTCTGGGGTGCCACTTGGGCACTGGGGTTTTTTGAAGCTCTCCAGATGGCTCTGCTGTGCAGCCAAGCTTGAGAACCACAGACTAAAGCTTGGAAGCCCCCAATCTGAATAAAGACCAAGAGTGGCTGGGTGTAGTGACTCACACCTGTAATCCCAGCACGTTGGGAAGCTGAGGCGGGAGCCCCCTTGAGCCCTGGAGTTCAAGACCAGCCTGGGCAACACAGTGAGATCCCATCTCAGCAAAAAAAAAAAAAATTTAAATTAAAAATTAGTCAGGCAAGGTGGCACGTGCCTGTAGTCCCAGATTCTCAGGAGGCCAAGAGGAGGATTGCTTGAGCCTGAGAGTTCTAGGCTGCAGTGAGCTGTGATTGTACCATGTCCCTCCAGCCCGGGAGACAGAGGGAGACCCCACCTCTAAAAGAATAAAATATAGTAGAATGATTTATAATCCTTTGAGTATATACCCAGTTATGGAATGGCTGGGTCAAATGGTATTTCTGGTTCTAGATCCTTGAGGAATCGCCACACTGTCTTCCACAATAGTTGAACTAATTTACATTCCCATCAACGGTGTGAAAGCATTCCTATTTCTCCACAATGATAGACTGAATAAAGAAAACGTGGCACATATATACCATGAAATACTATGCAACCATAAAAAAGAATGAGTTAAAATTAGCTGGGCGTGGTGGTGGGCACCTGTAATCCCAGCTACTCAGGAGGCTGAGGCAGAGAATTGCTTGAACCTGAGAGGGGAAGTTTGCAGTGAGTGGAGATCAGGCCACTGCACTCCAGCCTGGGCGAGACAGCGAGACTCCATCTAAAAAAAAAAAAAAATAGGAATGAGTTCATGGTTCATGTCCTTTGCAGAAACATGGATGAAGCTGGACACCATCATTCTCAGCAAACTAACACAGGACCAGAAAACCAGACACTGCAATCTCACTCATAAGTGGGAGCTGAACAGTGAGAACACAAGGACACAGGGAGGGGAACATCACACAGCGGGGCCTGTCAGGGGTTGGGGGCATGGGGAGGGAGAGCATTAGGACAAATGCCTAATGCATGAGGAGCTTAAAACCTAGATGACGAATTGATAGGTGCAGCAAATCACCATGGCACATGTATACCTATGTAACAAACCTGCACATTCTGCACATGTATCCCAGAACTTAAAGTAAAAAAAATTTTTTTTTAAAGAATGAAATAAAATACAGTATAAAAGACGGAGGGCAGAGAGTAGGAGCAGCCCACGGGAGTGCAGAGCAGTAGCCTCTAGAGACAGGGAAGGACTTCTACCCAGGGAATGCCGCTCATCCTTCTCCATCACTCCCTCACTGAGTTCTGCCAGGAGGGCACCTCGCTGTAAGTCAGGCCTCTGTGTCAGCCGCCAAGAATAACTGCTTGCCCTCACTGAAGTTCATAACTGCCTTCGGAAGCCAGTTAGAGCCTATAATTAGAATTCACTGCAACTCCGGCAACACGCAGCCCATCCACCGCCCAGGACTCCGGCGGCATCGGCTGTAGCCCGGTGATTTAAAACCACGGTGGACAGATTCGCCACACCTCATGTGCATCTCTTGGTGGGTTGCCCCCTCGGATGTCCACTGGGAAAGAATTGAATTACGGCCTTAGATACAAGACTGAGAAGTTGCAGGAGGAAGTCGCAATTATGCACAGAACTGGATGGGCAATTTGAGGAGAAGGTGACAAGAGAAGCTAAATCTGCCTCCCTTTTGTCCTTCAAGTCTCCTTCCAGAAACCCGTTCCAGCACCCACCCCGCCAGAGACGCGGTCTGCAATGCTGGAAGCAATGTAAGGGGTGGAGGGGTGGGGGTTGAGCTTGCATTTGAACCTCTCTTATAATACCAGAATGGAGACAGTATAATTAGTCTTCACTTTCACAAGTAATAAATACACGCAAATTAAAAATACATTTGTACCACTCATTTTACCCCTGCGTATATCATAACATGTAAATACACATTCTGCTTGTCTTTTGCTAATCATTTGCTTTATATTTTCATGTTGGTCAACAGGATAAATAACCATCTTCCTGTGTATCTCAGTATCATTAATATTCTTTAAAATTTGTAGGTTCTCATTTAAGGCTGAATGAGCGCTCTTGCCTATGGCTGTGGAAACAATTGGGAAATGTGTGAATTACATGACTGGTTTGCTTGCATTTGCCAAGCTAAATGTTTAAGAAAGCCTTCCTGTCATGAACAACCAAAAGTTTTTGGTAAGCGCAATCATCCAGCGAGGAGAACGACGGAAATAATACCAAATTTGGAATTGGAAGGCTCTGGTTGGAGTCCCAGCTCATGCATAAAACTGTTCTGTGACTTTGGCCATCAGCACCTCCCTGGGATTTCGTTTCCTCACTGAGCTGGGAACACCCGTACCTCATCTACCTCCTTTTTTAAATTTAACTCTTATTTTGGGTTCAGGGGTACATGTGCAGGTTTGTTATAAAGGTAAACTTGTGTCATGGGGGTTTGTTGTACAGATTATTCTGTCACCCAGATTATTAAGCTTAGTACTCATTAGTTGTTTTTCCTGATCCTCTCCCACCTCCCACACTTCACCTTCTGACAGGCCCCAGTGTGCGTTGTTCCCCTCTATGTGTCCACGTGTTCTCATCATTTAGCTCCCACTTGTAAGTGAGAACATGCAGTATTTGGGTTTCTGTTCCTGCATTAGTTTGCTAAGGATAATGGCCTCCAGCTCCATCCATGTTCCTGAAAAGGACACTATCTCATTCTTTTATGTGGCTGCATAGTATTCCATGGTGCATATGTACCATGTTTTCTTTATCCGGTCTACCATCAGTGGGCATTTAGGTTGACTGCTTGTCTTTGCTATTGTAAATAGTGCTGTGATGAACGTATGCATGCATGTGTCTTTATGGTAGAACAATTTATATCCCTTTGCATATACACCCAGTAACGGGATTGCCGGGTCGGATGGTAGTTCTGTTTTTAAGTCTTTGAGGAATTGCCATGCTGTCTTGCACAATGGTTGAACCAATTTACACTCCCACAAACAGTGTATAAGCGTTCCCTTTTCTCCACAGCCTCGCCAGCACTTGTTATTTTTTGACTTTTTAGTAGTAGCCATTTACCTTACCTGTCTCTTACTAATAGGAGTATTAGCAGATGCCTGACTAGAGAGAGATCACATGAGGCAGGGAAGTGCAGGAAAGATAATTTATCACAGATGGGGCCAGTGATGGACCAGACAGCATCCAAACGGCCGAGGGATGACGCTGTGTTCCCAGAGCCTCATGAGCTGGCCCAGGAACCTTCCTCTGAGGAAGGCAGAGCTGAAGTTCTGCCAGATACCTGGCCCCAAAGCAGGAAGGGAGCTTGAGACAGCACACCCACCTTGTTCTCTGATCCCCTTTTGCAGCTTCCCAATGGGCAAATCTAATTGGCACTGGCCAGCATGGGCAGCCTGCAGGACCAGCCTCCTGGGCAGGAGGAGGGGCAGGGAAGGCTGGTAAATGGGTGATGAGGGGTGGGCAACAGAGGCCTCTCCAGAATGAAAATCTCCATCCCACCTCAGGAATGAAAAACGTGCCCCTTCCCTTCAAGGAGTTTTCAAGATGCCTTAGAATTCAGCTCCCTTCAGCCAGGGAAGCCCCTGACGCTGAGTGAGAAGGAAAGCACAGCTTTAATCAAAGGAGTGTTGATGAATTAACCCCGCCTTGAGAAAGTTCAGTACCCAAGAAAGCAAAGTTTTTCACATTAGATTAGAAAAGATTGTTTTCCCTTGAAGATTCTCTTAAGTACTCTGCCCAGGGATCTTTTCCCAGGGATGCACCCCCCATCCCCCCGCTTCGCTCCCTGCACCCTGAGGTCAGAGGCTGGCATGGGCTGGAGGAGAGAATGACCAGCAAGCAGATGGGCCAGGTAAGAGAGTGTGCATGCCCACAGGAGGTCAGTCACCTGCCACCGCAACCATCCTGATTCTCAGCACATACCTGTTGGTTTAGTCTCTGGCAGTCCAGTGTCAATGAAGAACTATGACACCGGTGCGGTTTTGCAACACCACAGGCAATGAAGGCGTCCCCAAATGCTCGTTTCACCCTGCATGTCCTCAGGAGATGCCCCAGTCATGTCCTGAAGTTTCATTTTAGGAGAACATCCTGCTCTGGCACCTGGGTGGACCTCAAGGATTAATCCAGTCCAAGCCTCTGTTTGATGGATAAATAAACTGAGACCTAAAGAAAGGATGTGGCTTGCTCAAGACCACACAGCCAGCAAATGGAAGAACTCAGGTTTCCCAGCTTCTAGGCCAGGGTTCCTTACTTAACCCCCAACTCCCCAGCTGAGCAACATCCATGAGAAAATGCATGGGGATGCGGTGTTTGTCATGATTTAGGGAAGCAGGGAATGCAGGCTCTAAAATTAGACTGCCTAGGTTCAGATTCCTGCTCCACTAACTCTACAAGTTTGGACAAAACATGTAATCTTTTTAAGCCTCAGCCTCTGCATCTGTAAAATGGATACAAAAGAAAAAAATAATCTTATCTATCTCAGGGAGTCATTAAAAGAATGAGATGGGCCAGGTGAGGTGGCTCATGCCTGTATTTTCAGCAGGTTGAGAAGCCAAGGCAGGTGGATCACCTGAGGTCAGGAGTTCGAGACCAGCCGGGCCAACATGCTGAAACCCCGTCTCTACTAAAAATACAAAAATTAGCTGGGCGTGGTAGCACACTCTTGTATTCCAGCTACTCGGGAGGCTGAGGCAGGAGAATCATTTAAGCCTGGGAGCAGGAGGTTGCAGTGAGCCCAGATCAAGCCACTGCACTCCAGCCTGGGTGACAGAGTAAGACTCCATCTCAAAAACCAAAACAAAACAAAAAAGAGTGAGACAGAGCAGATAAAGTGCTTGGTACAGAGTAAGCAATAAAAAAAGTCTGGTGTTGCCAGTTCACCAGGAGATCACTATTAACGATAATAGCTCTATATTCTGCATTTCGTCAGCCAGACCTAGCACCCTTTCTTTGCTGGAACTTGGGATCCTACTGGACTAGAGAACTCTGAGTCAACTGAGAGCAAAGCTCCTTCCATCATTTCACAGGGAGTCAAAGCACAGGGTGCTGCCCATCTCCACGGGATGAGGATACGCACGCCTGCCTGCAGAGGCAGGGCAGAGACAGAAGCGTGAAGCGTGAATGGGCTGCCCCAGCTACTTTGCCTGGACTTTGGCAAAACTGGGAATCTGGTATGTCCACATGCTACCAGCCTCCCAGGGGGGCAGAAATGGGGTCATGCTCACTTTAAATACCAAACTATAATGACTCGAGCCCCACCGCCTTGATTCTGGAATTCAGCTCTCTCCTCCTGCCCTCTGCAAAGCACCCACTCAGCAGCCACCATGTTCTTCCCCTGTCTTCTGGCTCCCTTGGCCCTTGTCTGTTTCCATGGAAACCATCTAGCAAAGCCCTGGACCAAGGAGCTGTCTCCAAGCCTCCAGGGGGCACCCCGAACAGGACCTTTGATTACGCTATAGGACGGGAGACCAGGTCTGGTAACTCTCTGTCACGAGACCTTTCTTGCTTCCCCTTACCCTTCAACAGCTCTCATCCCCACCCCTCCTTCCCCGCACCCCCAGGGGCCCCCTTCAAATTCTCTGCTATCCAGCTGCACTTTTGGGTCCATTCCTGCAATCAAACAGGGCCCAGCTGCCCGGAACCAATGAGTCCTTATGGAGTCAGGCACCCCGACATCCACTGAGGCCAGAGCGAGGGAGCCCCCATGAGCTGGAGGACGAGGAATAAAAAAAAAAATAAAGAAAAATAATAAAATTGCTATTGCTTCTGGATGAAATATCCTGATAGTCACATGAAAGGAGAGCTTGAAATCATAATCATAATCATCTTTGGTCTTTGCCTGCGTAGACCTGGCCTAAGGCTTTAATGTAAACCCATGGTGATTCTAAAAGCTACATGAATAGTTCATTTCCCAGCAAAACTGCCATACAGGGAGACAAATAATTTAAGTAGGGACAATGCTTCACCAGTATGCACATATTAGAAGTTTAAAATCACAACCCAGGGAAAGCCAGAGAGAGAAAGAAGGAAAAACAAACTTTTTGTTTCAATTTCTGCTAGCTGGAAAGATCGTTCCATTCTGAAGCTGTCGTGGCCTCCCCAGCAGAGCCTCTTTTCCTTCTGAGAGAAGGAGCTGGGAGGGGGTGCCTGCACACACAGATGAAACATAGGGACGGGAGCCCTTCCTTGGAGGGGCGGGGGGGGAATTTAGAGGGAGAGACACCTGGCTGTAAATTCACAACTGGAAATTTACAGAGGATATGTCTCCGCTCTGGAAAAGCAACCAAAGGCTTATTGACATGAGATTCATGTAAATGAGGTCTAATTTCTCACCCCCCGGGGTGCACATCATCACTTTCCTGGGACGCTGGATTTTCTGAGCTTTTTACCCCACGTTCCACCCAGAATCAATGTATGGGCTATAGATTATTGATCACTGAGGACCCAGGCCCCAGCCTCTCTTTCCGTGTCAGAATGAGAGCTATTGTTCTCCTTCCCAGGCGTTTAACCATGAGTCATCATACATTTTCAGACATAGCGCAATTATTTATTGTCATGTTATCCTACCCAAGCTTGTCAGGAATTTAAACTGGAGAATATGTACACGTGCTTTCCTGAGGCAGTATTCTGGATACATGAGGAAAGTCAGAAAAACGTTACTGGTCCAAGAAAAAAACTCTAAACGTTTGGCTTTTGATTCTCTGTCTAATATATAGCAATTTCAATGGGACTAATATCACCATTCTGTGAACCTGCCAGCAGATAGAAGTTCCCACATTATTGTGGTCTGTTTCCGAGGACAAATAAAGTATGCTGCTCTCCAGTGTTCTGTAGAAGCACGCCACGCTATAGACAGAAGTGTTTCAAGTCAACACAATATGAAAAAATTCAAAATAAAATGAAAAGTGTCTGAAAACAAACCAACATAAATATACAGCAGTCCTGTTAATTATGATTATTTATGATCATAAGAACTGGCATCATTACTGTGGTTTCCTTTCCAAAATCTCACAAACTTGTTACTATACAGCAGTTTCGGAGTTCTATAGGCTTAAAAAGGTGGCGTGCTGGAGGCAAAAGTCATTTTTGGCAGGGATGATGTACGTCCCGAATGTGAGGGCTTGCACCCACACATGCACGTGTGTGATGCTGGCACACAATAGAGTCAGCTTGGACTTTCCAGGGTCTCCCAACATTAAACCACTGGCA
Organism: Macaca mulatta; assembly: GCF_049350105.2. Taxonomy (NCBI): domain Eukaryota; kingdom Metazoa; phylum Chordata; class Mammalia; order Primates; family Cercopithecidae; genus Macaca; species Macaca mulatta. The sequence continues at coordinate 43,358,538 of NC_133424.1, forward strand.
GTGCATTACAGATGTCTCTGATGAGCACCGCCAATCTATTAAACAAAGTGCTCTCATCGCCTCCGAGGGGCCTGAAGAATGATCTAGAAATCCACCCCCTGGGGGGAAACCGCCTATGAAACATCACCGACAACACTGAATATTTCATCAGGGATGACAGGACTTTTCTCTCTGCAGTCCCCCCTCCGCTTCCCGACTGTCCTGCCTGCCACTGTCTCCCCCCGCCCTCCCCGATCTTCTTCTCCACTCATTTGACAAGTAGTCATGGCCACATCACTGCCGTCCCGCTGTCCTTGCACGCTGACCTCTGTACTGTGTGGTGCCCAGTGGTCATGCTGTCCTCGTCTCTCGCCAACCACATCTGACAGGAGACGAGGCGCTCGTGGCAGCGGCTCCTGGCACCTGAGACGCCCTGGGACTACACAGGTAAACCAGGGGGGTCCGTGTTGTCTCTGGACTAACAACAGAGGGAAAGACATGACATCTCCGACCAGGAGCCCACGTCCGAATATTCAAAAGGTTCATCATGCGGGAGATGGGGGCGGCCCTCCTGGCTTTCCAGGATGAGGCCTGCAGAAGTCAGGAGGGATGACGGGAGGAGGAGAGAGGCCTGCACCTGGTCCTAGCCCAATCAGGGGAGAAGAAGAATGCGGGTGTAACAGACCAGCGATGTCAACTCCGGGGTGAGGGTGCACGGGAGTGTCAGCCCCTGCCCTCTCCAGGGACCCCTCCCAGGCAGGCTCCAGACCCCTAGACATGTGTAGTCACAGAGGCAGCTGAGAGATCAGTTCTTTCCGGGGGCCACAGTCGCCACCCAGTCCTGTGGCTCCTTCAGTACCCAAGGAGACAATGAAGGTTGATTAGTCAAAAAAGAAAATAGCTCCTTTAAAAATGACATGGCGGTTTTGAGCTGCTATATTTTCTTACAGCTCCTTTTTGGTGAAGTGTCGGAGTGGAGAAAAAGCATGAAGTATTTTGACTGAAATAAATGCTTTCATGGAAAACAGAGAGCCCTAGAGAGTATTCTAAGACTGGAAGAACGTCATACTATTTTAAGCAGGTGACAGTAATGTCACTGTCTGAGGGGTTAGGGTATTTTTTTTTCCCCAGAATTACAAGAGGAAAAAATAAGTTTGCTTTGAATAGAGAAAGTTAAGTAAAGAAACACACTTCCCAGTTGCATGGATAATTCATAGACTGCAGTGACATATTTCCCTGCTCTTGGTCTTTGACAAAACTAACCAGTACTATTAGGCAGAGAATGTTTGCTAGCTCCAAGCAGAAAACTAAATAAAGTACAAACATACTCTTCAAATCACTCTGATTTTTCCAACTTTCATTACACCACCCACATCAACATGGCTGCAATGCAATTGTTCAAAAACCTATCCCAGCTCTCGCTCTGTTTATCATGGACAGAGAAGGTCTGGGGAAAATCCAGACAGCACACTTCATCTAACTTGAGCTTAAAGCTTCTTCCAGGCTACTCGTTATTTTCCTTTTCTTCCTTGATACTACTGAAGAGTCAATAGAAGGGTAGGCGGCATTGCATGTTATCTCCTAGTACCACCAGCATTAATAGAGATCCTTCCTGTTGCAGTACACAGCACTGAAATAAATAAATATATATATATAAAGAGTCTTGCAGGCCAGGCGCAGTGACTCATGTCTGTAATCCCAGCACTTTGGGAGGCCAAGGCGAGCGGATCACTTGAAGTCAGGAGTTTGAGACCAGCCTGGCCAACATGATGAAACCCCATCTCTACTAAAAATACAAAACATTAGCCGGGCGTGGTGGCTCATGCCTGTAATCCCAGCTACTTGGGAGGCTGAGGCATGAGAATTGCTTGAACCTGGGAGGCAGAGGTTGCAGTGAGCCGAGATTGTGCCACTGCACTCCAGCCTGGGTGACAGAGTAAGACTCTGTCTCAAAAAAAAAAAGAGTCTGGCAGAAATCTTGTTAGAAGACTTCACTAGGACCACATCCATTTACTGCCCTCCTCTTCACCCCGGGTTGCTGGCTGCCATTTGGTAGCTGTTTGAGAGTGGCTCTTGGGAGGGTAGGAGCAGTCCTGTGGCAGCCTTGCTCTTGCGTTCCATGGTGAGGCCATCATGAAGCCATGGTGAGGCTCCTTCTGGCCCAGGAGCTGGAACGGATGAAGACCCCAGCTCAATAGGTCCTATGGTGGAGTCCCCACCCCTACTGTCACCACCTCTCACCTTTCCATGAGCAGGTACACCCTGTGTCACGAAGAGAAAATATGCTTTCCACTCCCAGCTCAGCAACAGCACCTGGGGCCACGAGGAAGAAGAGAGAGAAAGGGGAGGTGACTTCACTGGGCCCCTGGTGCCTCTGACCTCAGGAAAATACCCAGAAGATAGTAGGGACATGTGAAGAGTGGTTCAAGAGCACACCTCTGCCAGCTGAACTGCTGCTGCTGCTGTACAGTTCTTGGGGTCAGACCAACCTTGAATGCCTTTGAGGACAAAGCCATCCCTCCCTACCTGAGACCCAACAATCAGTCTCCTTGGAAACATCCAGCTCCCTGGCAGTGACACCCACCCAAGCCAGCCCAGCCCCTCTTGGGGGATGGAACACCCCTCAGATGGATTTGCGTTGAGAAGCTGTGCTTTGAAGCCCCTTGTGGGGTCTTGCTAAGCTGGAATCCCACATGAAGTCACACCATCATCATGGGGACTTCTCCACTGGGGTCTCCACCAGGCTGACGCCACTCAAGGTCAGAGACTCTCCAACTATAAAAGTCAGATTTTCCTCTGAAGAAACCTCATGTCTCAACAAGCTGGGAAGGAACACGATAACTGCTTTCATAACCAAGCAGTGTCCTTTTTTACTATTTTTAAGAGGGACAGAGTCTCACTCTGTCACCCAGACTGCAGTGCAGTGGCACAATCGTAGCTTACTGCAGCCTCCAACTCCTGGGCTCAAAGGATCCTCCTGCCTCAGTTTCCCAAGTAGCCAGGACTACAGGCACAGGCCACCACACCCAGCTAATTCTTTTAATTTTTTTTTTTTTTAGAAGAAAGGAGAGACCCAGTCTTGCTATGCTGCTCAGGCTAGTCTTGAACTCCTGGCCCCAAGCAATCCTCCTGTCTCAGCCTCCCAAGTCTCTGGGATTACAGGTATGAGCCATCATGCCTGGCATCTTGTGTCTGTAAAGTGAGACCCCAAAATAGTGCACCAGGATGGCATAGGACTTCAGCGCGCTATGTTACTCTGATGCTACAGACTCCTGCTTCCCACAAGCACAGGAGTGGCAGTGTGGCCTGCCACATGCACAGGTCATCAGCCCAGAGAGAGGACACTCTTCAGAGTTGAAATCCAGAGGAGGGTGGCTGTGCTGCATACCCTGGGTCCTTGTGGGGCTCTAGGAAGGCAGAACTGAGGCCAGCAGCATTTACTCCAGAGCAGAGAGGAGTTTCAGATTCATATTAAAAAATAAATAAATAAAATAAATAAAAAATCTAAACCCAAACTGAGATTTCAGTGCAGAATCCGTCTCTAGGGCTGCAGGAGCCCCCATGCCCACTTTCACTCCACTCCCTTGACTGTCCAGGGTCACCAGAAAGGCCAGTTGCCCCAAGGCCCTAGAGAATGTTCTGCTGCTAGCCCAGAGCACCATCCCCAGGACTGCTCTCCATGCATGGCCAGCTGCCTTGTTGGGTTTCACCTTGGTCATTTGGTGAATATCTATTTGGAGCATGTTCTTATTTCAGCAGACACTTTCAATAAGAAGATTGAGCCACCAGGCAGATGTTACAAGCAGTGTGAGTTTGTGCTGGAAGAAGAGAGAATCCACCAGTGTCCTGGACCCTCCAAGGCCTCTCCGAGGGAAAGACGTTTGGACAGAGAGGTCAATGACGAGGAAAAGGCAGTTACCCACCTTTGGGCAAGGTGCAAAAGCCCAAGATTCATGTTCATGTGTTGCAAGCACAAAAAGAAGATCCTGTGGCTGGAGTAGAGTGAAGAACAGTGAGAATGGTAGGAGCAGAGGGCGGAGAAAGGCACAAAAACAAGGTCACATGAGGCCTTGTAAGCCATGGTCAAGAGGTAATATTTTATTTTAAATGAATCCAAAGTCATTGCAAGGTTTTGAGCAAGTAAGCAAAATGCTCCTTTGCCAAAAATAAATACATAAATAAATAAATAAACAAACAACAATTTAAAAAACACTAAGGCTTCAGTAAGGCAAACAGATTGTGAATGAGAAAGAGTAGATGCAGGACTCTTAGGCAAGAGTGGGGTCAGGGAAGGTGGAGAAGAGAAGATATAAGATGTTTGGAGGTGGAGTCAACAGGATGCATTATTGACTAGGATGTCTGTACCTGGCAGGAGACAGGGTCTTTCTAGACCACTCATGCAAGGGAAGAGTCCAGGATGGTGCTTCAGTCATCTGTCTGTCCACCATGATAATGGTGCATGAAAAAATGGCCCAACTCAGGGGCATAAAATAATAAGCTTTTATTTAGTACACAATCCTGAACTTTGCATTTTAGGCTAGGCTCGGCTAGGCGGTTGTTCTGGTTTTGACAGGGCTCATTGACATGCTGGTGGTGGGTTAGCTGTTAGCTGGGATGAGAGATAAATGGGCCATTTGGCTCCCACCCTCCATGTGAGGCTGGCCCAGGCACATTCTCATGGTGAAGGCCAAGGTGGAAAACTGGACCAGCCCAAGCACAAAGCATTTTTCATGCCTCCGTTCCTGCTTATTTGTTATCACTCCTTTGGCCAGAGCAAGTCACAGGACAGATCTCAGCATTAGAGTGGGTGGCCCTGTAAAGAGAGATGGCCAGGGGTGAGGACTTACACCACTCATGCAATCTGTCTGCCCACCACAGAAGGTCCTAGATGTTTGACTTGAATAACAGGGTAGCTGAAGGTGCCTTTAATTGATGTGGGGCAAATTGGGAGAGGAATGCATTGGAGATTGCATGAATCAGGGACTGTATTTTGGCTTAGAGACCTGCAGGGCATCTTTATGTTCCCTAAAGCAGTGAGCAAGGCTCATGGCAACTGCTCCATGCCTATGGGTAATTCTGTTTTCTGGTTTTGAACAAAATTCACCAACCTGGAGTTTCAAAGTCCCAAGAAGGCAAAACCTTTTGATGATGATGCCAGTGAGCCTGCATTCAGGTGACAACACGGCAGAGAGCAGTTCCTCCCCAGTCCCAAAATGACACCAGTCAGATGAACAGTGATGGACGTTTGTCACTTGCCAAACAGATTCCTTCTGTCTGTCATGTCCCCAATCTTGTCTCCACTGCAGAAGGAGCTGTAGCCTCCTTTTACTGAGAGGCTCTCCAATTTTATGCTGATCGTTAACTAAGATATTCCTCTCCAGAGATTTATTACATTAATGAGCTCTGAAATTACTCATAGCAATTAAGTATATTGTTTTTAAACTCTTCAGAAATCATCAAAACACATTGGTTGTTTTTCAGAGAAACATAAATAAAGGGTACAACTTGTCACCCAAATAAACCCTGCAGCCAGCTCTCTTCAGGTTGGTTTGGGGAGTTTCTGGCCCCTAGTCTCCAAGGTACATGTGTGCCTTCACAGCTGGAAGATGTTCCACTAGTGAAACTTGTCCTTTTCTTTCTTTCATCTTTCTTTCTTCCTTTTTCTTTCTTTCTTTTGTTCATTTGTTCTCTCTCACTCTATCTCTCTGTCTCTCTCAACTTTCCTTCCTTTTTCGTTGTATTGTTTTAGTTTTTAGAGACAGGGTTTCAGCTTGGCATGGTGACTCAGACCTATAATCTCAGCACTTTGGGAGACCAAGGCACAAGGATTGCTTGAGCTCAAGAGTTTGAGACTAGACAGAGCAACATGACAAAACCTTGTCTCTACAAAAAACAAGCAAAGTAGCCAGGCGTTGTGGTGCACCTGCAGTCCTAGCTACTGGAGAGGCTGAGATGGGAGGATCACTTGAGCCCAGCAGGCAGAGGCTGCAGTGAGCTGAGATCACGCCACTGCACTCCAGCCTGGGCAACAGAGTGAGATCCTGTCTTGAAAACAGAGGGGAGGGGGTGGGCACAGAACTCAGGTCCTTCTAGATATTAATAAAAAGGAACTCCTTACAATCTGTTTCATTTAGTTTTCACAACTAGAAGGTGGGAACTCTTTTTATTTCCCACCTTATGGATAAGGAAACTGAGACACACAGAGAGTAAGTGATTTGCTCAAGTTACTGTAGGCTTAGAGTGTTGTACCTCTCCAGATTCTCTCTCCATGCAGGGAGGCTGCCCCCAATTGGACTACATTATGGGCTCTGGGCCAATTTCAGCCAAAGAGAGCTCCTATATCAGATGAGAAGGTAGTAGGAAAGGGAATGAGGGTATTTGTTCTCCCAGCTCCCTTCTGGAAGGGATGCTACCTGCTAGTGTTTCTTTCCATTAATCCTCTGTCTTCAGGCTCCAAACTGCTCTTTCCCAACATCCGTGTCTCGTCCTCTCCCTACCCAACTCCTACCCCTGTGGACTCCTAATCCCTACCTGCTCCTTTGTCAATGGCTCTTTCAATCTTTCAGCAAGGCCTTTTTGTTTGTTTGTTTGTTTGTTTTGTTTTGAGACAGAGTCTCAACTCTGTTGCCCGGTTGGAATGCTGTAGTGTGATTTCGGCTTACCGCAACCTCCACCTCTCAGGTTCAAGTGATTCTCGTGCCTCAGCCTCCCAAGTAGCTGGGATTACAGGCACATGCCACCATGTCCCACTACTTTTTGTATTTTTAGGAGAGACAGGTTTCACCATGTTGACCAGGCTGCTCTCGAACTCCTGACCTTAAGTGCTCCACCCGCCTCAGCCTCCCAAAGTGCTGGGATTACAGGCATGAGCCGCCACGCCCAGCCCATTAAGCCCTCTTTGATTTGCATACTTTGAGCTTTGAACATGCCATCTGCTTGTTTCTAGGCCCCAAATTCCCAAATCTATACTCTAACCACTATTCCACATTCCCCGTGTCCTGTGCCCCTGAAAACAAGAAGTTTGACAGGCAGCAGGGAAAGGCAATTATTGGTACATTTTTCTTTCACTCTTGAAATTAAAAAAAAAGACTTCAGAGCTTCTTACATTCCGAGCCCTTTGGCAGGACTTTGTTCACCTTTGTGGGTGATGGGAAGGACAGAGGAGCCCGTCAGGAACACCAGCATGGCCCCTGGTGGCCCACCAACACCAGCACAGCCCTGGTTATTTAAAGGTACCAGAGGACGGTGATAGAACCTTCGCTGGGCTCTGCCAGGGGTTGCACAGTACAGAAAGAGGGTTGACAGTGTGTACAGAGGAGAAAGGAGCCATCCAAAGTCCCAAGGCTGGAGAAAAACTTACCAGCCAGCCCTTCCTTGAACCCCACGTGCATGGAAACTAGCTTACTTTTCAGCAGGAGCCTTTGGGTCTCAAATTCAACTGAGTTAGCCCTGGTCCCTGCAACCCTAGCACAGCCAGAGGGAACTCGGCTTGGAGGGAGGGAAGCCTCGTCCACTCTCCAGCACGCTGAAAGACCCCCATTCACAGCATGGGATGAAGGCCTCGCTCCGGAGCTCAGGGGGATGGCAGTGTCCTGAGTGAGATCACAGGGCAGGAAAACAGAAAGAATGTGGGTCCAGCTCCCTTTACCACTGGGAAGTATCTTTGCTTCCCAACCAGAAACTATAGGCCGCCTGGAGCTCCCCTCCCCATCACTCCCTGGCACCAACCATACCCACTTCATGGGGATATAAAATGTCTCAATGGTGTGCACCTTAGTTTCTAGCACTGTTAAGGACCCATATCAAATCCCTTTTCCTCCATGAAGCCAGGATATGGGAGGCCTCACTGAGCTCCATTTGGACTTGCTAAGGTGTCTCTTGCCGCCTCAACCACCCCACAGGAGCCCCTTTAGGCAGGGGGCTGAGACTTCATAGCTCTCACATCTCCCCATCTCACATGGACACACAGGCCACACTCCAGAAACACTTGCTGATGGTTCCAAAAGGCAGCCAAAACAGAGAAAATTGCAGATTAGCGGGGCTGGAAGGGACCTCAGAGACCATCTGGACCATTCTACAGATAGGAAAACTGATACTCAGCAGGAGAAACTAGACAAAAAACCTGGATGCGGAGCTAGAAGCTTCTCTCTCTCTTGCTTTCTCTCTCTCTCTCTTTTTCTCTCTCTCTCTCTCCCCCAATCCAGGGTTCCTGAGCTATTGCAAGCCCACCCTAACCTCCTTGCATCTACTTGCATTTCTCATTGCCCCGTTCGGACCCCCAGGAGTAGCCAACCCAAAGAGCATTGATATCAGAGCCTCTCAGAGCGTGAGGAAGGCACTCTGTAAGTATCAGATGCACAGTGGTCCAGGGATTTTTTTAAGTTTAGTAATAATCAAATAATCAGTGTTTGCTGCCACCACCATTGCCTCAAGGATTGTAACCCAGAGCCCTTTGCAAGCCCGGGGCTGTGTGCCATTTGACCTCATTGGTAGGGTGGTAACTATAAAAGGTAGTTGTCTTTAAAATGTGTCCATTAAAAATTAAAACCTTCTAGGAGCTTAATGCCAGATGTGCAGATTCCACCTCCTTCCACTGCCTGCCAAGCATTCCATGCCAATAAAGTGTAATAGTTTTAATATCCTTCTAGATTAACATAGGATAAGGCAGCCACATTAAAGCAGCAATGAACAACTTCCTCCTCCATCCCCCCAAAATAAAGGAACTAACAAAAGGAGATGGTTGAGGCTTGGTGGGGTGAGTCCTGAGGACAGAACTTCTGGTTACTACAGGATGTCTCTGGATCCAGACTTGGGAAGAGCTGCTGGGGTATCTCTTGCCAGAGAGAGAGGACTGTGAGAACGAGATCTTCATTTGCAGGGTAGTGCAAAAGCCAGGGTGGCTTGCTAGTGCCCATTCAGAAAGCACCCACTAAAACTCCAGCACAAATCAATTCATCCTGAACTGAGCTCCTGCAAAGAGCCATTAAAATTTGTCTATGCATAAAAATGGGAACAGTAGACACTGGAGACTATAAGAACGGGAGGGAGCGGGGAAGGGCTGAAAAACTACCTATCCAGTATCATGCTCACTACCCAGGTTACAGGTTAAAAGTACCCCAAACCTCAGCATCATGCAATATACCCACATCACACACCTGCACAAGTGCCCCCTGAACCTAAAATAAAAGTAATGAAACTATTCTAAAATTGATTTTGGTCATAGTTGCAAAATTGTATGAATATAATAAAATCACTTAGTTGTACGTCTTGAAAAAACAGAAATTTAGAAGTTAATAAGTAAATAAACAAAAGCTTCAAAAAAAAGGTCTATGAGTAGCATCCAATTCAGCAGGGCCAGGAAGAGGAGCTATTGAGGAAAAGGGGGCCCCACCCATCCTCAGGCTCAGCTCCAGCACCCCCACCCAGTTCCCCTGCAGCCACAGAACCCAAGATTCTGAACCTCATCATCCCCCCGCCGTCAGCTCCAGCCCCATCATACCTCCCACCTCCAAGCAGGCGTATCTTCATTGAAGTGATCCTCTGAAGAATCCAAACAGCTAAACTCAAGCAGGACCAAGGATCAAAGTGGGGACCTCTCAGACCCATGTGAACAGAATCAGCCACAGTGATGTGTCCAAGAAAGCCCTTGGCTAAGAGGAGCTAACAATGGCGCCACAGAGAGGCCACGGCCAGGCTCACGGGCACCATGATATGACAGAAAGAAAACTAAATTATACCACTTGTCATCATTAAGAAAAATTTTCATCTTCGTTCTTCGTTTGAAAAGCACTATATTTAATGAATGCGTACTGAGTCATGACACGTAAATGACTAAAATATAGGAATTATACCGGGGTCAACTAACGTATTTTAAAACCTTGAAATTAAGGGACCTATTCATGCCTGTCGCCAGTGTGACTCCCAGTCATTAGGGTCCTCTGCATGGCTGCCCGTGAGCAATGGGGAATGGTGGATATTTCTGCAAGGGGTAGCTCAACCTTTCTTGCAAATTTCGTCATGGTCAAGATGAAGAAATCTTGCTCACCTGTTTGCCCACCTTCTGTGGGTCTGTGATCTCTTTAGGTGTGTATCCAATGCAGGCATTGCTGGTCTTGTGCAAGGTAAGCCCTATTCCAAAGGCATAGTTTGCAGATTCATCACTGATGAAAGGTAGAGCATTGACACCCCCTGTGCTTCCAAAATGGGGGCCCACACCAGGTGTGCATCAGGAGAGTGGCTATTTCTCAACTGCATTCATCTTCTTTAGTTTCTCCAGGAAAATTAAGATGCCTCAAAGTTTGAACTCTGCCAAAGTTTGCATGAAAAATGGCAAAGAGAAAATAAAAGATGGCAAGATCAACCAGGAAACCTGAAGTGAGGAAGTTCGAACCATCTTCCAAGGTCTTGACACTTTTAGGTTGAAGTGGGCATATTTTTGTTTTTCCACCCTCCAGCTATCAGCTCTTTTCTTGGTAAAGCAGTGTTCTGAATTTCCTTTGGTGAAGCCACACCTTCCATTCTCAAGCATGAATTTTGAATAGGGTTGACCTCACATACGGCACCAAGGTTGGATGCCGTTGTAAGTCAATCGATGTATGCCTTTACCCGAACACAGGAATTCATGGCCCAATTCTGGCCAAGTTATTGATGATTGTGTATAGATACAAAGATTGCATCTGCCAGAAACACATATATTCATGAAAGGAGGGGGGGGTGATATTGTGTGGAAACTGATGATGACACCAATACCAAGAGGGCCCTTGGGTACATCTTTTAATGTGCTGGATCAAACCTCACCTGAAGGAGCAATTTGTTGTTTACAAAGGCCAAGACAATTTTCTCTCTTTTTTAATCCAGTGAGAGTTGGGTGGGTTTTATGGCATGCAGTGCTTCCAGAATATGGAAAGTCCTGTGTAGAATCCTGTGATCTAGAGCATAGAGAAGCTTTTCAATCGCCTTGCCTCCAATAAACACAAAGATGACTGGACTCAAAGCAAGTTGCAGGAAAAGAACTGATAACAACAGTAAAGAGAGGCAGCTGTATCAGTACCAAGACACATGGAGCTCCCAGCTTTCTGAGAGCTGGGGGTCAGGTCACACACAACCCCATTGTTTGTGGCTGACCTCTTTTCTTATTTATCAAATCCCAAACCATCCTAGTCTTTTACACTTGGAAACTACCCCTGCCTTGAACTGTCCAAGCCTGTCACTGATTAACTACTCCCTGCTAACTAGGCTCACTAGTATTGCTGGGATTCTGATGGAGACATACAAGGAAGAAAAATGACCAAAATTCCCCCCAGCCACGTTCTCCATAAAACATGACATGATTCCACCTGAATTTGACCCCATACCTTGAGGCCACTGCAGTGTTAAAAGATGAAGCTTAAAGAATGGGAAAAGAGAAAGTTATGATAGAGGAGACTAATATCTTCAACTGTGGCAAGAAAGAGAGGTTGAAGAAGACTCCATGGTTGTTTCTGTCTTCCCAGCATTCAGATGAGGATACAAACATGAAATTCCAAGCTCTACCAAGGCGGAAAAAGTCTTAAATGTCATCTACTCTGACCCTTAATTTAAAGTTTTATTTCCTCCCCAACCTCTCCTACCAATGTCCACATAGCCTGTGTTGAATACTTCCGGTAATGGGGAACTCACTCCCTACCTCCCTCAGAGACAATCCCTTTTTTGATTAGTGTTGAAAGTCTCAAGCTTTCCCTTGTTCTGAGCAAGCATCCACATCTCTGAAGCTCCCATCCATTAGGGATGTTCAAAACTCACTGTTCTGTCTTCATCTGGAAGCTCTTCAAATATAGAAAGCCAGAAATCATGGTCCGCTAGATGTTCCTATATCTGGATTGAATATTCTCTATCCATTTCTCACATTGCCTTGGTGCAGTGTGTCTAACCCTGTCCCAGTCTGTACTGATCACAATACTATCTACTGCGGTCAGGTCAGCATGGCAAGATAGAGATCCTTCTCATCACCTCCATGTTCTTTACACTATACTCCCATTAATACAGCCATAGTTACACCGTGGTTAGACAGACCAATCGGGATTTAGACCAGTGGAATTTCTCCTCCTCATTTTTCAACAAAGGTAAGATATGCTGTGCTTGTAAGAAATCCACCTTAAAACTGTCATCGATGCCCCTGCATCTTGGACTGGTGAGAAAGCACATTGCCTGGTGGTGAGTGAAGAGCGTGCCAGTCTCCACGTAGTACGAGGGGAAAAAAAGGTGTTCTCAGCTTCAGAGATGAATGTGTAAGTAAAAGTGAAGGCTACCAAATTGAAACTGATCAATGTAGGCCACCCATCGCTAATTGTCACCCAGCTATTTTGCTTCCACTGGTCACGTGGTGGGTGACAGCCACAGACATTGATGGATTCTGACCTAGACTAGAAATCTGGTTTCTAAAAAAGAGAGAGAGGAAAGAGAGAAAGATGCAATGAAATTAACGGCCCAGCATGAAGAGAAGGGAGTGGGGAAAAGGCAGCGTCTTTGACAGCTCAAGCTGAGGAGGGAAATTAGAAAAGAAAGCCGACTCCACCGCCATATGTGTTAGAGCTGGCCGGGACAGCTGGAAGAAATATCGCCCAGCCCGAATCCCTGGCCAGGATTGTGATCCATGTCTGCATACGGCTATCAATAACCCTGCATGATTAATGCTAATGATTTATGTTAATTTTGCCATAAGCTTTATTTGTGCCCAGTGTTGAACTTAAGGATGTCAAATCATTCCTTAGGAGGTTGCTAGAGATTTTTTAAAGCAAAGTCTAAAATATAATGTCTGACATTCCATATATCATGGCCCCAGCCTCCCCAACATTCTTTGTTAGACGAGGGTCACCATCCCCCATGTAATTGCCTCTCAGTCAGCAAGAAGTCTTCGGGAAAGGCTCCACATTACAGGAAGGATAGCTCCACAGGGACCTGCAGGTTCCTCTATTTGGGGGGGTTGGGGTTGGAAAGTCCATCCCTGACACCCCACCTGTCTCCATGGGCTACCATTTATCCAGGAGGTAGGGGAGTGCACAGTGAATTTCTTGAGTTTCATCTTGGGTGGCTGTGAATCAGTCACTTCATTTTGAGAGCCTCAGTTTCCCGTCTGTTACATGATGCGGTGGGGGGGGGGGATGCTCAGCCCACTTGCCAGGAAGCCTGGGAGGCTCAAACTCTATAATACCATGGGATGCATTGTGCTCTGTAATACCCTCCATACCCAATGTACTGCATTCTCCAAGACTGCTTTGAGGGTTTCGTTGCATCTCCAGAACCAAGGCTTGGGGACTAGGGGTCCAGAGGAGATCTGAAGATCTGGCCTTTCAGGTCATCACCTGCCCACCTTGCGTCTGTCCATACGTCAGTCACTGATCCAGATGACCCCTTTGACACATCCTCTATTCACTCCCAAAAGCCAGTCAACACCCTTCTATGAGGCTGGCCCTCTACGAGGTTCTGGACTCTGTGATGTGCAAGAAAGGTGGGGCCAGGCAGTAACTTCAACCTCTCAGACATGCTGAAACTTAAGCCTCAAGGACTAACCCAGTTACAGAGCATAGTGCCTGGCGGTGGTGAAGCAGAATGTGTGTCTACCCTGCAGAGGACAAAAGGAGGCCAGGTCAGACAGATGCAGTAGAAATGGAAAGAGGATGTCACTAGCTAGCCCAGTGCAGTGGCGCTGGATGGGACAGCCATCCAACATTAGTGCAGCTCACCTGGGGGTTCAAGCTGCATGCAAGTCAGGGGCCCTAGGAGCTCCAACCTGGCACCTCTGCCCTGTCTGTCCCTCACTCTTCTCATGAAAGCCAGTCTTCTCAAGACTGCCACGTTGCTCTGCAACCGCAGGATTCCCCCAGCCTCCCCCTTGGCTCCAGTAATCAGGATTCCTTCAAAAGCCCATTGAAGACCTAGGGACCAGTAGCTTTTCTACCTGTAAACCACTCACCTTGTTGGCAGCTGCCCTGCCTTCAAAATGAAACCCAGATCCAAGCCAGGACCCAACTAAAAACCCAAGCCATGGGGGAGGTAAAGCTCCTCCTCCCCCCCCCCAACTTTTTTCCCCCATCTCTTGCTAGAAATTCATTATCTATAGCATAAAAGCAACAATTTCTCTGTGGGTTATACCAAGAAGGAAATATTCTATCTGCTGTCTTGGCTTCCTGTGATGGGGCTCCACAAAACCTGTTTGGTCTGGGCTGTACGGTGAACACCTGTCAAAATGTATGGACCATGCCATTTATCAAATAATCTGCTCCAAGAACAGATAGGCACTATCAGCAATCTGGTATTGATCTGTACAGGCCCCTGCTATTGTTCATCCCTGCATCCCGAATGGCAGCAGGAATTAATGAAAGAAACAAAACAATGCATACCAATCACTCAGCCGCACAACTTTGTTTGCTGCTCTCATTAAGTTGGGCAAAGTTTTCCCAGCTAACCCAAAAGCTTGCTTGGGAGGGGTGGGCCCAGAAGGCTGACCCTCTGATTCACCAGCAGCCCCTCTGGTTATCCCTCTTCCTCTTCCTGACCTCCATGGGGCCCTTATCAGATGCCCCTGCACCTCTGAAACCTATGGAAGTGGAGGTGCTAGTGGCAGGCAAGGACCCCACCTGGGTCTCTCCTGGGGTCCAAGCAGAGATAGCCATTCTTCTGACAGCCCCTTTGTGGTTGTGTTTAAGCTGTCTTTGTGCAGGGCCTTCTTCCACACACAGTCTTGCACTGGGGAGAGATCTGTCCACAGATTCCACACAGAGTCTTGCACTGGGGAGAGATCTGTCCACAGACAACACCTCTAGGCCCCCAAGGAGAGTCTAGGCATCGGCGAGAAAGAGTGAGTCAAACCAAACTTTTCCCCTAGAGGCAGGTCCTGCAGAGAGATACACACCAATGCCCAACTGTGGACCTCCACTAAACAATGAGCCCTTCCAACACACACAGTCACTCCTGCCTCACCATCACTGTCTATACCTGAGCAAGCTTCAAGGCTTAGCTTAAATAGCACCTCCTGAAGGCTTCTCCAATCCCTCCAGCCAAAATTAATATCTCCCCCAGCTGAGCACTCACCATGCTTTACATGGGCTATACAAAGTAATACACTTTGTATCTCCTCCATCTATGAGACTTATGAGTAGAGGTCCAGGTAAAACAAGCAAAAATAAACCTCTGAAGTCAAGGACATAGATGCAGTCATCATTGCAGCCCTACATAGCACCTAACACTATTAACAATGGGTGGATGGATAAATGAATGGATGACAGATAAGTGGATGAATGGATAGGTAGGTGAGTGGGTGAATAAACTGATGGAGAGATGAATGGATGGATGAATGGATGGGTGGATGGATGGATGATAGACAAATGGATGAATGGATGAGTAGGTGAGTGGGTGAGTGAATGGATGGATAGATAAATGGATGGGTAAATGGATGGATGGGTTGGTGGATTTATGGATGGATGGATAGATAGATGGGTAGGTGGGTGGATGGATGGATGGATGGATGGATGGATGGATGGATGGATGGATGGATGGACAGATGGATAGATGGGTGACTGGATGGAAGGATAGATAGACCAATGGGTGGATGGGTGGATGGATGGATAGATGGATGGATGGATGGATGGATGGATGATAGATAAATGGATGAATGGATGCATAGGTGAGTGGGTGAGTGAATGGATGGATAGATGAATGGATGGATGAATGGATGGGTAAATGGATGAGTGGGTGGGTGGATGGAATGATGGATGGATGGATGAATGGATGGATGGATGTGTGAAAGGATAGATGGAGGGGTAGGTGGGTGGGTGGATGAATGGATAGGTGGGTGGATGGCTGGATGGATGGATGGATGGATAGATAGATGGGTAACTGGATGGAAGGAGAGATAGACCAATGGATGGATGGATTGATGGATAGATGGATGGATGGATGGATGACGAATGGATGAATCTAAACCATGTGGAATAAAAACTCAAGAGTGCACCATTTCCATAACCATGAGCTCACAGTGATGGCATCCTGATGATGGGCAGCACTGGGGATTTCACTTTTCATCCCAAAGCACGAAAGTATCTCCTCCTACTGTAGCCATAGTGCCAAGGAGTTTTCTCATCCTGATGGGTCAAAAGGAGACACTGAGGTCCAGAGACAATGAAGGATTTGCTTTGGCTCATACAGAGCCTCAACCACAGACATCCTGAAACTAAAGAAACTTACTCGCTGTCTGGTATAATCAAGAACCCCACCCCCATCACCTCTTCAGGACAAATATCTGAACCCCACTTCCAGGAAGTCTCAAGGCCGTGGTGGAACCAAACCACCACCATAGACCCGCTAAGTCAGTGAGTGCAGGTGAGCTCACGCCACGCCTGAGAGACCTGAAGTCCTGTTCTCTTTGGAAGCATGCCTTGGAGGGATGCCTTAGTTGTCCCTGTTGAGGGTTCAGAGGGCCCCGTATGTCACCCATACTGAGACAGCAAGGCCTTCCCTCTTTGGAGGACCCTCCTTGGCTTGGAGGAAGGCTCAGGAAAAAAAATCCCCAAGAGTGAATCTTTCCACTCAGCTCAAGTTTTCCGGAGCGAGCGCTCACCCCACATTCAGGAGATGTAGCAGAGACAGAGTGGCACCGACCAAAGCCTCACTCAGCTAAGCGGGGCCTCGAGGGAGCCAAGAGACACTTACATTCTGGAAAGGCACAGACCAAATGGCCGTGTTGGGCCAGCCAGGCATGTGACATGCAATTCTCTGAGGACAGACGGCAAATCTCCACTCATGCAGGGCCCAGGTGTGGGGGTCATTCCCCCTGGCTCCCACCTGGAGTCTCCCTACAGCATCATCTGGACACTGGGTCCTCCCCAAGGGCCACATCACACATCTGCATTGCCAGGGCAGAGGAGCAGCAGCTGCTTCTGTTTCCAAGTAAGGATGACAAGTGTGGATGAGGAGGGTGGGTAGGCCGGTGGGCGGGGAAGAGAAAGGAAGGAGGAGAAAGTCAGAGAGTGACAGGGAAACAAATAAAGCCAAAGTCTTGGTTCCTGCCCTTAAGGATCTCGGAATGCAGTGGAGAAGGAGAGCCGTAAGATCACGGACTCAAGCAAGGACAAGAAACCAAACTAAAGGTTCTGTAACTACATGCAGGTTCACCAACTCACCACTGGCAAAGTCAAATAATAAGGATGAGGTGTGGTGGAAGGAAAGTGACTTTACTTCCAAAGCTAGCAGTGGGGAAGCAGCCACGCGCATGCCTAAAGAAACTGCTTCAGCTTTTTGGGTCAAGGGTAAGGACTTTAAAAGGGGATTTTGGTATGTAGGGCATGTAGGAGTGACTGGGGATGCTAGTCTATGTGACTTGTTTTGATGACTATCTTGAGCTGTTGCCCCATCTGGTGAATGGACTGGCACCATCTCAGGTAGAACTGGGTTACAAATTAACTGCAGCCTTGAAGTAATCTTGAGGAGGGGAGAATTCCACAGTGGCTTGAATTGTTTTAAGATTTAGTCTCCAGAACTTCCAAACAAACATAAAATTAAATAAGGGAATCATCATGCAAGGGGTGCCTGGCAGAAAGGAGAACAAAGGCTATCATCTCGTTATTAGAGGCAAGACCAGGAATGGGCAGGAAGGAGAAAGAAAAAAAATAATGTTTAAAAGCAGGACACTCGCTGGGCATGTGGCTCACACCTATAATCCCAGCACTTTGGGAGACTGAGGCAGGAGGACTGCTTGAGCTCAGGAGATTGCAGCCAGCCTGGGCAACATAGATTCCCTCTCTACAAAAAGAATTTTTGAAAAATACCCAGGCATAGTGGCACGTGTCTGTAGCCCCCGCTACTCGGGAGGCAGAGGTGGGAAGATCGCTTGAGCCCAGAAGACTGAGGCCACAATAAGCTATGATCACACCACTGAACTCCAACTGAGATGACAGAGCAAGACCCTGTCTCAAAAAAAAAAAAAACCAAAACAAAACAAAAGAAAAAAGGTCACAGTCCCATGCTCAGGAGTGCCTCTTCTTCAGGAAGTCTGGGGATATTCAGAACGTCAGGAGGAATTCCCTAAATCCCTCCTTTCTGAGCTTCCAAATCTCCTGTGCAGTGCTCACCAGTGGGTAGGCCAGGATTTGGGGATAGGGCTGTGTCCTCTTGAGTTCCTGCAGGTAAATGCCACAATGATCAAAGGTGGTACCCACCCCCAGTCCAGCTGACCTCAGCAAAGGCCTGTCTTCCGAGGCGGGTCAGTCCTCACCTGCTCTTCTGCCACCATTCAGGTAGAAATACAGGTTGAATATCCCTTATTCAAAATGCTTGGGACCAGAAGCATTTTGGATTTAGAATATTTTTCAGATTTGAGGATATTTGCATATATAGGATGAAACACCTTGGGGATAAAAACCAAGCCTAAACGCAAAATTAATTTACATTTCATATACACATGAAGGTAACTTTATACATTTTTGCTGTTGTTTTGTTTTTAGAGCAAGGTCTCACTCTGTCACCCAGGCTGGTCTCAAACTTTTGGCCTCAAGAGATCTTTCCGCCCTAGCCGACCAAAGTGCTAGGATTACTGGTATGAGCCACTGCACCGAGCCTACAACATTTTTAATACTTTTGTGCATAAAACAAAGTTTTCTTTTGGTTCTTGTTTTGTTTCTTTTTTGAGACAGAGTCTCGCTCTGTCACCCAGGCTGGAGTGCAGAGGCACGATCTTGGCTCGCCACAACCTCCACCTCCCAGGTTCAAGTGATTCTCCTGCCTCAGCCTCCCGAGTAGCTGGGATCACAGGCATGCGCCACCACACCAGGCTAATTTTTCTATTTTTAGTAGAGAATGGGTTTCACCATATTGGTCAGGCTGGTCTCGAACTCCTGACCTCAGGTGATCTGCTCGCCTCGGCCTCCCAAAGTGCTGGGATTACAGGCGTGAGCAATCATACCCAGCCACGAAACAAAGTTTTGACTGTGATCTGTCACATGAGGTCAGGTGTGGAATTTTCCTCTTGTGGCATCATATCGGGGCACAGAAAGTTTTGGATTTCAGAGCATTTCAGATGTTGAATTTTTGGATTAGGTATGCTCAACCTGTTCAGCATTCCTGAGCAGGCCAGGACTGCTGGGACTCAAGGAGGTAGGAATGAAGGACGGGTCCTTTTTCACTGACTCCTGTCCCATTATAGCGAAATCCACAAAACCCCGAGAATGTGCTGGAGAGCAGGGGGTCCGGAAGGCAGGGAGAGGGCCTCACAGGGCCTTATCCAAGGAATCCTACCAAATTCAAGAATGCAGAATTGGAAGAGCCTCTGGCGTGAGCCCCAGGCCACTCAGCAATGTCATTCGCTGCCCCAGTTAGTGCCGGAAGCACCAGGGCCCCGGATGTGAAAACTCACTCTGTGCATCCATTCTTGATTGCACTGGGAGCTCATCATGGGAAGTCCAACCCACAGCAATGCTGCTCAGTGTTCCGGAGAAAGCCATTAGGCCAGGTCCCCATGCTGTCATCAGGCATTGAGAGTTAACACCCGCATAGAACCTGGAGAGCCAATGGGCACAGCCTGGACACGCAGCCACTTACATCACCTTTGGAGGCAGTGGCCCTGCCACGCTCTAGGACATGAGCAGCTCAGGACAGAGAACACTGAGCTCAGCACTAAGGCTCACACATTCACCAGGTGCCCACCACTGCCCACACATGCCCCACCCTGCCCTTCTGGCATCCACACGCACCTCTGGGCACACAGCCAGTCTCACACCCTGACACTCTCAGCCTTCATCCCACTGCCCACAGGCCCGCTCATCTAGGCCAACTCCAAGAAAGCTGACAGAGCAGCAAAATCCACCTTTCGTGGCCCTGGAGTGGTGACACCAGGTGCCTCCCAGATGGCTCCGGTGAGCTGGGGGGCCACTACACCGGCATGCTGCCGCTGATTCTACGTAGGAACATAGCACAATAGGTCGTGTGTGCTGCCTGCATCCCCTTGAATCAAGTGGGATAGTGGCTTGATGGGTTCTTCTCAGGAACCTGAATGCCACGGTCTCCATCCTGCCTTCCTTTCCATGACCACATGACATCTTCACCTTGGAAATGAGCTGCCAGTTTGCTCCGCTCTGCAGGCTTGATTGGGAAGGGCTGATCTCTTCTCTCTCTCTCTCTCTCTCTCTCTCTCTCTCTTTCTCTCTCTGTCTAACGCTAGCAACTCATCAGTGTACCCCTCCCTAGGAAAGTAGCCATTTCAATCAAATATCTGCAGGGGCAGAGCCTAGGGCATGACGCGAAGCAAGATCTCAGAACATGGTGGGAAGGAGACCCATAAGATCACAGAATCGAGCAAGGACAAAAAACCAAACCACAGCCCCAAACCTGTCAGCATCTCTTTGGGAACGTCAAGCGAGATCCCCCAAATGCCTCCATTCTGAACTTCCACATATCTCTGGCTCAGCGCTCACCCAGACTCTGATATCCCCTGAAGACCCCAGCAAAGCCTGGATCTGGAACACCACTGTGGGTGGCAGGTTTGCAGGGAGCTGTGCTCTGTAGAGGGAGGCACAGGAAAGAACGTTTAGGTAGGATTTGCTCATCCTCCCAGGCAGCACTGCTGTCACGGGAATGGGGGCCACTCCTTGGCAATTAGGATGTTTCATGCTGCTCAGCCCTGACTGCTCCAACACCTGTGAGGACGCATTCAATGAAGGCTAGATGAGAGGGCACCTGATGTGGTTTGGATATTTGTCCCCTCCAAATCTCATGTTGAAATGTGATCCCCAGTGTTGGGGGGGGGCCTGGTGGGAGGTGTTTGGATCATGGGAGTGGATTCTTCATGAATCCTTGGTGCCCTCCCCACGGTAACGAGTGTGTTCTCACTATGTTAGCTCATGCAAGAGCTAGTTATTAAAAGGAACTTGTCACCTCTTCTTCTCTCTTTCTTGCTACCTCTCTCGCCATGTAACAGCCCTGCTCCCTGTCCACTTTCCCCCATGACTGAAAGTTTCCTGAGGCCTCACCAGAAGCCAAGCTGATGTGGGTGCCACGCTTATACAGCCTGCAGAACTGTGAGCCAAATAAACCTCTTTTCTTTGTAAATTACCCTGTCTGAGCTATTGCTGCATAGCAACACAAAATGGACTAACACAGCCCCCAAGCAATTTCCACCCCTGCATCCTCTCCGCTGCAGCCATGACTGAGGTCACACAGCAAGGCCGGGATGTGGAAGAGGTTAGCCACTGGAAAGTCACTGTCTCTCTGTGGCCTGACTTGGTTTGACATGCACAAATTATTTTTTACTTTAATTACCCAACATTTAAAAAATCAGGTTTGGCTTTTAAGTCTGTACTACCACTTCTGCATAAAAAATGGAGGACTAGGCAATTCTGGGTTGCATTCCTTCCTGGCTAGGTCAGCTGGGGCAGGGCGGTTGTCAGTGGGGCTTCTATCCCGTGTCACTGATGGCACTACCTGCCTGGCCCCTACAGGTGTCTGGTTTGCAACTCTGGGGTGAAACACGACTGCAGATTGAGATATGATATAGAAGTTTCCAGAGGGCCAGTGGGATAATAGTTGGTCATAGTAAGCCATGCTTCTCGGTGACCCTAAAATTATGTGAGTTGGAGAGCTTATTCACCGGTGAAGGATGCTCTCCTGCACGTTACCAGGTCACCTGGAAGCCACGAACACTTTGCTGACTGGGAGAGCAGAATTTTCAGAGATGCAAAGCCAGGTCTCTGGGAATCCCTTGGCAATGGGGCCAGCATCCTGGCTCTTCTGGATTTTCCTGCCAGTGTCCGCAGCCGGTGCCTGTTTCCAGGAGTCAGGCAGGCTTGCTTTAAATGCAAAGAGGGGCTGTGATTGACTGCAGAGATCCAGTAAACAAAGAGGGTTAAAAAAATAAAGCTAGGCTTCCTGTCTGCCCTTTGCACACTAACAGCTGCTGTTTGCTCAGGCTTCCACATGAGTAACACGGGCGCGCTGATTTCTATTACACAGAACATTAATAAGAGGAAGCACTGACCCTCGATTGCCGAGAACCAGGTAAATGACGGGGAGGGAAAGGGGCCGAGAAATGGTAGGCATTTTACACCGCACGACTTGAAGGGGAATGCGTTGACTATAAAGATGACGGGTGTTGTAGCATGGAGGAAAAAAACATAATTTTTCATTGATGTACGGCAGCCAGGCTGGAAGGAACACAAATACTACAGTAGATCCATTAACTGGATGACAAGAAACAGTGTTCACATCCACTCACTAAACTGTTTTTGATTCTTTAGTACCAACACGCAGAATGATCCTTACATTATGTTGCCAGGGAAAAACCTTAAAATGCATTTATTTCATAATGTAACTTTCTTGTATTATCATAATAGAGCCATAACAGTTGTTGCAAACACTACGGGATCTAAAAAAACACCTAAGTACAGTTATTAAAGGGGAAATTTTTTCAAAGGGGGCAATGTGGTGTGTCTACAAAAGTAAGGGGAGGGAGGGCGCTATGGCTCACCTTCCACCTCTCCTCCTGGCCACGGGAGTTCCGGACCCTAAGCACCAGCAGTCACTGCTGGGCAGGGCTGGGAAGGACCTGGGAGAGGGAAGTGGAAGACGTGAAGGTATTCGTGCCCAGTCACTCTGTGGAATGGGAGATTTGCAGGGAGGGATAACAGTCACTGCTGCCATCTAGACTTTGGCTATTCCATTCCTACCCTTCACATGTCCCTGTACTTCCTCACCTATTCCCTGTACGCTGGACTGTATGTCTCACCTATATAATGGGGACAAAAATGGCCATTTGGGACAAGGTGTTGTGGCTCACATCTGTAATCCAAGCACTTTGGGAGACCAAGGTGGGAAGATCCCTCAAGGCCAGGAGTTCCAGACCAGCCTGGGCAACACGGCAACATTGTCTTTACAAAAAAAAAAAAAAAAAAAGCCAGAGGTGGTGGTGGCTCATGCCTGTAGTCCTAGCTACTCAGGAAGCTGAGGCAGGAGGATCACTCGAGTCCAGCAGTTTGAGACCAGCCTGGGCAGCATAGTGAGACCCTGTCTCTACAAAAAAAATTAAAAATAAGTCGGGTGTGATGGTGCATGCCTGTAGTTCCAGCTACTCAGGAAGCTGAGGCAGGAGGATCCCTTGAGCCCAAGAGTTTGAGGATGCAATGAACTGTGACCATGCCTGCGTGACTGCCACTGCACTCCAGCCTGCATGACAGACACTGCACTCCAGCCTGTGTAACAGGGCAAGACTGTAACTCTTCAAAAAATGTTTAAAAGTAGCTGGGTGTTAGGTGATGCAGCCTGTAGTCCTGGCTACTCAGGAGGACAAGGACTACCTGGGATCCCTTGAACCCAGGAGGGTGAAGCTGCAGTGAGCTGTGATTGCACCATTACACTCCAGCCTAGGTGACAGAGTGAGACCCTGTCTGGAGAAAAAAAAAATGGCCAGCTCATGTCACACGCTTAGGCATGTGCTCAGCAGTAAATGGAAGGTTCTAAGGAGCATTCAAATGCACTATTCTGAGGGCACTGATTTCTATTACATACAACATTAATAAGAGGACATTGAAAAATATAAAACATTAGACGGGTATGTACGCTGTTGTAGTCCCTTAGAATGGGACATTCCAATGATGCTCTCCTGGGCCTCACCAGGTCACCTTGAAGCCAGTAAAACTCTGCTTCTTGGTGGAGTAGAATTTTCAGAGAGGTAAGGCCCAGATCTCTGGGAGTCCCTTTGCAATAGGACCAGCATCCTAGTTCCCTGGTCTTAACAGAAAGGCGTCCCCAGGAGGCAAGAGTAAGTTTCCAGGAGGCAGGTAATTGGTCTTCACCACTGTGGCCACCAAGCTGACAGTCCACACCCAGAAACTCTATCATAGCCAGGCTCTGAAGGAGCCAGTCCCAGGTTGGAATCTTGACTCTGCTACACCCTCTGGCCTCCCAAAATGGTAGTTGTCATTAGTGGTCCTACTATAGCCAATGCACTCCATTTCCGGCACTGAGCTCTGGTGTGAGGGGTGCCCCCCACCAGGAAGGATCTCGTCTGCTGCCGCCGAAGGCAGTGAGGAGAGCTTGCGGCAAACACAAAAACAAAGTGTGTGGCAGTAGAGGAGCAAGTGAGGAAGGCTTCCTGGAGGAGGCAGCACTTTGAGACTTGGGGTTTAATAGACACAGAAGTGGCAAAGGCATTCTGACATAATGAGCAGGTGGAAGGAGACGATATGTGCAGGTGGCAGGTGGGATTGTCTGGGGCAGCTGGAGCCCTGCCCATGTGTGGAAGACAGCTGGACCTGAGGCTGCAGAGAGGAAGGGTGGGGTAGGAGGTGTGGAGAGCCTGGTACTAAGGCCAACTTGCAGACTGGCCTCCGTGACTGGCTGGAAACCGTGAGTGGGATAAGAAGGAAGGGACAGGAGTGACCTCTCAATTTATTTTCTTCCTCGGATGCCTTGGTGGTTGGCATCCACCTGGGGAAGAGGAGCCAATTTGGAGGAGACAATGAGATCACAAAGACAGGTAATAACACCGAGATGACGGCAATGCCAGCACTGCAGGCAACATTGGTCTTTCCATTGAATGAGGTAAAATACAAAAAGAGTTGGGTGCAGTGACTCATGTCACTAATCCCAGTACTTTGGGACCCTGAGGCAAGAAGGTCGCTTGAATCTGGGAGTTTGAGACAAATGTGGGCAACATAGTAAGACTCCCAACTCTACAAAAAATACAAAAATGTTAGCCGGGCGTGATGGCACAGGTCTGTAGTCCCAGCTATGCAGGAGGCTGAGGCAGGAGGAGTGCCTGAGCCCAGGAGGTCAAGGCTGCAGTGAGCTATGATCGCACCACTGTAGTCCAGCCAGGTGACAAAACAAGACCCTGTCTCAAAGAAGAAGAAGGAGAAGAGGAAGGAGAAGAAGGAGAGGGAGAAGAAGAAGAGGAGGAGGAGGAAGAGAAAGAGGAAGGGAGGGAGGAAGGAAAGAAAGAAAATCCCGGCCGGGCGCAGTGGCTCAAGCCTGTAATCCCAGCACTTTGGGAGGCCGAGACGGGCGGATCACGAGGTCAGGAGATCAAGACCATTCTGGCTAACATGGTGAAACCCCGTCTCTACTAAAAAATACAAAAAACTAGCCGGGCGCGGTGGTGGGCGCCTGTAGTCCCGGCTACTCGGGAGGCTGAGGCAGGGGAATGGTGGTGAACCCGGGAGGTGGAGCTTGCAGTGAGCCGAGATCGCGCCACTGCACTCCAGCCTGGGCGACAGAGCGAGACTCCGTCTCAAAAAAAAAAAAAAAAAAAGAAAGAAAGAAAATCCTAAGTAGCATGAAGATGTAAATGTGGCAAAATAAAAACCATAAAACCCAGGTGAAAATTAGATGAACATTTTTATATTCTTGGCACGGGGTGGATTTACAAAATATCCTTTTTAAAAAGTGTAATTCTTCTTTATCCAGGGTACAAATGCAGTTTTGCTCCATGGATGTATTTCACAGTGGTGAAGACTGGGCTTTTAGTGTAGCCATCACCCCAAGAGTGTACATGGTATCCATTAAGTAATTTCTCATCCTTCACTCCTCTTTCACCCTTCAGAGTTTCCAATGACTATTATTCCACACCTTACGTCCATGTGTCTGAAATATCATTCTAAAGTCACACCTGCTGCCCAAACCGTCACCATGACCTGCCCCTCCCTTAGGCTGAAAACAGCTTTGTCATTAACACTCCTTTATTAAGATGCTAGTTCTCCCTGGGAGGTGGGATCACCAGCGCAAGTAGCTTATGGGCTTTCTTTCCAATCCTACAATGCACAGGAGAAGCGATGGGGCTTGGCAGAAGATATCTTGGTTTGGAAGTAAGGAGGAGAGCTGGGGAGAAGACATGATCCTTGGAACCCCACAGAAGGAGGGCAGCTCCCAGGATTTCTGGGTTGCAGGAGGGGGATTTCTCTGCCACCCCCTCCCCACAAGGAACCCAGTCCTATGCCCTGCATTGTAAATGATAAAAAGATCATTATGAGTCGATGTACTACATGAATACATTCCGTGTCTAGGGGTGAAGGAAAGGCACAGAGTTAAACTCTTCTGACCAAGTTAGTCTAGGAATCAAACATGTCCTAGCCGAGAAAGTCCCGTGGCATCCAAAGGACTCTGAAGTCCCTCCACCAGCCAGATTGCTTCTTTCATGAGACTTCATGGAAGTTGCCTATTGATACAACTTCACATTTTAACATCAGATCACCTAGTTGGGTACAAAAGGGAGGCAGTAGAACCTACAGGATGTAGGTAAAGTAGCCGTTTTCTGCTTTCCGGCTGTGGTTCAGCTCTTGGCTTTGACAAAGGTGATGGCTTCCGGGGCTGGGTGCGGTGGCTCACCGCTGTAATCCCAGCACTTTGGGAGGCTGAGGCGGGCTGATCACTTGAGGTCAGGAGTTCGAGACCAGCCTGACCAACATGTTGAAACCCCATCTCTACTAAAAATACAAAAATTAGCCGGGCATGGTGGCTCATGCCTGTAATCCCAGCACTTTGGGAGGTCGAGGGGGGCAGTTCACTTGAGATCAGGAGTTTGAGAGCAGTCTGACCAATATGGTGAAATCCCGTCTCTACTAAAAATACAAAAATTAGCAGGGCATGGTGGTGGGCACCTGTAATCCTAGCCACTCAGGAGGCTGAGGCAGGAGAATCACTTGAACCCAGGAGGCAGAGGTTGCAGTGAGCCAAGATCGTGCCACTGCACTCCAACCTGGGTAACAGACTCCATCTCCCCCAAAAAAAGAAAGGTGACAGCTTCTAAGGCCAGACTTCAGCCCCAAATCTCTACTGGCTGCCTCTTGGGATATACAGAAACCTAATCTCCAATAGGCATTCCTTGAAGCAAAAAATGCCCTATTTCTTAATTTTTTATTTCATTTTAAGTGACTTTTTTTGGTTTTAATTTTCCAATGAACACGGTTTGCACTAATGTGATATTTGCACCAAATATATATACTGTTTCTTGGTGTAATTTCCATGAAATTCACAGAGAGAAGCTAGATTCAAGTTGGAGGGTCAGCTGTCCAACATCTTGTTATCTGTCCAGAGGTAGCCATAAATTCACTGCAAAAAGCAAAATCTCCAGTTCCTGGGAGCAGAAGGGTCGCTGGAAGCCAATCAGGAGGACATGGCTTTATTTAATTGAGGACTAAATATCTTCGGGATTGTTTTTTCTCTCCCAAGGATGGTCACTTTGCTGTAAAGGCAATGTCAGTGTTTCCCTGGTGGTACTGTTCCCTGGTTGGACCCGGATTTCCTCTCTGCATTACAGGTTCCCTCTTCCATATTATAAGGGTACAATCTGCCAAGCCAATGTTTGGATTCCCAGCATCATACCCCATATCCCAGAGCCCATGATGCCCCCTTCCCGGCCTCAGTCAGGTACTCAGAGGCCCCCACTCATTAGCCACAGAGTCACAGAGACTCGCATGGTATTAAGACAGCAATATCATCTTATTGGCTATTAGCACAAATGTGCCAATAAACATAGTGCATAAAAATTATACATATTCCCTCAGAGTCCATAATCCCGAACTGATATGGCATAATGCAAAACACACTTCCCCAAAAGTAGTGCTTAAAGTCACGATGTACAAATTGAATTTTAAATAAATTTCCTGAAACATCACCAGCGATTCTGGCCACATTAGCAATACACATTTGCTAAAAATAAAGTGCAGAATGGCTGTGCCCAGCCCAACCCCAAAGGGATGGGACCAGTGGGCATTTATTTGCCCTCAAGTGGTTTCAGAGGTGGGCTTGCTGCACATGTGTTCGGGTGCAGTTGTTAAAACAGCCCAATATCTTCCCCTCAAGGGTTTCCCCTAATTATCAGTGATCATCAGGTTCCAAAAGTCAGCTTGTCTTCACCTCATTCTCTATCAAAGAGGGAGATGTTAATTGCATTATCACCTTGCCAACACCCTCTGAAATGATGGCAGTGATCATTAACAGCCTACCACAGAGCCAATCAGAGTCAATCCAAATTCTGAACCAGCCAATGGAGTGCTTCCTAATCCCACGTGTGTGTAAACACTAAAAACATAAAAACACAAGGCAGCCATCGTGGAGAATGGGGTGCTGGGGGTGCTGAAGACCAGGTCCGCCATCAATTCCATAAAATGTTTCACTGGTTAATACAAACACACACAGACACACACACACACACACACACACATGCACATGATGCAGTGAAAAGCTAGAAGATTCCCACAAGTCTTATGATTTTTTTTCCCGGCCTTCTGCATCCCAGACCAATATAATCAACTAGCAAAGAAATTCTAAGTAATGCCAAGTTGTCTGGTTTTATTTAATGAAGAACCTCTCCAAGAATGCTGTCAGCATGCTGCCTTTCACAGATAAGTAAATATTTATGGCTCCTTGCATGTTAGTTTCGGCAGAGACCAAGACCAAAAATAATTTGCCCTTGTTCACTCGACTTCCTTTCTTAAATGTACAAAGTAAGGCTATGGTTTTCCTCAGTGTATTCTTGTTCATGGCTCACCTAAGAAGATGCCTTTTGGACTGACCTAGGATCCAGCTATCAAAATCCTGCTCACAACTACTCAAGGCCTAGTTCAAACTCCAGCCCCCCATATCTCCTTTTTCAACCCCATCCAAAGAGGGACAAGTCGTTGAACAGTTGATATCTTTCTGCTGTGAAGAGCACTTTCAAAGACTTAATCCTCAAGAGAAAAGTGGGCAAATAAACAATGCACGAGAAAAGAAATACACATACACAAGAGACATATGGAAATGTATTCAACCTCCACCATAAAAGAAATTCCCATTTTAAATATTTTGATCTATCAAACAAACAGCTTTGCAGAGGCTATCTCTTATTTGGAAATCTAGGCTGTCACTCTCCCACAAAGCTCACAGAGCCAACCTTACTTGGGGGACAAATATTTCGAAATAAAGGGGCCTCACTCCCTAGGACTTTCTCTTCTAGGACTTCACCATAAAGAAATATCCAGAGGGCACCCAGTCATCCATGGTAAAAAAACACTGACCACAACTTCACTGGTAATGTGAAAAAATCAGAAGCAACTTCATGTTTGCCATAAAGGAAATGGTCAAACAATATGATGCGTCTGTCAAAAGACAAAACTGCAATTGACCCTTGAACAACATGGGTTTGAATTTCTTGGGTCCGCTTACATTCAGATTTTCTTCCACCTCGCCATCCAAGACAGCAAGGCCAACCCCTCCTCTTCGTCCTCCTCCTCAGCCTACTCAATGGAAAGATGATGGGGATGAAAACCTTTGTGATAAACCATTTCCACTTACTGAACAGCAAATGCATTTTCTTTTCCTTATGACTTTTCAAATAACATTTTTGCTCTCGCTTACTTTATTGTAAGCATACAGCATGTAATACATGTAACATTAAAAATATGTATTAAGTGACTGTTTATGTTATTGGAAGGAGTCCAGTCAGCAGTAAGTACTAGCAGCTAAGTTTTGGGGAAGTCAAAATTGTATGTAGAGTTTCAAACGCGTAATGGGTGGGTGGAGAAGAGTGGGCATCCGTAACCCCCGGGGTATTCAAGAGACAACAGCACAACAAATGAGTTTAAAGCGCTCAATTGGCTTTATTTGCAATTCTAGAATCAGGCAACACCTTTTTCCAAAACACAGAATGAGTGATCCAGTGAGCCCTGCAGAATTTGCTTTATTAACAGAGAAGGCTGAAGAAAGCAGAAACAAAGAACAAAGAGAGGATTCGTTACTTTTAGACAGAACAATAGAAAAATAACTGATTCATTAATATCGGGTTACTGCAGGCTTCCTTTTTTGTGTGAGGATTAAAGCAGAGGGAACTTCATTATCATGCGGATTGAGGATTGAAACAGACCTGTTTGGGAAAGTGGCTGTTATCTCTCTCCCGATTTCTGAGGTCAGATAACAACTGAGTTTACTTTTGGTGACTGGGAAACTGAAACAGATCCAACACTTCCTTAGACAGTGCTTTCAGATAAACATAGATACTAACTCTTCTGCTCTCAAAGCCTGCAACTTGCATTTGTTTTTTGTTTTGTTTTGTTTTTTAAATTTTATCTTACTTTATGTTCCAGGATACATGTGCAGAACGTGCAGGTTTGTGACATAAGTAAATGTGTGCCATGGTGGTTTGCGGCACCTATCAACCTGTCATCTAGGTATTAAACCCCACGTGCATTAGATATTTGTCCTCATGCTCTCCCTCCCCTCGCCCCCCCAACAGGTCCTGGGTGTGCTTTTCCCCTCCCTGTGTCCATATTTTCTCATTGTTGAGCTCCCTCTTATAGGTGAGAACATGCGGAGTTTTGTTTTCTGTTCCTGTTGTAGTTAGCTGAGGATAAAGGCTTCCATCTTCATCCATG
The DNA here is from genome assembly GCF_049350105.2 of Macaca mulatta. NCBI lineage: Eukaryota > Metazoa > Chordata > Mammalia > Primates > Cercopithecidae > Macaca > Macaca mulatta. The sequence continues at coordinate 43,388,885 of NC_133424.1, forward strand.
TCCCCGCAAAGGACATGTTCTCATTCCTTTTTATGGCTGCATAGTATTCCATGGTGTGTATGTACCATATTTTCTTTATCCAGTCTATCACTGATGGGCATTTGGGTCGGTTCCATGCCTTTGCTATTGTGAATAGTGCTGCAATGAACATACGTGTGCATGTGTCTTTGTAAAATAATGATTTATATTCCTTTGAGTTTATACCCAGTCATGGGATTTCTGGGTCAAATGGTATTTCTGGTCATTTGTTTTATCTGAATTCCTTCCTCAGGAAAATACTCCCAGACCCCTCAAAAAGTAGGAAAGAATTGAAACTCACCAGATCACCACATCCAGACAAGGAGATGCCAGACCCCTCACTCATCATGATTGCTTCCTCACCATTCCCTGGTTCCTGTTTTCCAACACATGTTACATTTCTTCCCTGCTATATAAGTCCCTAATTTTAGACAGCCAGGGAGAGGAATTGGAGACTGACCTCCCATCTCCACCGCTGCGACACCCGATTAAAGCCTTCTCCCTTGGCAATAATTGTTTTCTCAGTAATTGGCTTTCTATGTGGTGAGAAGCAGGGCCTAGACAGAACCCCTGGTGTTTCAGTAACAGCATGTTAGCATGGGGAACTCCATTTTGATTTTCAGTCTGCTCTGTGGAAGCCTAGTGCAGAAGCTTAGTAGAAAACAATAGCCTCCTGTAACTTTTATTTAACACATCTATAAAATGCAACTCTGTGAATTCTTAAAATCGAACCAAAAAAAGTCTGAAAACCATCAAGGACATAGAAAATGTTTACAATATGTTAAGCGGGAGGGAAAAAAGGACAGGATATAAAAACTATATGTATAGTTGAATCCCAATTTTGAAAAAATAATAAGACATCTAAATGCCCACAGGCCTGTAAAGAAATGCATAAAAAATTTAACAAGGTTTATCTCTGGATAGCGGGATTACAGGCAGTTTTTATTTTCTGCTTGAAACTTCCCTGTATTTCTGAATGTTCAAAAATAAATTTGTATTACTCCTGTATTCAAAAAGCAATGTTTTGCTTTTGTTCTTTACAGGCTCTGAACCCCCACAGCTCTTGCTGTCAGAATGACTTACCGCAAACTGCACGCGACCCCCAGCTCTGCAAGAACTTGTTCTGGCTTCTGCTTCTGGCTCAGCCTCCTGAAGGCCAGGAATCAAGGCCTCTCCCCCCTTGCTCCTCACCCAAGGTCTACGGGCTCAGCACTTCTTCTTGTTCTTTAGATTCAAGGGGTACATGTGCAGATTTGTTACATGGGTATATTGTGTGATACTGAGGATTGGGGTACAAGTGATTCTGCCACCCAGATAGTGAGCATAGGACCGAATAGGTAGTTTTTCAGCCTTTACTGCCTCCTTCCCCTCTAGTAATCCTCAGTAGTCTGTTTTCCATCTTTGTGCCCATGAGTACCCAATGTTCAGCTCCCACTTATAAGTGAGAACATGTGACATTTGCTTTTCTGTTTCTGTGTTAATTTACCTAGAATAATGGCCTCCACCTGCATCCATGTTGCTGCAAAGGACAGGATTTCATTCTTTTTTGTGGCTATGTAGTATTTCATAGTGTCAATGTGCCACATTTTCTTTATCCAATCCACTGCGGGTGAGCACCTGGGCTGGTTCCACGTAGCTGCTATTGTGAATAGCACTGCCATGTACGTACATGAATAGGTTCATCTTTTTAGTTCAGTTCCTTATTTTTGATGTTTGCCCTCAGTTGCCCACACTCTGGCCACTTAGCTCATACCAACAAACCCCAGAGAAGGTGTCTTGTTTCTGAGGAGTTAGAGGGCAGGAATAGGGAAAGGAAGAAAGAGGAAGTAAGAGGTGTGAGAAATTCTCCTTGGTCATGATAGAAAGCTGTAGAATCAGCCGGGCGCGGTGGCTCACGCCTGTAATCCCAGCACTTTGGGAGGCCGAGGCGGGCGGATCACAAGGTCAGGAGATTGAGACCACGGTGAAACCCCGTCTCTACTAAAAATACAAAAAATTAGCCGGGCGCGGTTGTGGGCGCCTGAAGTCCCAGCTACTCTGGAGGCTGAGGCAGGAGAATGGCGTGAACCCGGGAGGCGGAGCTTGCAGTGAGCCGAGATCGTGCCACTGCACTCCAGCCTGGGCGACAGAGCGAGATTCCGTCTCAAAAAAAAAAAAAAAAAAAAAAAAGAAAGCTGTAGACTCAGCTTGGGCGCACGTTTCATTTACAGGAATTTCTTTTTGGGGGGTTATATATCCAGCTTTATTTTTTATGATAATCTTTGTATAAATGTATGGGGTGCACGTACAATCATGTTACATGCATAGATTGTGCAGTGGTGAAGTCGGGGCTTTAGAGGATCCATCACCTAAATAACACGCATAATACTCAATGAGTAATTTCTCATCATCCACCTCCTTCCACCCTGCCCACTTCTGAGTCTCCATTGTCTACCATTCCACACTGTGCATCCACATGTACACGTTATTTAGCTCCCACATACCAGTGAGAACATGCAATATTTGTTTTTTTTGTTTCTGGCTTGTTTCACTTAAGGTAATGACCTCCAGTCCCATCCATATTGCTGCAAAAGAAATGATTTTAGTTTCTTTTTTATGGCTTAATAGCATTCCATTGTGTATATGTACCATACTTTTTCTGCCCATTTGTTGATGAACACTGGGTTAAATAGTACTACAATAAACATAAAAGTGCAGGTATCTTTTTTATTTAATGATTTCTTTTTACAGAAATTTCTTGATAGTCAGCTGTCATAAGATTGAGAGATGGGGTGATGCTGTGGCCTGCAGTTCCATCTGTGAGCCTCTGCCTTGGCTGGCCTAAAAAGGAAGATGAGGATTTTCAGGCCAGGCATGGTGACTCACAACTGTAATCGCAGCACTTTGGGAGGCCAAGGCAGGTGGATCACCTGAGGTCGAGAGTTCAAGACCAGCCTGGCCAACATGGTGAAACCTCATCTCTATTAAAAATACAAAAATTAGCCAGGTGTGGTGGCAGGCACCTGTAATCCCAGCTACTCGGGAGGTAAAGGCAGGAGAACCACTTGAACCCAGGAGGTGGAAGTTGCAGTGAGCTGAGATCATGCCACTGCACTCCAGCCTGGGAGACAGAGTGAGACTCTGTCAAAACAGAGGAAAAAGAAGAAGAGGAAGAAGAAGAAGAAGAAGAGGAGGAGGAGGAGGAGGAGGAGGAGGAGGAGGGGAGGAGGATGGGGGAGGAGGAAGAGGAAGGCAGATGAGGAGGAGGAGGGAGAAAGGAGGAGGGAGGAGGGAGGAAGGAGGAGGGAGGAGGGAGGAAGAAGGAGGGAGGAGGGAGGAAGGAGGAGGGAGGAAGGAGGAGGGGGGAGGGAGGAAGGACCCTGTGAATGTGCCATTTTGTTTGGTCCTGAAGTGTGTACTTTCCCCATCTTCTCCGTTTCCTGGGAAGACTGTCAGTGCCCCCAATGCCCTGTCCCTCCCTCACAGTCTTCCTGCCATTCTCCCACCCTGGCCAGCAGTGGGAGCATGCCCCAAGCAGCGGGGGAGGGGTCCTCCCACCATCATAGCCATTGCCAGCCTGAGATGACAGATGCCATTATGGAAGGGACAGAAGAGCTTCCATCTAACCGCTCCCACTGACCTCACCATCCGTGATGCAGATGTACTTGTCACGTCATAAACACTTGGCACCCATTGGCTCTTCCCCAAATGGCCGTCAGAATTGCAGTTTCAACCTCCAGGAGCTCTCCGATGGGCACAGGCTCCACCTACGGCTGGTTTGGAATGGCAAATCCATCACTCTCTCTTTGCCTGTAAAATGCCAAGGAGACTGATCTAAGCAGGTGAGTTCCCACCGATGGCCTGCTGTATACCTGAAGGAACACAGATGGCATTTGCAGGAAGATGACATCTCACCATCCCCATCTGAGCAAAGTCTGCCCATCAAACAACCAAAGGACAGCAAGTCTCCCACATAGTGTAAAATGACTTGCAGTGATTCTCTTCCCCAAGGCCAGCCCCAGCTCTCAGACCTCCAGTCCCAACAAGTCCTTTTTTTGCAGAGGAGGCTCACCCTGGAACATGGCTTTCCCAAGGGGAGATGGGAACGGATGTTGACTTCATCCCAGCAGCTTCTGACACCATGCCACTGTCTTTCAACTTTCTCCACCAACAGGGTCAGGCTGTTGACTGGCCTCAAGTGCAGTTAGCCTGACACGGCTAGCAGCCTCAAAACAAATTAAATGAGGCAGGGATGCCGTGCAGTGATGTTCCATTATGTCCCCTCTGCTTCCACACGTGATTCACACTATCACTTTTAGAAGGCGAAGCATCGTATTGAATCAACACCTAATCTGCGCACAGTGTCACGGAGGAGGGGCGAGGGGACAGCAGGAGCATTTTCCCTGATCCTTTTCTTTCCTGAAGACCTTGCTGGAGACAGGCTGGGTGAGGGCGAGGATGAATTGTGAGGAACCCTGACCCTGTTTCAGGTAAGCTTCTGATTTACTGTTCACTGTGCTTTCTAACGAATAATTTTTATATAATAATGCCACCAGTAAGCACCAAACCCTTCTTCTTGGGAATGCAATTAAGGGAAAAATTAGCAATAAATTGTTTTCAGTACTTAACCCAGCTCCAAATTTATGGCTGCTGGAATTTATTGTTTCGGGGGCCTGAAAAATGGCGATTAATTTCATCCCGTTTCCTGCCATTCACCCTCAAAACTGAAATGTAAATAAGGAACAGTTTTCAGCCTCGAGTGTTCCTGCCTGTTACAAACCTCAAACTACAGCTCTACAGACGGCTACCTCTGAAGGCTCCTGAAGCTTAGAAACAGAGAGGAAAACATCCCTTTATCTGCAAGTGTCTCCTCTACTTCTTCCACCGCTGCAATTGCTGGAAGCTCCACGAGTGCCCTCGGTGCACAGATGTGCTTCACAACAGAGTGACTGTAAATGAGAAAACACTAAGTTAGGCTCTGACGACCAATGCTGGATGTATCAGTTTGCCCTATAAATAAGCGCTGATCACCTCCATTTTATTGAACTCATTTTCCAGGCAAGCAAAGACCACAAGATTCTTCTGCACATTTTCTCTTTACACCCTCTAGTACCGCTGCTACTGTCAGCTCCGACAGATTTATAGCCCATTCATTCATGGGAACAAAAACCCTGCCACGGCTGGTCATGGGACACGCAATAGCAGTTAGTTCAAAAGATAACAGCTGCAATACCTCACCTCTCCATTCAGCACTACACAGCCAGCACTACTTCGGAGGTAATAAATGCTTCTTGTTGGTGTGCTTTGAGTCATAATCCTGGAATAACTGTGGTCGGCCTCACCCCGGGCCCCGCCCCTAGGGAAACCGCTTTCTGCCACTCCCCAACACCCACCCCGCACCTCACTCCAGCCCCTTTCTGCCAGAAAACAGGGGGTGGGGGGGAGGCGGTTTGAAGGCAGCCCACTGCGTAACCAAAAAGTAGACCCCGTCTCCTTTTTCCAGTCCACCCAACACAAGCTGGGTTGCTGAACCTTTACAACTCAAGCAATTAGGCAACGCTGAGAAGCCGAGCTTCCTCGTGGTAAGTGGCAATGTGGGTATATGCATTCTCCTTGCAAACTGATCAGAAACAGAGGCTGGGGCATGAGCCCTGTCCCAACAAGAGGAGGCAGCTGGTCTGACTAGTCCACCACCATCTTCAGAGCTTGGACACACACAACCAGCACGTATTAAAAGAATCCATGATTTTTTTTTTAAAGTAGTGAATGACCTGGGGAGGAATAGAGGATCTGTTTCACCTGCCTCACTCAGAGCAGGAACAGGTTTAATGCAAGAAGCAATACAGTGGTGAAGCGTTCTCCCTCATTTTGAAGTCAGCCTTTCCACCCACAGGCCTCAGTTTACTCATCTGTAAAATCGGGCTGTTAACTCTACCTATTCTACCAACAAATCAGGGATTTGTTGCTAGAATTAAACATGAAAAGTAAATACCTTTAAAAATTTAGCACAATGCTAACCAAGTACTATGTGTTATCAAATAAATTAATTAATTTAGTTGAAGAAATCAGGTATGCATACAAGAAACTTTAAGAAAGATCACTAGAAGACAAGGTCATTGACGATCAAACTTCAGGGAAATGCCTTCCATTTTTGAAACCCTCCAACAAGACACAGACACCTGCCCCCACCTCTACCTCCACCAACGCTCTGTGGCCTATATTTTGCAGAGACGTGTTATCGTCGCTGTTAGTCTGATATCCCGACAATCAAACTGCAAAGAGAAAAAGGCCAGTCACGCAGAAATCCAAGAGCCTTGCCTCTGGGATCTGCCCACCCTAGCTATGGGTCCAGGTGGGAGATGGGGCATGGAGATATGGCTGGCCCAGGTCAGGTAGTTGAAATGGAAGTTGAGAGCCTCCAGGCTGCAGAAGGCGCCAGAGAGAGAAGCCAAAGTCAAACTCCCCATGAAGACGCACAGTTTGGTGGGGAAAGAGAAGGCTGTGAAACACATAGAACATGACACTGGGCATCAGTTGCTATCAGTGCCTTCCTCCCTAATCAATCAGCTTTTATTGTGATGCCTCTAGCTCCGCTCATAAGGCCTCAGCTCATAAGGCCGGAAAGCCGCTTCGGCAGCAGTTTAAAACGTTTCCAGTTTAATAATCCCTGCTAATTGAAAGCAGCTCAGAAAAGGGGGTTGGAAGCAAACCAGCACCGTTTATGGCAACAGTGCTGTTCCTAGGGGAAAGAAAATAACCTTTGATGCTGCAGGGGGAACCTGCCTCCCTGTCCCCAAACAAACTAATTCCCACAACTGTCTTCTTTGGCACCAGAGCTGTTTCTTCTTATGTTTTAATTGTAGAATGTTATAGCAGCAGAATTGCTGTGAAACCTGTTTTTAATCTGTGGAAAGTTAACCACCCCCCTGCTGCAAAAACTGGATTTTTTTTTCTTCGACCGAGAATTACATTCATTTTTATAATTTTCTTTCCTTTCAAATTGCCTAATATGACAAATGCTGGACAACCTTACAGTTCATCTGGTAAAGAGTGTCTTTATGAGTTGAGGCTTCAATGCTTTGATGGAGAAATTGCTTGATTTAAGTCAATCATGTCACCTTCACCCTTGCAATCATATTTATTTCAGACGCCTGCTGACCTAACCTGCAGAGCAAAACTAAAAACACGTTTACATTTTTGAGCTCAGATATTTGGTTCAAATGCTGTACAAATAGGTCATAATGAAAAGTAACTTTAGCACATGGCAAAGGTACCATTTAAGTACACTTATGACCGTTTGTACACAAACACAATTATTCCAGTATTGTAATTTAAATGGATAAAAGACAGATCTTAGCACAAAACCCTCCATCCTGGTTTCCTGGAACTCCCTGGCAGAGCTACAGTTGGGGACATGGATATAGAAGAAGGATGTCATGTGTCTGATATACCATGAATCAGCCAGGTTCGACCTTCACCCCTTGGATCCATGCAAACCTACCCTAGAAGGTGGATCCAGACACCTAGATCTTTTTTTTTTTTTTGTATATTTTTTTTATTTTTGTGGAAACACAGCGGATGTATATGTTTATGGAGTATATGAGATATTTTTGGTACAGGCACATAATGCATGATAATCATATAATGGGAAACCCATCCCCTCAAGTATTTATCCTTTGTGTTACAAACAATCCAGTTATACTCTTTTAGTTATTTTTAAGTGTACAATTAAATTATTATTGATAGGTCGGACAAATACAGCCTGGGTGACGTGATCTGGCTGTGTCCCCACCCAAATCTCATCTTGAATTACAGTTCCCATAATTCCTACATGTTATGGGAGGGACACACTGAGAGATAACTGAATCATGGGGGTGGTTTCCCTTATAGTGTTCTCGTGGTAGTGAATAAGTCTCACAAGATCTGACGTTTTTTTAAGGGGAAATCCCTTTCATTTGGCTCTCATTCTCTTCTCTCTTGTCTGCTGCCATGTAAGACGTGCCTTTTGCCTTCCACCATGATTGTGAGGCCTCCCCAGCCATGTGGAACTGTGAGTCCAGTAAACCTCTTTTTCTTTATAAATTGCCCAGTCTCGGGTATATCTTTATGAGCAGCATGAAAACAGACTAATACACTGGGCATCCACCTGTGCCACAAGAGGATGGCTTTGTATTGAGAGATATGATATGTAAGTAACAGAGGTGTAAATCTGAGTATTCCTCCTCCCCTCCCAGAAAGACTTGAAACATGGAACAGGAGGGCACTGAGCTTTCTAGGGTGATTGCCAGATGTGTTGATTAGTGAATTAAACAAGGCTACATTCACAGGAAGGTGATGTCCAGCACTGAGAGGTGCCCCCCCATCCAGGCTGGGGTAGTTCCTTTTGCAGGGAAACAAATCAGCTGGAGTATGCCTGGGAACCAGCAAACAGGACAGTGAGAAGTTTTCCAAGTGTCATAGCTGAACAACAGGGGAAGAAACTGGAGAAGAGAGAACTCTAGGAAATAGGCTTTCTGTCTACAAATCCCCCTGGTTAACCATTCCGGAACCAGCCCTTGCTGCCTGCTGGAGCTGAGATGAAAGCTTTGCACAGGAGCTCCCTCATGCCTCACTGCATTTTCAGTTGAAGATAAGCAGGACCATGGTCTTCAGGTGACCGATGAGAAACTGAGACTTTGGGAGGGTCAATGACTCGCCCAGGATCATCTGCTATGACATGGTGGAACAAGAGTTCGTACCCAGTATCTTGTTTTGATTCTCCAATGTCACCTGGGGTCAGGAGTTCAAGACCAGCCTGGCCAACGTGGTGAAACCCCACCTCTACTAAAAATACAAAAATTAGCCGGATGTGATGGCTCACTCCTGTAATCCCAGCTGCTCAGGAGGCTGAGGCAGGAGAATCGCTTAAACTCAGGTGGTGAAGGTTGCAGTGAGCCGAGATCATGCTACTACATTCCAGCCTGGGTGACAGAGTGACTTGGTCTCAAAGAAATAAAAGAAAATTGCTCAGGAGACACAGCCAGTGGGAACAAAACCAGAATTGTTTTTAAAATTTAATAGAGCCAGGATCTTGCTATGCTGCCCGGGCTGGTCTCAAACTCCCATGCTCAAGCAAGCCACCTACCTCAGCCTCCCAAAGTGCTGGGATTATAGATATGAGCCACCATGCCAGGCAAAAATCAGAATTTTTATATTAGGTAATTTGACTCCATAACTTGTGGTCCCAGCCACTGTGCTATGCTGCTGCTTCCGTGTGTATATTTATGAACCAGTTAGTCTTGAGGAATTAAGAACCCAGGTGTGCCATTCATTGTGTGTAGCAAGAAGCTTGATGCTGTTTTATCACTGAATCATCCCAACAATCCAATGAAGTTGAAATATTTGTCCCACATATCAGAGGGGAGATTGAAGCACAGAAACTTGACCAGACCCTACTGCTAATAAACTCAGACCCGGGATCTGCCTGAGTCCCTCTGTTCTCCCGAGGATGAGGATCTGCTATCTAAGGATGTTCACCAAGGTAGGTCTTGGGCTTAGAAGGTGACCCAGCCCCATCTGGAGCCTCCTTCCCAGCCAAGTCTGGCCTGCAGTCATTTGTCTCCATCAGGCACAGCCATTGTTCTCCAAACTTCCTGGATCCCTCTTCCTAAAACAAACACCTCCAGTTCCAAGGAAGCCCTCACTTTGGAGAGAACAGGAAGGCACGGTTTCATCTTTGGCACTTCTCAGGCAATACTTTCTCACTGTCCAAGGGCAAAAATAAGGTGGATATAACCCAAAAAAGGGACATAGTGCTCTGAGAATTTAGCTTGGCTTGGAGAGACCTGGGAATAGGTATGCATACACACATACACATGCACACACACACACAAATACACACACACACACACGCACACACACACAGAGTTTCCTATGTTCCAAAACAAACCAAACTTTATGCTTTCACCTGGTCCCCTGCAGCCCTGTGGTTTTCTCACTTTCAACCTCAGACCCAAAGAGGAACAAAGAGAAAGGGAAAGAAAATGACTTTCAGTTGAGTCCGTTTGACCCTGATCCATCCAGAGGAGATAATGAGGGCATGACAAATTGGTGGCCAGACAGGGACAATGATAGCACCTAATTCTCTATGTAGAGCCACCCTCCACTCAGGGAACTCTCTGCCAGTCTCTTTTTTTTTTTTTTTTTTTTTTTTGAGACAGTCTCGCTCCATCGCCCAGGCTAGAGTGCAGTGACGCGATCTCAGCTCACTGCAACCTCCGCCTCCTGGATTCAAGTGAATTCTACTGCCTCAGCCTGGGGACTACAGGTGCCCGCCACCATGCCTGGATAATTTTTTTTTTTTTAGTAGAGACGGGGTTTCACCATGTTGACCAGGCTTGTCTCGAACTCCTGACTTCAAGTGGTCCACCTGCCTTGGCCTCCCAAAGTGCTGGGATTACAGGTGTGAGCCACCATGCCTGGCCTCTGCTACAAGTCTTGAAGCTTAGTTTCTCTGTTACACACTATCAAAACACAGAGAACACACACATATTCTAGAAGGTTGACATCATTAAATACCTCTCTTCTTCTGTCATGGTGGCAAAAAGAGAAGGAGGACATGCTTCCCTTTTACTCGAGGCTGCCACAGCAAACAAGAAACAGACGCTCTTCAACATGGGGGAAATCCCCTGCCTGAGGAGCCTCTCGTTGTGGGTCACAGCAGCTAAATTTGGGGCCAGGTGTGGTGAAGCATTCCTGTAGTCCCAGCTACTTGTGAGGCTGAGGAAGGAGGATCACTTAAGGCAAGAGTTTGAGGCTGCAGTAAGCTGTGATCCAGCCTGGGGGACAGAGCAAGACTGTCTCAAAAAAAATAAAATAAAATAGAATGTTACAAAATAAGTAAATAAAAATGAGTTTTAGGCTGGGCATGATGGCTCACATCTGTAATCTCAGCACTTTGGGAAGCCAAGGCAGGCAGATCACTTGAGGTCAGGAGTTCGAGACCAGGCTGGCCAATATGATGAAACTCCATCTCTACCAAAAAAAAATACAAAAATTAGCCAGGTGTGGTGGTGCACCCCGGTAGTCCCAGGTACTCAAGATGCTGAGGCAGGAGAATCTCTTGAACCCGGGAGGCAGAGGTTGCAGTGAACCGAGATTGAAGCACTGCACTACTCCAGCCTGGGTGACAGAGTGAGACCCTGTATCAAAAATAATAACAATAATAATAAGAAGAAGAAGAAGAAGAAGAGTTTTAATAAATAAGTTAATTTGGCAAAGGAAAGCAACTGTCAATCTACACTTTTCCCTCCCCACTTTGACTGGGCCTGAAATATCTACATAGGCATACCACACTCTCTCAGAACCCCCTACTGGATAACCCTCTGACCTCCCCCATGTGGGAAAGAAAAAACAGAGAGATCACAAGACAGGTGGAAATATGTAGCCATTCAAGATGCATACATAAAAATCTGCACAATTAGAGCAAACATCACATTATATGGCAGAGTTAGTGCAAGAAACAGGAGACAAGTGCAAAGATGCTCTAAGTGTGTCCTTCCAAGACATTTCAACTACGAAACTCTGGCAGGTAGTATAAAAGAGAAAAATCTAAAAATAGTGCTTTCGGAGTGAGAAATATGATTGACAAATTTGTAAATGGAGAATTAGATGACAAGCTCAAGAGATAGTACCAGGACTCGAAGATAAATGCAAATGAGAAAGAAATAAGAAATAGCAGGTGAGGCGGACAGATCACGAGGTCAGAAGATCGAGACCATCCTGGCTAACACGGTGAAACCCCGTCTCTACTTAAAATACAAAAAATTAGCCGGGAGTGGTGGCGGGCACCTGTGATCCCAGCTACTCGGGAGGCTGAGGCAGGAGAATGGCGCGAACCCGGGAGGCGGAGCTTGCAGTGAGCCAAGATGGCGCCACCGCCCTCGAGCTTGGGCGTCACAGCAAGACTCCGTCTCAAAAAGAAAAAAAGAAAGAAAAGAAATAGCAGGCACTTATCCTGGATGTAACAGTGGCTTAAAAGGAAGGAAAAGAAGAGTGGAAAAGCAATAATTAAGAAGAAAACAAAAATCTTCCTTAGGGCACATGAATAGGGAAGTCTTCAAGGTAGGAAAGGATCTCTGGGAAAAAAATCCTCACCCAGAAGCGACTGATACAGGCTGTGCTTCAACTTCACACAAAATGACAAAAGCCCTATAAGGAACTAAGCACCAAATGTAAATGAGCTGGAAGCGTCTATTAAAAGACTTAGTTTGGGTCAAAAACAAAATCCAGCTTAGAGCTATTATAAAGGAACACACCTATAATAAAATGTTCCAAAAAGCTTTAAAAATTTATGCATTTATTCATTTAACAAATAAATATTGAGTTTTTTTCCAGTGCCAAATAAAGTGATGGGCAACGACTTACCAGGCAAACACAAACAAAAATAAATCAGAGACGATAATATTAATATTTAACAAGGTAGAGATTAAAGCAAAATGGTCAAAGTGAACATTTTTCTCTTGATCTTTGCCAGGTATACAGAGAAGAAAAAGAAGATTTGACCAATATTATTAACAAAATTGAATATATAGATATGGTATGTTTACACATATATACATATACATATACAAACCATATACCCAAAGGTCTAATACAGTATTTGAACAAAATACATTTGAGTAGTATTATTAATAAACTTGAATACACACACACACACATACAAACCTTTCAAACCTATACTCAAAAGTCTAATATAGTAGTCACTAACCATGAGTGCCTATTTAAATTTGAATTTTAACTAATTAAAATTAAAGTAAATAATCAGTTCTTCGGACTCACTAGCCATGTTTTCTGAGTCTAGTGGGTACTCCATCAGTCAGGGTGGATATATAACATTTCTACCATCGCAGGCAGTTCTGCTGGACCGTGCTGCATACAGAAGGCAGTTTTTAAAATGCTGCATAGCATCTACAAAATGTTCCTGTAATATAACATGCACAAAAGAAGGATAAACTTTTTAAAAATGTAATTGAGATCAGTAATTAGAAATCAGGATCTTAGCACAAGGCGTGCTCATTGTTAGTAGCGTGTCACTGTTTCTAGGACCTCTCAGCAGACAGCTGGGAAACACGTGCACACATACACACACACATTAAATAGGTATTAATATTTACTTCTGTAGCTATAGATGATGATAGATGATTGATAGATCGATAGATAGATAGATAGATAGATAGATGATAGATAGATAGATATTAAAAACCATGAGTTCATCTTCCCCTTTTGATTCCAACTCAGCACAACAAGGTACATTTCTTTTTTAATTTTTTTTATTTTTAGTTTTTGAGATGGAGTCTCACTCTGTCACCCAGGCTGAAGAGCAGTGGTGCAATCTCGGCTCAATGTAACCTCCGCCTCCTGGGTTCAAGCGATTCTCCCATCTCAGCCTCCAGAGCAGTGGGACTACAGGCATGTGCCACGATGCCCAGCTAACACCCAGTACATTTCTAACCTCCTCCTCTGCATATATCCCCATAGTGAGAAACTCAGTTCCCATTATCCTCGATACATGGATTCACTTGCTCATCCTAGAAGTCACAGAAGGTGGGTTCAAAATTCCAACCCATTACCATTGCAGGAAGGAAACCAACTAGAAGCAACACCAATGAGGAATCTGTATTTGTTTACCACTGGTTGGTTTGTCAGTTAGTTGGTTGGTTAATTGGTTGGTTCCAGGTAGGGCTCCTTGGAGAAATAACTGAACTGGGGCCGGGAAAGTCCAAAATGACCCTGAAACAGCTTTCTGTGTCAGAAATTAAGGAAGCGCTCAAAGACTCATACGGATTTGTCAAAAGGAGACAAGAACCAGATTGAAGGAATCCCAACTGCCAAATCTAGGACAATTTGAACATCAAAATACATTCTTAGAGGCAGAAGGATCACTTGAGGCCAGGAGTATGTATGAGACCAGCCTGGGCAACACAGCAAGACCCCATGGGCAACATAGCAAGACCCCGTCACCACACAAAAATTTTTTAAGTTAGCCAGGCATAGTGGAACACACCAGTAGTCCCAACTGCTCAGGAGGCTAAGGTGGCAGGGTGGCTTGAGTCTGGGAGTTCAAGGCTGCAGTGAGCCTTGATCACACCAGTGCACTTCAGCCTGGGTGATAGAGGGAGACCCAGTTTGTAAAAAAAAAAAAAAAAAGTATTTTTAATGTAATGATGGTAATGTATTATAACCCATTGAATAAATTAAGAGTTCATGTGTCCATACTGATATAAATAAGTAAATGGTTTTTTAAATTAAGTAAGTGGGGAGAAAAAGTTCTTCCCTACAGTAGAATGCTCACTGATAATATAGAATGAACACTGAGGTTATAAAACCATCAGTGTATGGTAAAACTAGTGGGTGAAAATCTGATGAAGAATATTTACAAGGTGCAAAAGTATCTTTCCACAATTAATTACTAGTGACAAAGGAGAAAACAGTAACTTTACAGTGGAGGAGGCAGATACGCACCATGTTAACCAAGTGATCCGAGTTAGCAGCACCAGTATCTCAAGAAACCAAGTTCTGTGCCTCTTCGTAAGATGCACTCAGAAAGGTATGATGTCACTTGTGGGGTATTCCTGTTAGAAGGACATAAACTGAATCTATAAATGAAGAATCATGAAACACACCCAAATTAGTAACTGTTCCAGATTAACGATGGCTAAAGAGACAGGACAACTGAATGCAATTCTTGATCCTGGGCCAGATACTTCAAGGGAAAAAATAATAACTAGAAAGGACAATATTGGGACAATTGACAACATTTGAAAATGGATTATGTTTGCTCTGAACAATGGACTGGGAGAATCTCCAAGTTTCTCTTTCCTCTGAAACAAATGGCACAGGGATTGTCCATGCCTTGATGTTTGGAAGAAATTAAGCTTAAAACTTTAATCTGGTGTCTTGTTTTTGGAAGCAGTCCTTTGACAGTCTTTCCACTTCTTCTATGTTTGTTAGTAGTAGTATCTTTAGATTTTTCAATATTTCTTTTGTTGACAATATTGGCAATCCATATATTTCCAAGAAATTTGTGAATTTAGATAATAGTGCCATATCAATGTCAAATTTCCTGATTTGGGTAACTGAGCTGCGGATACATAAGAGATATGCCCTCTGTTTATTAGTAGGAGTATCTTTAGATTTTTCAATATTTGTTTTCTTGACAATTTTGGTAATGCATATATTTCCAAGAAATTTACAAATTTAGATAATAGTACCATATCAATGTTAAATTTCCTGATTTGGGTAACAGCTGTGGTTACGTAGAACACCCTCATTCTTAGGAAATAGCAATTAAGTATTTAGAGGTAAAGGGGAATGATGCTTCCAGTCTATTCTCAAATGGTTTAGAAAAAATATTAGTATACATAATAATGTATACTAAATATTAGCATGTGCATATTAATATATGTACAGAAAGAAAGAGAGAGAACATAAATGGGGCAAATTTACACAATTGATAAGGGATATGTGGGAGTCCATAAACTATTCCTATGACTTTATGTAAGATGGAAATAATGACAATAAAAAGTTACTGAAAATTTTAAAATGATTGACAGTTTGATTTTTTTAAGTCAAACTATTAAATAAATTCAAGGATGAATTTCTCAAAACAAATCCCAGTCAAGTCTAATCAAGAGGATAAAAGAAAAAAATAATCTCTGCTGTGGCAGGATGGTGTCATCCTTATAAAAGAATATGATAACTCCATAACAATACTTTTTTAAGTAAATTCCAGACTGTATTTAGATGTCACCCATTTTTCAACTAATGTCCTTTCTCTGAACCAGAATCTTATGCAAGATGCCCCAGTTCATTTAGTCACCGTGTCTCCTCAGTCTCCTCTGATCTGCGACAGTTTCTCAGTCCTGCCTTGGCAGTTTAGAGGAATACTGGCCTTGTATTGTGAAGAATGTCCCTCAATTTCACACCCACAGTTTTTAAAATCTGAATAAGACTTGCAAATTTCTTGGAAACATATGGGTTTCCAAAACTGTCAATAAAAGAAATATTTAAAAATCTAGGATAATAATACTACTACTAATAAACATAGAAGAAGTGGATAGACTGTCAAAGGACTGCTTCCAAAAACAAGACACTAGATTAAAGTTTTAAGGGCAATTTCTTCCAAATGTCAAGGAATGAACAATCCATGTGCCATTTGTTTCAGAGGAAAGAGAAACTTGGAGATTCTCCCAGTCCATTGTTCAAAGCAAGCATAATCTTGACATCCAAACTTCCCAAATATAACAAAAAAAAAACCTATGAACTAAACTCATTTGTGAATATAGACATAAACATCCCAAATAAAATATTACAACTCAGATCCAACAAGATTAAGATTTTCTTGCCCAAATGCAAAATACTTCAACATTAAAAACATCCATTAACTATAATTCATTTCATCAAAAAGTCGAAGAAGGAAAATCACATAGTCATCTTGATTGATGCTGAAAGGTATGAATTCAATATTTCCTCCTGATGAAAACTCACTAAATTTAAAATAGAAGCATCTGATCTCAAAACAATACAAAATAGCTACCTCAAACCGCAGACACTGTCACACATGACAGCGAAAAACCAGCATCATTTTCATTCAAGTCAGCAATGGGACAAGGGAATCTATTATCACCATTGACAATATTCCGCCTGTTCTAGGCAATTCAATATAACAAAGATGAAAAAAAATGTGTGACTATTGGAAAGATACAATAATGGTTTTTTGTTTTGTTTTTTTGTTTGTTTTTTGGGGTTCTTTTGTTTGTTTGTTTGTTTTGCTATTTCTCAACATGCTTGTTGATCTGGAAAACCCACGAGAATTAGCTGGAAATAAAAATTAGAAAAATCAAGAAAGCACAGTCTGGTGGTGATTTACAGAGTAAAGATGATAGATAATAGATAGATACATAGATACATAGATAGATTCATAGATATATAGATACATAGATGATAGGTAGATAGTAGATGGATACATAGATATATAGATAGATAAGATGCTTTCCTATTTATTCACAATGGCCAGTGAAAACTAACCATAATTAATAATGCAAAATAATATCCACAAAACAACTGGAAATCTGAATGCACAGAATAAACTAAACAGGAAAGGTCATACATTCCTATTAGAAAAACAAAAAATTAACAGTCTTCAAAGAAGATCTGGATGAATGGAAAGATATATCACATTCTGATAATACTATAAAGATAGCACTTTTTCAATTAACTGACAAATACATTGCGATTTCAATCAAAATCCTTATAGGATGAAAACGTTCATAATATTTTTAAGAAACAAAATAAGTATTAGAAGAGGCTTACCCTATCATATATGAAAATAAATTACAGAACCATGCTGTTAAGACAATATGGAACCCACTCAGAAAAGACAGATGTAAAAGAGCATAAATAAAAATTTATCTGAGAAAAAATAATCAAATAATATGCTAAAAATATATTGAGTCCATTTATTATTAAAGAAATGTAACGCAATACAAAATAACATTTTTTGGCTTTCAAATGGGCCGACAGTGGAAAAGAGTGCAAAATGCAATTGCTGATGAAGAAGTAGGAAACTATACACCCCCATACACTCTGAATGTGAGGGCAAATTTCTATAACCTTTTTGGAAAGCAACTTGGAACTATGTAAGAAAAACTTTAAAATGTGGCATAAACTTTGATTTAGGAATTTTATGTTTAAAATTAGAAGCAGTTTTCTTTTCTTGTAATGTCCTTGTCTGGCTTTGGTATCAGGGTAAAGCTGGCCTCGTTAAAAGAGTTTGGATTTTCTCCTCTTCAACTTTTTTTTTTTTTTTTTTTTTGGAAGGGTTTTTGGAGAACTGGTATTAGTTCTTTAAATGTTGGACAGAGTTCAACCATGAAGCCATCTGGTCCTGGACTTTTCTTTGTTGGTTGATTTTTTATGACTGCTTCAATCTCCTCTCTCGTTATTGGTCTGATCAGATTTTTCTGTTTCTTCATGATTTCGTCTCAGTAGGTTGGACATCTCTAGGGATGTATCCATTGCTTCTAAGTTAACCAATTTTTTGGCATATAATTTTTTTTTTGAGACAGGCTGGAGTGCAGTGTCACCCAGGCTGGAGTGCAGTGGTGCAATCATGGCTCATTGCAGCCTCAACTTCCTGGGCTCAAGCCTTGGACTACAGATGCATGCCACCATATCCAGCTAATTTTTATTTTTAATATTTGTAGAGGCACAGTCTCACTGTTACCCAGGCTGGCCTTGAACTCCTGAGCTCAAGTGATCTTCCCACCACAGCCTAACGAAGTGCTGGGATTACAGGCATGAATCACCATACCCAGCCAGCATATAATTATTCTAAATAGTCTCTTATGGCCCTTTGTATTTCTGTGGTGTCCGTTGTGATGTCTCCTCTTTTATTTCTGCTCTCTTTCTCTTGGTTAGTCAAGCTAAAGGTTGGTCAACTTGGTTTATCTTTTCAAAAAACTAAAACTAACCCTTATTTTTATTGCTTTTGCATTGTTTTCTAGTCTCTGTATCATTTATTTCAGTTCTACTATTTATTATTTCTTTGGCTGCTAACATTGGGTTTAGTTTGTTCTTCCTTTTCTATTTCCTTAAGGCATAACAATAAGGTGCTTATTTGCAACTCTTCTTTTTTTGATGTAGGCATTTATTGTTAAACACATTCTACTTAGAACTGCTTTGGCTGCATCCCATAAGTTTTGGTATGTTGTATTTCCCTTTTTGTTTCTTTCAAGATATTTTTAAATTTCTCTTCTAATTTCACCATTGACCCGATGTTCAGGGGCATGCTATTTAATTCCCATGTATTTGTGAAATTTCTGAAATTCCTCTTGTAACTAATTTCTAATTTTATAACACTGTGGTCAGAAAAGATACATGACATCATTTCAGCCTTCTTAAATTTGCTAAGATTTGTCTTGTGGCATAACATCTGATCTATCCTGGAGAATGCTCTATGTGCACTTGAGAAGAATGTGGGTTCTGTTGCTATTGGATGAAATCTTCCATGTATTTCTGTTAGATCCACTTGGTCTGAAGTGCCGTAGTAATTTTCTGTCTGGATAATTTGTCCGTTATTGAAAGTGGTCTACTGAAGTCCCCTACTATTATCATGTTGCAATCTATCTCTCCCTTCAGATTCTTTAATATGTGCTTTATATATTTGGATGCTCTACCATTGATGAATGGATAAGAAAAATGTGGCATATATACACGATGGAATACTATTCAACCTTAAAAAATATTCTGTCATTTGTAACGACATGGATAGAATGGCAGAACATTACATTAAGTGAAATAAGCCAAGTATAGTAAGGCAAATACTGCGTGCTCTCACTTACACACGGATTCTGAAACAATTGAACTCATAGAAGCAGAGAGCAGAATGGTGGTTACCAGAGCCTGGGGTTGTGGGAAATGGGGAGATGATAGTCACAGGGTACAAAGCCTCAGCTAGACAAGAGAAAGAGATTTGTTTTTTTATATTAATTGAACATCATGGTAAATATAGCTAATAATTGAGCTCTGTGCATTTCAATATAACTAAAAGAGTACATTTCCAATATTCTTATCACAAAAAATGTTAAATATTTGAGATGATAGATATGTTAATTAGCTTAATTTAATCTTTCCACCTTGTAATCAAAAATCCTAACACCGCTTTGTAACCCAAGAAATACATACAACTGTAATTTGTCAATACATAACAAAAGTAATTTTTTTAATAAAATAAAATTAGAAGCAACCATCCACTTGACCTCATGGAATACTATGCAACCATTTAAAATTGCATCCTTGAAGGATATACTATTAAGTGGAGAGATGCTCACCATACATTAAGTGAAAATGCATGTTAGTGATTTTGCATGGGAGGATCCCAGGTTTATAAAGGAGCAGGCATCCCGAGAAGATGATTAGTGTAAACAGACAGAGACTCAGAAGGAGGGCCCATCTGTTTCCCTGTAGGTGTAGTGTCTCTGTCATCAGTCAGCCATGTTGCTGTTAACCTTCCCCTCCTTAACTTCTTTTTTTTTTTTTTTTTTTTTGGTTTTTTGTTTTTTTTGTTTTGAGATGGAGTCTTGCTCTGTCACCCGGACTGGAGTGCAGTGGCACGATCTTGGCTCACTGCCATCTCCACCACCCAGGTTTAAGTGATTCTTCTGCCTCAATCTCCTGAGTAGCTGGGACTTCAGATGTGCACCACCACACCCGGCTAATTTTTGTATTTTTGTAGAGACATGGTTTTGCCATGTTGGCCGGGCTTGTCTCGAACTCCTGACCTCAGGTGATCTGCCTGCCTGAGCCTCCCAAAGTGCTGGGATTACAGGTGTGAGCCACTGCACCTGACCCCTCCTTAGCTTTATCCCTTGCATTAGAGGGTCAGCTTCTGGAAGGCAGGGTTGTCATTCATTCACTCACTCATTCATTAACTCACTATGTGAGTCAGGCAAGGAAGTAAACAAAGACCACCCAAATGAGAATAAGCAAACATTATTTATTTAGAGCTTGCTACGTCAAGAGAATCAGCAACCATCACTCACATTTGGCAGAGACTCGAAGGCAGGCAGAGGGGTGGGAATAGTTTATGGTGGAAAAAGAGAAGGCTTCCAGTGTGCCCTGTTGGCAGAGGAAACTGTAGGCAGCTAACTAGAAGCAGGGCATCCTATGTGATGGTTTAAATGGGCATATTTGGTTTTCTCTGCGTGGTGCTAAGTTAGAAGCAGGGACAAAAATTAGAGACACTGTCCCTAATTCACCAAGTCCCAGCCATTTAAGACCAAATGATACAAGGGTTGTTATTTGTCATCCTGGATGGTTGCTAAAGATGGGAGTTTGACTTCTTAAGTTCTTTGCTGCCGATCGTAAGGTCAGAGTTCTATCTTGCATATGGTCCGGTTATTGTCTGTATATTTTGTCTCTTGTAAGCACTGGGAAAAACACAGACTTACAAAGGTACCTGAAACCCATTGCCTGCCCTCAAGGAGATTACGGTCAAACAGAAAAGACATCCTATTATTTTGGAATGTCCTGGTGACTTGTCCATGTTCAACAGTAGGGCAGTCTACCTGGCACTATAAGAGCACATTGCACTTGAGCTAAAAGCCACACCCCAGCACCATGGCCTGCAAGACCCCTGAGGACTTGGCTCTCATGAGCCCCTTTTATGTCATTTCTCACTACTCCTCCCCTCACTTGTTCCTCTGCAGGTCGCAATCATGGTCCTGCCGGGGGAAAACCACCCCCTTAGATGCAAGGAGTAAGGGTATTCAATGCCTACAGAGCATTTTTATCTCCATGTGCCAGCAATTCTAAGCAATATGCATGATTTAAAAAAAAAAAATACTCCTTTCAAATCTATTGTTGGTTTAGGTTCTAAGCAACTACTCCCATTACTTTGAGTTTTAGTACTATAGATGCAAGCTTCAAATTAGCACATTTTTATTACTTACATTTTAATACACATTGATTTCTACATGGAACTTAATTCAAATAACTCCTAGTTATAGATGTGTCCCTGAGACACACATACTCAACCATACGCATTTGTTTAAAGAGTAAACTTATAGCAGCTCAGAATTGCTGAAGTTCACTTTGGGCACAGTCCCTGTCCCCAGGCTCTGTGGAACTACACATCCCTGCATTTAAACAGTAGATTCAAGACAAACAATGACAGCACCGTGATTGCAAAGGCAAAGAAACAGAACTGAGATGACTTCTGTCATCCCAAGTGATTGTGTGGAAGTTCATTCATGTTTAAAATTTAAAACAGAAGGAACTAAACAGTGTTACCTTTTTGTTTGATAAGTGCAAATTTTAGTTCACGCATGATTTATTGAATTTTAATAGTGTCTTCAAGATTGAAATTTGTTAGTTTCAATTGTTAATTGAAAACGAAAAGAGAATCCAAAAAGTTAAATTATACAGCAATGGAGCCATTTAGTACTTTTTATCCTGGTGTGATGTGATCGATGAGGTTCATCAGTCACAAAAAACATTTGCAAACAACCAGAATCTCCCTTGAACAATGTCTAGTGAAGCACCAAGCTTTAAAACTGTTCCTTGAAGTTGCGTGCTCAGAAATAGGGGAGAAAGTCAGGGCGTGGTGGCTCACACCTGTAATCTTAGCACTTTGGGAGACCAAGTCAGGGGGATCACCTGAGGTCAGAAGTTCAAGACCAGCCTGGCCAACATGGTGAAACCCCGTTTCTACTAAAAACACAAAAATTAGTCAGGTGTGGTGGTGCGCTCCTGTGATCCCAGCTACTCAGGAGGCTGCGGCAGCAGAATCTCTTGAACCTGGGAGGCGGACCTTGCAGTGAGCTAAGATCGTGCCACTGCACTCCAGCATGGACGACAGAGCGAGACTCCATCTCAAAAAAAAAAAAAGAAATGGTGAAGGCCATTAACAATGCAGCACACAAGTACAAAAAAAATAGAAAATGAAATACAAAAAGAATCAAATTTTGAGGAATAGTGCGAGGAGAAATGACAAAAGATACAGGTCTAATATTGCCGGAAGAAATTGAGAGAGCAAAGCTTCAAAGCCTTGATCATTTTCACCAAAAACTGGACACATGGCCCACAGCAATGGAGCCAGTCATGTCATGTTCACCATCATTCCACCGTTCTTCCTGATTTTTGTAGAAGAAGAAAAACCTTGAAAGTTTTTACTGAATAAAATAGGAATCTATGATGAATCTCTGGTGATGATATTTTAGTGGTTTTCAACTAGGGGAGATATTTTAGATGGGATTTTTATACATCTCTGCCAAAATTATCCTCACGTTTAAGACTTTCATAACCATTTGTATGTCTGTTGTTTCTTGTGAAAGAAACTCTTTGAAATTAAAATTAATAAAGAAGTGTTCTTCAACCAACTATGAGTGAAGACAAGCTGACAAATCTGGCTGTTGTGAACAGTGAACGTGTATAGATGAAAAAGGTTGTCAAAGCCATTGGCAAATTTGCAGAAGCCAAGGCTCAAAGTGAGAGCTATGATGTCATTGTTCACTGTTGCAACAGATATATGGGAATAAGTTTGTCCACATGGATGTAATTTAATAGGATTAATCTATGACGTATTTTTCTTTTTGCTATTGTAATTTTTTCTTCTGGCATGATTAGATATAAAAAGTTCAATAAAAGGACTTTTTTTGCTGTCTACATTTCCTTTCTGGTCATTACTATTATTACTTTCCTTGCTGAATTGTTATTGAAAATTATTCTGGCATATAGAGGAAAGAGGGTGTTGGAATAATCCCCGCTGTGTCTCAAATGCACCAGGCTCACTCTGCTTCCAGTGCCTCTTGGGACACATCAAGCTCTTGTCCAACTCTGAGCCTTTGAACCTGTTATTCTCCCTGACTGGAGCACCTTCCTTCCAGATCGTCAAGGAACTACACTCTTCCCCCACTCAATATTCCTCTCAGAGGGTGTCTCAGTCTGTTTTCTGCTGCTTTAACAGAATATCACAGACTGGGTAATTAATAAATTTATTTATCATGGTTCTGGAGGCTGGGAAGTTCAAGAGCATGGCTTCAGCATCCACCAAGAGCCTTCATGCCGTATCATCACATCACATCTTTGCGGGAGGACCAAGAAGCACATGAGACAGAGAAAAATGAGGGCTGAGTTTCCTCTCTGCAATAACTAACAAGATAACAGGATTAATCAATTTGGGATCAATCAATTCAGAATGAAGCAATTCAGGGTTAATCAATTCATGAAGGCACAGCCCTCATGACCTAATCACCCCCTAAAGGGCCCCACTTCTTAATATTGTCACAATTACAATTAAATTTCAGCATAAGGCCGGGCATGGTGGCTCATACCTGTAATCCCAGCACTTTGGGAGGCTGAGGCAGTGGGGTCACTTCAAGCCAGGAGTTGGAGACCAGCCTGAGTAACACAACAAGGCCCTCTCTCTACAAAAGAAAAATAATAATAATTAAAATAAAAATTAGAAACATTAACCAAGTTAATTTTTTACAGTAGCTGCAGTCCCAGCTACTCGGGAGGCTGAGGCAAGAGGATCACTTGAGCCCAGGAAATTGAGGCTGCAGTGAGCTATGATCGCATCACTGTACTCCAGACTGGATGACAGAGCATAGACTTTGTCTCAAAAAAATCAATAAGCAAAATAAATAGATTTCCACATGAGTTTCAGAAGGTACAACCACAGCAGAGGCGCTTTGCCCAGCCGTTTTCACGATGTGCCTGCTTCCCCAGTGCAAATCTCAAAGTCTTGCATGACCCTCTTTTTTACCTGCCTGTTCATTGTCTGAGTCCTGCTACAGGCATGGAAACCCCAGGGAGGGCGGCTTGTGCCGCCCTGTTTCTCTGTCTTCCCCCAGCACAGTATCTGGCATGCAAGAGGCCCACAGGAAATATCTGTGGCATCGACCCGTGAGCTCAGAGGAGAAGCACCTGGCCTGGAGGGGGCAGGTGAGCAGGTCAGATCTGCCAAGTGCAGGCCCCTGAGGCTGAAACTAGAAGGATGAGCTCGTAAACAAGAACCAGAGGGAGGCGGAGGGAGGGCTTTCAGGGAATTGCAAGTGGACAGCGTGTCTGGAGGACACTGTTGTGGCTTTGAAAGAACAGGTACCTTGAAATGGTCATCGTAACCCAGGGCAGACTGACGAGGGACTTTCAGAGGCTGGGGCTTCATGCCCAAGAAAATAAGGAGGTGTTTTAAGCAAGGGAGTGACATGATCTGATTTGCCCTCTGGAAATATCACTGTGGCAGGGAGAGGGAAAGGAGTGGAGGGGCAAGAATAGGAAGGGAAGGGGGACATGCTGAAGGGCCATGCTCTTTAGAGCTTCCAGAAAAGAACAGGGGCTCAGATGCAGCCTAAGACAATCCCTTGATGCTAAATTCCCCTCCACCCTGCATCCCAAGAGCTGAGATTTCTGCCAGTCCTGGGGGAAGTCCTTTGAGGAGGGGGGCAGGAAAGGCGGGAGACGGGACTGCCACAACAGGCAGGGGCAGGTGCTGGCAGGCAGCACAGATGGGTTTCTGGAAGGACACTGGTGCTGGGTACAGAGGGCTCCTAACCAAGCTGCCTGTGTGGGGAACGGAGACTGAGAGGAGCTACAGGGGATAGGATAGAGGCAGAACTCACATGCTTCCAGTCACTCTTCTCACTCACAGGGGAGGCCACAGTGCAGTCTCTGAGAACTGACACACACACAGAATTTCTAGGAAAGAACCACTGAAAGATGAAGGTCCACTGATTTTCCTTGGTCAAAATCCAGTTTGGCAAGGAAGCTGCTGCAAAGACTGCCCCAGCCGGAACCCACAGTATCCATGCCCAATTCCCACCCAGGGGCACACAGGTACGACTGGGGTTGGAGGATGCACAGGAACCCCCTCCTCCCCCTCCCACACTGGTGGCCAGCACTGGCCTTGTCCCCGACTCAGCCGCTGATGTGGGAACTCTCCTGGGACCCGGAGCAAGGGGCATGCTTTGAATCTTTACATGCCACAAGGAAGAAAATCAATTTCAATGCCCAAAGGAGGGAATTACTGCAGCAGAAGGTCACCAACCACTACAAGTTGCAGTATTGTCTTGGAGACTCGGACCGGGGGGAAAATGCCTCCAAGTGAGGTAAGAGTGCTCTGAGGTCTGAAGCAAATGTCTGTCCCCAGGAATAATATGAGACAGTCCCGGTGGGGGGACGAGACCACACAAAGGAAGAAATTTCTTTGTGTGTGCACAACTGGAGTGAGATTCTGAATTCTGGTTCTGGCCACTTAGGCAAGGCCTCAGCTGTAGCTGCAGAGCTCTGGTTCATGTTAAGTCTTGGAGGAATGGCTGATATTTTAATAGTATTGTCACAGTAGCAGACTCACCAGTGGCAATGGCCACTCCACTTAGGCATGGTGGACACATTCCACAGCCCAGCCTCCAGGCCCTAGAGCTCCCCAGTTAATGCCAGTTTCCCTAAGCACTGATGCAAGGATGCTGGATGTTGGATATTTATTTATGTTCCATCTGGTTCCCAAGATGAAACATAAAGCGCTGGCTCACACTTGTAATCCCAGCCATTTGGGAGGCTGAGGCAGGAGGATGGCTTTAGGCCAGGAGTTAGAGAGCAACCCGGTCAACAAAATGAGAACTTTAGATGTGACTTATTCCGTCTTTGCTCCATTGTCGCAAAGATGGAAAGACCCCAGCCATGCCCAGGTGCCTTGCCTTTCCTTGGAGCCAGTGCAGTAGAACCCAGTCAAAGCAAAGGTCAAATGACAGGTTCATTGGGCTGGACATGTACAATCCCTTTTCTGGATATGTAGACTATAAGGCAGCTGGGACCCACCTTCTTATCCAGGCAATGCAAAGATGAGCAAGGGGTCACTCTGTCCTGGGATTCAGGAGAAAAAAGATGTTGCAGGTTCAAGGAAGCTGCCACTTCCTAGACTTTCTGCAGTAAGTCCAAAACCCTTATGGGTGGTAAAAGGCAGTGCCTCAGCCTTGTTTCCAGATCTTCGAAGTTAGAGAAACCCGTGGCGTGAACTGTGTCGGCCCCAACCAAGGAACCATGAAAGCAACAGTGTTTCTGGAATGAAAGCCCCTCTATCTTGAGAAAGTGGGAGTCGGGGCAGGCAAGCAGAGAGCAGGGTGCGTGGGAGACATTCTCAGTGGCTGTCCTCCTTCATGACACCTTTCCCCAGGGCTTCAGAGGGGCAACATCTGTGGGCCAGTGCCCCTCCTCACAGAGGTTCCAGCTGGTGACCGAAATAGCCAGGAGGGGGCTATGGAGGGGCCGGGCAGGAAGTGGGGAAGAGCGGTTCCACGCAGTAACTGCCTGGAAGCCACACCCAAGTGCTGTTCACAGGCTGAGGAGAATTAAAATAAAATTAAAAGCTGGTGAAATGACACCAAATGCGCAATCCATAAAAAAAAAAAGGAATGATAAATTGAGCTCCATCAAAATTAAAAACTTCTGCTCTGCAAAAGACACTGTTAAAAGACAAGCCACAAATGGGAAGAAAGTATTTGCAGAGCACATGTTTGACAAAGGACTTGAATCC
The DNA here is from genome assembly GCF_049350105.2 of Macaca mulatta. Taxonomy (NCBI): domain Eukaryota; kingdom Metazoa; phylum Chordata; class Mammalia; order Primates; family Cercopithecidae; genus Macaca; species Macaca mulatta. Next base: position 43,415,955 of record NC_133424.1, read on the forward strand.
AGATTCCATAAAGAACTCCCAAAACTCAATAATAAGAAAACAAACAACCCTATAAAAACAGGCGAAACTTTTTAAAGACACTTAACCAAAGAAGATAAACAAATAGCAAATAAGTATATTTAAAAGGTGTTCAGTGTCATTAGTCATTAGAAAAACGCAAATTAAAATCACAGTGAGATCCACTACACAGCTATTAGATTAGCTAAAGAAACAAACAAACAAAAACTTGTTTAAGTGACAGTACCAAGTGCTCCTGAGGACGGGAAGCCTCTGGAAATCTCATACATTGTTGGTTCAAAATTGGTACAACCATTTGGGGCAACAGGTTGGCAGTTTTTTACAAATTATAACCCCAGCAGGGCGTGGTGGTACACCCCTGTAGTCCCAGCTACTCAGGAGACTGAGAAGGGAGGATTGAGCCAGGGAGGCTGGGTGGCAGTGACCTGAGATTGTACCACTGCACTCCAGCCTGGGAGACAGAGGAAGACCCTGTCAAAAAAAAAAACAAAAAAAAACCAGCCCTAGAGAAATGAAAATGCATGTTCCCACAAAAACCTAAATCCAAATGTTTGTAGTGCATTTACTCATAATGCACTACATTATGAAGTACAAACAACCTAAATGGCATTCAACTAGTGAACAAAAAAAATAAACTGTAAAGCATTCATACAATGGAATACTGCTCAGCCATAAAAAGGAACAAGCTATTGCTATACATAACACCACGCATGCATCTGAAATGTGTCATGCCAAATGAAACAGTCAGACACAAAAGAATACACACTGTATGATTCTGTTTCTATGATATTCTCAGAAAGGCTAAAACTGTATGATTAGAAGGCACTTCAAGGCCAAGCATGGCGGCTCATGCTTGTAATCCCAGCACTTTGGGAGACTGAGGCAGGAGGACTGATTTAGGCAGGAGTTAGAGAGCAGCCTGGGCAACAAAACAAGAATTCATCTCTACAAAAAAAAAAATTTTTTTAATTAGTTGACCATGGTGGCATGCAGCTGTAGTTCTGGCTTCTTTGGAGACTGAGGCAGGAGAATCCCTTGGGCCCAAGAGTTCAAGGTTACAGTGGTTACAGTGAGCCATGATCATACCACTGCACTCCAGCCTGGGCAAGAGGACAGGACCCTGGCTCAAAAGAAAAAGGAAAGGAAAGGAAAAGGGAAAGAGAGGAAGGAAGGAAGGAAGGAAGGAAGGAAGGAAGGAAGGAAGGAAGGAAGGAAGGAAGGAAGGAAGGAAGGAAGGAGAGAGGGAGTAGGGAAGGAAGGAGAGAGAAAGAAAGAGAAAGAGAAAGAAAGAAAGAGAAAGAAAGAAACGAAGAAAGAAAGAAAGAAAAAGAAAGAAAGAAAGAAAGAAAGAAAGAAAGAAAGAAAGAAAGAAAGAAAGAAAGAAAGAAAGAAAGAAAGGAAGGAAGGAAGGAAGGAAGGAAGGAAGGAAGGAAGGAAGGAAGGAAGGAAGGAAGGAAGGAAGGAAGGAAGGAAGGAAGAAGGGAAGGAAGGGAGGAGGAAGGGAAGGAAGGGTGGAGGGAAGGAAGGTAGTAAAGAAGGAAAGAAGGAAGGAAGGAAGGAAAGAAGGAAGGAAGGAAGAAAGCATCAGCAGTTACCAGGGTTTTTTTTGTTAGTTTGTTTTGTTTTGTTTTGTTTTTGAGACCGAGTTTCACTCTTGTTACCCAGGCTGGAGTGCAATGGTATGATCTTGGCTCACTACAACCTCCACCTCCTGTGTTCAAGCAATTCAGCCTGCCTCAGCCTCCTGAGTAGCTGGGATTACAGGTGCATGCCACCATGCCCAGCTAATTTTTTGTATTTTTAGTAGAGACAAGGTTTCACCATGTTGGAAAGGCTGATCTCGAACCCCTGACCTCAGATGATCCGCCCGCCTCAGCCTCCCAGAGTACTGGGATTACAGGTGTGAGCCACCACCCCCAGCCCTGTTCAGGATCTTAACTGTGGTGGTGACTGTGGGGCCGTTTGCTTTTGTCTAAGCTCATAGAATGGTATACCAAACAGGCCGGGCTCGGTGGCTCAAGCCTGTAATCCTAGCACTTTGGGAGGCCGAGACGGGCGGATCACAAGGTCAGGAGATCGAGACCATCCTGGCTAACACGGTGAAACCCCGTCTCTACTAAAAATACAAAAAACTAGCCGGGCGAGGTAGCGGGCGCCTGTAGTCCCAGCTACACGGGAGGCTGAGGCAGGAGAATGGCGTAAACCCGGGAGGCGGAGCTTGCAGTGAGCCGAGATCCAGCCACTGCACTCCAGCCTGGGCGACAGAGCGAGACTCCGTCTCAAAAAAAAAAAAAAAAAAAAAAAAGAATGGTATACCAAACAAACAGAATTTTACCTCATTGAATTTTTAAAGTGAATAAATGTATTAAAAGGGAATTTTTAAAAACTGATGACAAGAAACTTCTCAAAATGGATGTGCCCTTGTTCAGCAAACGTGACAAGGAGACCCTGACTGTTCCATTTAAGAGACACAGGTCACACGCACCTGGGAGAAGCCCCTGCTGGCAGCCTAGGTGAATCTAGGAAGACTGAGACCCCCACCAAGTTCTGCCTTCCAGGGATAACTCCAGAGCAAAGTGGGAGCAGAGAAAAATCCCAGCTGAAGCTTGGGGCTTTCATGGAGGAGGCAGGGTTTAAATTGGGTCCTGAGGAGTGGGTAGGATCCAGGGCTGTGGACGTGGGGGAGGCGGGAGTACATGCATGCACACACAAGGCTGATTCCGAAATAGGGAGAGGCCGGTGGGCAGCTGTGTAAGAGGACAGACCACACATGCTGACGGGAAACTGCAAGGGTCTGGTCGGCACAGCCCCCGAGAATCCTGTGGTGAGTCATTTGGGAGCCAGATGGAACATAAATAAATATCCAACATCTAGCCTACTTAGATCAACGGGTACAAGAGGCGTGGGGAAGGCCTTTTTACCAAATGCTGTGAATAGCCCATCAGAAAGAAAAACATCAAGGAGAGGTCGCAATGACCCCATCAGCTGACACTGATGGCGTGTCTACTATGTGCTCTTTGCAAGCCCTGGATATATAATGACACATCTAATCCACCCACAAGTCCATAAGGGACTTTCATTACCCTCATTCTGCAAGTGAGAAAATATAGGCACAGAGAGATTGTGTTACATGTCCAGGATCACACGGAGGGTATGTAGGATTCAAATCCAGGCATTTCAACTCTGAGCACGCCCTCTGAACTATATGCTGAGCTACTGCTTGGGTCCAAGTAATTATGACTGCAGAGACAGCCCAAGGTATAGTTTTCCAATCTTTTTTTTTTTTTTTTTTTTTTTTTGAGAGACAGAATTCTGCTCTTGTTGCCCAGGCTGGAGTGTAATGGTGCGATCTCAGCTCACTGCAACCTCCGCCTCCCAGGTTCAAGCAAGTCTCCTGCCTCAGCCTCCTGAGTAGCTGGAATTACAGGTACCCGCCACCTCACCCGGCTAATTTTTGTATTTTTAGTAGAGACGGAGTTTCACCACATTGGCCAGGCTGGTCTCAAACTCCCGACCTCAGCTGATCCGCCCACCTTGGCCTCCCAAAGTGCTGGGATTACAGGCTTGAGCCACTGAGCCTGGCCATTTTTTTTTCTTCACCCATGTGTCAACATTATGCCACCAGCCCACCACAGCCTCCCAGTCTTTCTCCAGTTGCAGTTCACACCTGTGCAGCCTTGTTCAGCAGGCATGTGTGCACACAGGTACACAAGAGCACACACGTTCCAAAGGCATCGTTTGCCCCCAAGGAAGCCAAGGGACTCCATTGAGTTAAATGACACAGAAGAATCACAAAAGACTGGTTCTTAAAAGTAATAAGCCTTTTCCAAAAGAGGCCAGGCCATACAAGCAGGAGTGGGAGCCAAATGACGTCTAAGCAGAACAGCCAATAAATTAATTTCATGTGGGAAAAAAACAGGTTGTCCCAGGGTTAATAAAGATCCTGTCAACATGAAGATCTCATTACTACACAGACTTCCCTGGCAAGGGTCGCGTCTGCTGAAGCTGTTTTGGATTCAAGCTTCACCAGGGTCCCTTGTGCCTAACAAAGATTCCACATCAAATGCAGAAAAGATGGACCTGTCTAGACATCCCCTTGCATAAACCCCACAGCACCCTCATCAGCTACACAGGAGTGGAGCCATGTAAAGTTTCCCTTACCATGGCCACCAGCAGCCAGGACAAGTGGGGTGAAAAGGCAAACACAGTTGTTGACTCAGGAATAGCATTCAGACTTTGGGTAGGAATTGTTATTGAGCTTCCAGAAGATTCTGAGGACTTGGTGAAAACGAAAGGGGTAAGATGTTGTTGTAGAGCCAGCAATCCCCTGGGAGAAGTGGAGGCACATCAGTGACTCATGGATGAAATTGCAGACTATTCCAAATCGAAATTTGCAGTCATTCAGCCAGAGCTGAACTTGAGTCTCTCTTTGGCATGGCTGAAAAACAAAAGGGCTCAGTCAGAACATGGTTAATGTAAACACAGAAAGGGGACGGAGATCGAGCTAATCTCATTCATAAAAGCAATATTCATTCAGTGTTCATAAACGTCTATTCAGCACCTACTCCAGGGAGGCACTTGCTAGGAGCTGGTGTACGGTAGTGGGTAAAGTAGGTATGTGACCTCATGAAGCTTTCAGTGCAGAACCCAGACATTGCATGCAAGGAAACAGCGCTGACTCCAGACTGTGTCTGCATGCTGCCCACCTCCACTGCGCTCCTGCACCGCCCTCGTGGGGTAACGGCCACGGGTTTCAGCTGCCTGTGGATCACAGCCCAGGGCTCTCTCGCTCGCTGCTCTCTGCCTCCCTCGGGAAGGCTGCCTGCTCTCAGATATGCGTTCTTGGCTCCTCTGCAGGGACCCACCCCAACCAACTGTGAATTCCCACCCTCCCTTTCCTCCCCCACCCACTGACACTATTTACCCCATGTATTTTCTTCACATAACATAGTAAGGTCTTATGCACTTATTTTTCCTATCTGTCTCTTGAGCTAGATTGTCAGCAGCCAGTGGGCAGGAACCTTATCTGTCTTGCAAACCAATATCCACCTGTTGAACACAGGGTGCCTGGCACCTGGTCGGCATCCACAAGAATGTTTTTAAACTATGAATGAAAAAATAAAGTCATTATGAGATAGCCCATGAGGTATGGGGCTAATGAGGTTATAAGATAGCCTATGAGATAGGGACTAAATAGGTTATGAGATAGCTCATGAGATAGGAACCAATAAGATTATGAGCTAACCCATGAGGTAGGGGCCAAGAAAGTTGTGAGATCACCCATGAGATAGGGGCTAAATAGGTTATGAGATATCCCATGAGATAGGGTCTAAATAGGTTATGAGATATCCCGTGAGATAGGAACCAATAAGGTTATGAGCTAACCCATGAGGTAGGGGCCAAGAAAGTTGTGAGATAGCCCATGAGACAGGGTCTAATAAGGTTATGAGATAGCCCATGAGATAGGGGCAAAATAGGTTATGAGATAGCCCATGAGGTAGGGACCAATAAGGTTATGAGATAGCTCATGGGTTGGGACTAATAAAGTTATAAGAGAGCCCATGAGATAGGGGCTAAATAGACTGTGAGATACCTCACGAGGTAGGGTCCAATAAGGTTATGAGATAGGGGCTGATAGAGTTACAAGACAGCCCATGAGTTAGGGGCTAATAAGGTTATGAGATAGCCCATGAGAGAGGGAGGTCTAATCTAAATGTGTGGCTGGGGAAGCCCTCCCTGAGGGGTGACATTTACGCTAAGATGGGAAGGAGAATGGGGCTCACCAGGTGCATGTTGAATAAGCTCTCAAGGCAGAGGAGAAAGCACATTCAAAGCCTCCAAGGCTGGAAAAGCCCTGTGCTGGGAGAATTTAAGGAAGGACATCAGGGCTAAAATAGGATGTGTGGCCAGAGAGGACAGCAGCGACACGTGACAGGGTCCTAAGCCTATTACAGATGTGACAGGAAGTCCTTGAGGATTTGAGGCAGATGGAGGTCATCGTCAAGTTTATATTTGTAAGGATCATTCCAGGCCAGACACAGTGGCTCACATCTGTAATCCCAGCACTCTGGGAGGCCGAGGTGGGCAGAATGCTTGAGACCAGGAGTTTGAGACCAGACTGGACTACATGATGAGACTCCATCTCTCCAAAAAGTATATAAAAATTAGCCAGATATGGCGGTATGCACCTGTGGTCCAAGCTACTCAGAAGGCTGAGGTGGGAGGATGGCTTGAGCCCAGGAGACTGAGGCTACAGTGAGCCATGTTCGCACTACTGCATTTCAGCCTGGGAGACAAAGTGAGACCCGTTTCTAAAAAAAAAAAAAAAAAAAAAAAAAAAAAAAAAAAGTATCATTCTGGCTATTTGGTAGAGAATAGATTATAAGGGGACAAGAGTAGAGGCAAAAAGACAAAATTAGAAACTATAGCATTACCCAAATGAGAAATAATTGGGGCAGGGTGTTAGTGAGATGAAGGGTGAAGATGGAGGGAAGTGCATGCATGAGGGTGTCTCCTAAGGTTGGCCTTGCAGGCTAGGTGAGCTAACAAGGGTCAGGAACCACAACCAAAGGCCAGGCACAGTGGCTCACAACTGTAGTCCCCACACTTTGGGAGGCTGAGGCCAGCAGGTCACTTGAGGTCAGGAGTTCAAGACCAGCCTGGCCAACATGGTGAAATACGACTCTACAGAAAATACAAAATATAGCTGGGCACGGTGGTGCGTGCCTGTAGTCTCAGCTACTTGGGGGGCTGAAGCAGGAGAATTGTTTGAACCCAGGAGGCAGAGGTTGCAGTGAGCCAAGATCATGCCACTATACTCCAACCTGGGCAACAGAGCGAGACTCCTTCTCAAAAAAAAAAAAGAAAGAAAAAACAGGACAGCAACAGGAGGTTGTTTCAATGATATGATTCACAAATCATATATGTATCTGATAAGGGTCTTGTATCCAGAACATAGAAATAACTTTTACAACTCAGCAATAAAAAAACAAAAATCCCAATTTTAAAATGAGCAAAGGATGCAAATAGACATTCCTCCAAGAAGATATACAAATGGCCAACAAGCACATAAAAAATGCCCAGTGACTGGTCATGAGGGAAATGCAAAGCAAAATCATAATGATGCCCATGGGATGGTGATCAGCAAAAAATGTAAACAGAAAAAATAACATGTGTCAGTGGGGATGTGGAGAGGAACCCTCATTCATTGCTAGTGGGCACGTAAAATGGCACAGCCACAGTGGCAAAAGTTAAACATAGAATTACTTTGTGACTCAGTAAATTCAATCCTAGGTATATGTCCCAAAGAACTGAAAACAGGTACTCAGACAAATACATGTACACCCCTGATACCACAGCACTTTCACAATAACTAAGAGATGGATATACTCCAGGGCTCTATCAATAATAGATTAACAGATAAATAAACTGTGTTATACATTATCTATAATACATAGATAATGTATGTATTATAAGTAATATATTATACATATAATACATATATAATATACATATATACATATATGTATATATCACACACACGATGTGCATATGTACATGTATGTATATATCACACACACGATGTGCATATGTACATGTATGTATATATCACACACACGATGTGCATATGTACATGTGTGTATATATCACACACACGATGTGCATATGTACATATATGTATATATCATATCACACACATGATGTGCATATGTACATATATGTATATATCACACACACAATGTGCAATGTCACACACATATAATATACATATAATATACATATATACATAGATGCATATACAATATATACATATATACATATATAATGTGTATATATTATACATATAATACATATATAATATACATATATACTGCATATTATAGATACATATATGTATATATGTATTATACACATGATACATATATAATATACATACATAATATTAATATATAATATTACATACATAAACATATTATGTATAATATACATATTATATATTACATACATATGTGTATATGTACGTATTATATAATGTTATACGTGTATAATATATTATATATTATATTATATATGTTATATATGTATTATAGATATACATATATAACATATATATGTATTATAGATATATAACATATATAAAAGTTATATATTTTATATATGTATCTATTATATATAACATTATACATAAAATGTTATATGTTATATATATCTGTAATACACATATAACATAAAATATATGAATAATATATAAAATATCTGCATTATATATTATATACATATATATTATATATCATATTTATTTCTATTTTTATATTATTTTACTTATATTTATGTCTTATTCATTATATTTGTTATATATTATACTTATTATATTTATTTTTATTTTTATATTAGTATATTTATATATTATATACATATGTATATAATATATAATATATATAACACAATTTACTTTTCCATATATGTATTTTATAATATAATGATCCCCAGCTTTTCCAGCACCAGGGACCTGTTTCGTGGAAGATAGTTCTTCCATGGACACTGGAGCTGGGGACGGGTGGTTTTGGGATGAAACTGCTCCAACCCTGATAATCAGACACGAGTTAGATTCTGATAAACATGAGACCTAGATCCCTCGCAGGCTCGGTTCACAATAGGGTTCGTGTTCCTGTGATAATCTAATGCTGCTGCTGATCTAACAGGAGGCTGAGCTCAGGCGGTAGTGCTTGCTCACCCACCGCTCACTTCCTGCTGTGGGGCCACTTCTTAACAGGCCATGGCGCTGGTCCATGGCCCCGGGGCTTGGGGACCCCGATATAATTGTGCTCTATTTTTCAGCCATAAAAAAACGAAGTACTAATACATGTTACAGCTTCAATAACATTATGTTCAATGAAAGAAGTCAGACATAAAGGTCACATATTGTCATTCCGTTCATATGAGATTTCTGGAATAGGTAAATCCACAGAGACAGAACTCAGATTGGCAGTTGCCAGGGGCTTGCTGGAGGGGGAAATGGGGAGTGGCTGCTTCATGAGCTTGGGCTTTTACTTTGGTGTGTGTGAATGTTTCGGAGCTATATGGAGGTGACGGTCGTACAACTCTGTAAATGTATTACATGTAACTGAATTGTTCATTTTAAAATGGTTCATTTTATGCTATGTGAAATATACCTCAATCAATTAATATTAAAAAAAAAAAAAAAAAGAGTAACACCCAGGTTTGGGGATTGAACAATAGGGTAGAAACAGGTGCCATCCTTGGAGGCGGGGAAGGCTGAGGGAAGGTATGTTTGGGGGAAGCTGAAGAATTTCAGGGTTGGACATGTGACATTGGGATGCCCTTAGGTATGAAAGGAGTTCTCAGGGAAGTAGTTGGATTTGGGACCTCAGAGCTCAAATAGGAGATCTTAGCTGTAGATAAGATATTTACAACTGTTTGTATATAGAAGTATTTTCCAAGCAAGGATAGGAATGAGAACAGGCGAGACCACAGTGTAGAAGAAAATCCAATATTAAGTTCCAGAGAAAGTCAAATGAAGAGGAACCAGCAAGTGAGGCTCTAAAAGATAGAGGTGTCAAGGAATCTTCGTGAGAGACAGTGGTGCAGGTATCATAGCAGTGAGGAGAAGAGAGTGCTTTAGAGAGGTCAGCTGTGTGTGCTGATGCAGAGACAGGGAGACTAGAAGATAAGAGCTCCAAGTGTCCACATGTGACAACATGGTGGTCCCAGGGGCTCAGAATGGCAGGAAGGAACAGAAGCCAGCCTCTACCAGCTAACAAAAGAGAGTGGGACATGGGTTCATGTCCTTTGCAGGGACATGGATGAAGCTGGAAGCCATCATCCTCAGCAAACTAACACAGGACCAGAAAACCAGACACTGCATGTTCTCACTCCTAAGTGGGAGCTGAACAATGAGAACACATGGACACAGAGAGGGGAACATCACACACTGGGGCCCGTCGGGGGTGGGACGCAAGAGGAGGGAAAGCATTAGGACAAATACCTAATGCACGCGAGGCTGAAAACCTAGATGACGGGTTGATAGGTGCAACAAACCACTATGGCGTATGTATACCTACGTAACAAACCTGCACGTTCTGCACATTTATCCCAGAACTTAAAATAAAGCAATAAAGAAAAAGAAAAAAAGAGAGTGGGAAGTAAAAGTATGAAGAAAGCATGGCAGACCATTCTCTTGTATGCTTTGGTAAGCTTCCACTCCTTTTTAGGGAATTTAAAAAATAAGAAAATGATTGGGGGAAGACGTGAGGTCAAGAAACTCCCATTTAAAAGATGGGAGATAATAAACTTGTTTAGAAACTAGGCCAGGTATGGTGGCTTATGCCTGTAATCCCAGCACTTTGGGAGGCCAAGGCGGGAGGATCACCTGAGGTCAAGAGTTCGAGACCAGCCTGGCCAAATGGTAAAAACCCTATCTCTAATAAAAATACAAAATTAGCCGGGAGTGGTGGCATGCACCTGTAACTCCAGTTACTTGGGATACTGAAGCAGCAGAATCACTTGAACCAGGGAGGTGGAGGTTGCGGTGAGCCGAGATCACACCATTGCACTCCAGCCTGGGCAAAAAGAGTGAAACGCCATCTCAAAAAAAAAAAAAAGAAAGAAACAAACAAACTAATCTGGACCATGGAGCTGGGAAATGCAGCAGAGGGGAGCTAAGTGAATGTGAACCAGGTCCTTGAGACGTTTTGAGGGGAGGGAGCCAAGGAATTACAGGGAGGGGAAGAAGAGAGAGAGGAAGGGTTACCCAAGCAGGGAGCTTTCTAGAGGACTGGAGGGAGGAAGGTGAAGGCATTTGTGACCTGTGGCTTTTATCTCTTCAATGAAGGACAAAACAAGGTCACCCACTTGTGTAGGCTGGTGTAGCCCAGGCGGTTTGAGGAGGGCGGACAAGGCATAAGCCGGAAATGAAGAGAGTCGGCAAGCGTGATGGCAACACAAACAGTTGCATTCTATTGGCGACTTTCCTTTGATATGCCCTCTATCGAAGGTGATCACCGTAACCCCAGAAAGCGGAAGGAGAAAGGAGGCAGCTCTGGGGGTGGGGAGGACAGAAGACCAAGCCCTTCATTTCCTTCAAGTCTTTGTTCAAATGCCACTTTTTCAATGAAGCTCATGTTGACCACTTAATTTTAATTTGCACACCACCACGCTGTACTCTAGCTCCTAGTCCCTCCCACCCTGCTTCTTTTAAACAGCACTTACACCTTCCGATATGCTGTATAATTTATCATTTAGCTTGCTGATGTATCCCAAGTGCTTGGAACATGGTAGGTGCTCAATAAATAGCTGCTGAAGAATGAATGAATGGATAAATGAATGAAGCAGCTTCTTGAAGTTCTCCAAGAGCCTCTATCTTTGTTACTTTTATCTAGTGGGGGTCTTTCTAATCATGAAGGAGGTCCCAAAACTCTTTCTGATCACACGACCCTATCAGTATAAAATTTGGCCATGTCCCCGCAAAATTTGGCCATGGGTATTTATTCATATACAAATAATTTGGTCATATTTTATTTGGATAATTACATATGTTGTTACTGTATGAATAATACATCATGTGTATTTTTACTTGAAATTTTTTTAAATTAAACATTAAGTAAAAATAACTAATAGGTTATTTTTCTTTGCATACCGAAGTGAAGCAGCTTCTTGTAGACATAAGACACTACCCTAAATAATAACTGAGCATGTATGATGTGCTAAGACATTCACATACGACAGTTAGCACAATAGCCGCCCCCCCTCCCCCCCTCATACCTCTATTAGGTCTATTTGTATGCCCATTTAGTGGCTGAGAAAACTGAGGCTTACATAAGTGAAATAACTTGGTCTGTGTCACAGTTAGGAAGTGGCAGAGCCAGAATAAAAACTTAGGGATGTCTGACTCCAAAACTCATGTGCTTCAGGTGTGGGACAGACTCCATCCTTGAGTCAATTATAGTCAAAGGGAGGCAAAGTGAGAATAAACTCACCATTTCACCCTTGTGGACACATCCTGCAAGGCATCCCCAAGCTCCACATTCTGGAACAAGTCATTTGTCCAGTCCAGAGACTACATTAATACCCTGCAGAACCAGGGGCGCTTACATGGGTCCTCCGTGCCCATGGAGGCACCAGAACCTAAAAATGTTCAAGAAATGGGCAGCAGAAGCGATCAAAATAACAATGAACTGTGCCAAACTCATCTATTTCCAAGGTGACCTTATGTCCCAGTTTGACAGGGACAGCCCCCATTTAATTATCACTACACACCCTTTCACTCTCAAAATGATCACTCCCAAAAATGCCCCAGTTTGGACGATAAATTATATGGTCACCCCATCTACACCCTGGCTCAGCCCACACCAGTCTGAGCCCAAGAGCCGCTCTGATTAGAACTGAAAATGCAGTGATTTCTCATATCCGGGGACACTTCTCACCATTGCCCCCAGAGGTCAAAGCAGCGGATTCCCCATTAGCAGTGGCTGACCCCAAGCAACCTGCATAGAATTCACACCCGGAGCCCTGGACCGTCTGGGCCACCCAGACTCCTTTTCCATAAATCACCCCACATCAGCCACCCAGCCTGGCTGCCAGCCTCACTCGGGTCTCACCTCAACAGGGAAACATCATCACTGACATTAGTGGAAGGTTTGCCAGGGGCTCCACTGCTCAGCTGATCAGGGGCTTGTATTCATCAGACTCGCTTGACAAAGAACCGAGCAGCCAGACACCTGCTTTGGAGTCCTATGGCTGCCACCACACCTGGGAGACGATAAGGAAAAGAAGGCGTCCAGGCAGCCAGAATTGGGGCCACCCCGGACAGAACCCCCAGGCACGTGGAGTTGCCCTGGCAATTGTCAGGGGGCTCCAGCATCCCTCCTGATGCCCCTCCCCAGCCCATGTGGTCCTCACATGGCCAGCCCTCCCCTCCCCTTGCCTGTGCCACAAAGCCCAGGCAACAAGAGATATCTCCTGGAAGATGGCTTGACCATCTTGCTTCTAGGTAAGGAACAGGTCCTAGAATTTCACCCAGGAGGGCCAGACAGACCACCTGGTCCACAGCAAGCTATTCCATTCCACACTGGCCACAGCTGAAAATCACTCACTGTCAGAAACATCCCTTGAGTCACTTGTGTAAATTACCAGCCCTAAGAAACTCAGGGTCAACATTCCAGCTCTTCTTATTTTCTCTGCCTCTTGGCTGTGGTCTCTTTTCCTGAGAAGATCCGGGGAGTTGCAGGACACCTAAAGGAATTTTTGTCGCTTTCTCAGTTTGATTTTGGTGCGGGGAAAGCCCAGAGGCCCATGTGATGTGCCCCAACTCTACCAAGAGTTGACATACACCTTGAAGCACAAGACTCAGGGGAAAAAAAAAAAAAAAAAAAAAACCTGATCCAAGATCAAATGTTGTAGGACATGATAATTTTTGAAGTTCTAAGAAACATTTACATTATTGTATTTTTAAAATTCTGGTCTTTGTTCCTTGTGTTGCTAGTTTCCTCCCCGACACCCCCCATTCCCACATGGCAGACTGGAAAGCAGGGGACCCAGGGGGGCCTTGACTCTGCCACTAATTGGTCATGAGGCTGTGGGCAAGGCTGCTCCCTCCCTTGGCCTCAGTTTCCCCAGGCACACTCAGCCTAGGGGTCTGGATCACTCTGTGAGCCTGGCAGAGCCTGCCCAGTGAAGAGCAGGTCCGGCTTCCAGCAGGGGACTGCCTCCTGAGTCCCAGCTGGATTTGACTCGGTGACCCCGGGAGCATGAGGATGGAGGCATTTTCTCCAGGCTCTTTAGCAGCCCAGACAAGGCACACAAACTTTTCCTCTGTGGTCAGAGACAGCGAGCTCACTGCTGGACAGACCCCAGGGACTCCAGGATCAAGAATTCATAGAATTGGGCCTGATGGTCTTAAAGGGAAATGTCAGGCCTGGCTGGGATGCTGAGTTTATCTGCTGGGGTCCTGGCCTCCAGCTCACTGGTTCCTTCCTGTGTCCCCGAGAGAAGATCTCCAACGGCAGCTGCTGTGTCGCCACTGGGCAGCATCAGAGTAAACGGCAGGTTCTGGGTCAGGCACATCCTCCAGGAAAACCACTGGCTTCCCCGCCGGCCCTGATGGAGGGACCCGGTGCCCGCAGCGCTCCCGCCCAGCCCAGGCATCTGAAAGACAGGGAACCTGCGCTGAAGCTGTCCTAGGAGGCAGGTCCCAGGCACAGGGAGTTTGCCCACAAGCAGAGTGAGGAGGTGGCAGCCAGGGAGCCTCAGGTCCCTGGTCATGGGCACCCTAGACTGTGGCATCCTTGAGAACTGGAATCAACTCACTCTCCGCCATCCCTTCAACCCCCAAATCCCAACACAGAGCTGTGGGAATTTCCCTCATTGATTTTTGTTTACCAAATGCTGTGGCTACCACGTGGGTCCAAAAGGAGCCCCGTTATCTATGGTCTGAATTGTCAAAAGCTAATGATGGTGCGACTGGATTTTGTCCCAACTAGGGTGAAAAATAAAATGAACGGAAATGGGAAGGTTAGCCATTGGTTCTTACAAGAGAGGACTTGAGACTTGCGATTCGCCGTTTTATTTTTTTATTTTTTTATTTTTTTATTATTTTTTTATTTATTTATTTATTTTTGAGATGGGAGTCTCGCTCTGTCGCCCAGGCTGGAGTGCAGTGGCCAGATCTCAGCTCACCGCAAGCTCCGCCTCCCGGGTTTACGCCATTCTCCTGCCTCAGCCTCCCGAGTAGCTGGGACTACAGGCGCCTGCCACCTCGCCCGGCTAGTTTTTTGTATTTTTAGTAGAGACGGGGTTTCACCGTGTTAGCCAGGATGGTCTCGATCTCCTGACCTCGTGATCCGCCCGTCTCGGCCTCCCAAAGTTCTGGGATTACAGGCTTGAGCCACCACACCCGGCCCCGCGATTTGCCATTTTAAATAAAATAAATCAATTTTCTTTCTCAGAAGCAGGCCCTTCATCCTCAACAGTTCAGTCCAAGGACTAGAGGGTGTGCAGGGGTGGAGGGTGCAAGGCAGCAGACACCAGATTTGGGGTTCCCAGGAGCAACTGGCCAGCAGCCACTGTCCACTCCTGGCTGACACTGACTGGAGAGCCAGCCCCGCTGGGCAACTCACTCCCCTGAAGCGTGCCCTGGCACACGCCTCCCCAAAGTACTGAGTTGTAAGAGACACCAGCAGGCACGTACCCCAAGAGGTGATGAGAATTGGACTCAGAGAGACTAAGACAACTAAAAGGTCTCAAGCCCACATTCATTACCAGATACGTTCTGCAAGCATTCATCATTTCTTCTCTCTAGAAGTTTATGGACACGGAAGCAACACATTGAAAGCATTTATTAATGTCAAACAATAATAGCAGGTACTGATCTATCCAATAAGATGAAAAAATTATTTCCATTCAGTTAATTAGAAAACTTTACAACTAACATTCATTGGATGCTAACAGTCAAGCATGTTCTAAGTACTTTTCATGATCATTGCAGATGAAACTCACAACACCCATAGGTAGCAAATTTCACTATCAAGTTCATTTTGCAAAGGAACTTGAGGTTGAGGCTGGCGCCCAGAGAGGTTAAGAAACTCGCTCAAGATCACACAGTTCATAAGTGGTAGAGATTTGAACCCAAGACGTCAGATTCAGCCTCTACTTATGCTGCTTTACATAAAGGCCAGAGATTGAAAATTGCATCCAAGCCACATAGCTGCTATGCTGAGAGGCGTGGACGGAGCTGCAGGCCCTGAGGCTTTCAGCCTGATGAATGAGTACAGTATTCACAGTGCATTCCGGACACAGGAGCCCTGGGGAGTGGTACATGGTGAGGATCCTGCTGTACTGCAGCCCCAAAGGCAACATGTGTGCCTGCCAGTCTCAGTCCCTGCAACATTCTCCACCGTTAGATGATTCTGAGACTTTGTAGAGTCCAGAGTGAGGGGCCCCCAGGACTGACCCTGGTGACCACCACCTCAGAAAATGGAGCCAACCCGCACTGCCTTCCTCTCTCGCAGGCCAGACCAACCTCTTGTGCAAAACCAGTCTTGTGTATTTCCCTCCCTCTCTCCTCCCTCTCTCCCTCCCAATCCCTCGGCCCAGAGCACAGGCTGCATCTACACTCATCCCTCACACCTTCACGGGGACCACAAGACATGAATCACTTCTCTCTGTCAAGGTTATATTTTCTTGTTTTAAAAAGAGCACCTATTCTTCTTATTATTCTGAGGATTAGAAAAAAAAAGTGGCGTCTTTTTTTGGCTGAGAAGGTGGCTGAATTTTTCAATATATTCATGCAAACGAGATATTTCATCTCATGGATTTTATCCCAGTTCTGTCTATGCACATTTTAAATAAATTAAGATGAAATAAATCCATTTTATTATATTACCCGGTGCCATCTCCATGAAATAATGCCCATATTTGTATTTCCTAAGGAATGTTGACGTGGCTAAAAATGTTTCAGCAAGTGTAATCTTTGAGGATTGTACTGCCAGAAAAAAAATAAACCTAGGCCTTTGTTTAGAGCTCAGAGTGGCACCACTTTTGATTGAAATGGCTTGAAATATCCAACCCGAAAACATGGACAAGGCAGTAAAGTATACAGAATTGATCACCCTTGGCTCAGAAACAAAAGTGTTATGCCTTCCTTTGTTTTCTTAACATCTGTTCTCTCCCTCCCAGCATAAACCATCCCACAGAAATAAATTACACAGCCTCCCTTTTTTGGGGGAAGAGAAACAGGGATTTGCAGTGGCCAGACCTGAGGTGCCCAGGGCAGACCAGTCAAACTCTCCTTGCTCCCTGGGTGGTCGCTGCAGAGATTCCAGACTATGTGCTCCTAGCAGGTGCCACTGCTGACCTTGAAAACGCTAGCTTCTCCACTTTCCACTTCTCTCATGAGATGGAAGGAACAACGTGAACCCTGGGAGAAGAAGCTCTGTGGCATCTTGTTTTCCTTTAAAAGGCAGGTGGACCAGTGCTGGGAACACCTACAGAGTTAATACTGCAGCCATCGGCCATCAACATCAAGAAGAGCTAAGGAAGGCAGAACCAAGGTGTGGCTTAAATCACTCACTTGCCCCTTTCATGCAGGAGATAAACTAGGCTCACAAAGAATGGATGAAAGTGAATGATAGTCTAATCTGTCAACAAGAGCCAAATCCTGGGACTGTGGTTTTTGTAGAACCCCAAGTATAAGGTACGGGGTAAAATATATATATATATCGTGTTGTGGGAGGGCAACTACTGGCTTCATTCTAAAGCCCTGGGCCCTCTCTCCTGCTCACACCTCCTCCACATCCCCTTCCCTACCACTCTTTGGCACTTCTCACTCTCCACCTTGAGTTACACTCAACATATGGTGGCTGGATGGACAGACAGACGGACTACTCAACTGCACCCAGCGCAGCCCCTTCTAAACAACCACCCAGCTGTTGTAAACAGTGGCAATATCTGCTGGGTCTGTGTACAAAGAGCAGGGGACCACCTGGGATGCATGAGCCCTCAAGGCCAAAGCCAGCATCTCCACAAGCCTGAGCGTCACAGCTAAGGAACCTGGCTCTTTTTGTGGCTGTACTTGGAGATATGATTCACATACTTTCTGGCCAAAAATGAGATGCCTCATCAGAGCAGCCTGCCAGGTCCCCCAGCAAGAACTCAACACAAATGTACAACAGCCTCCTGGTGGAACAGCCGATTTCCCATCTCCAGGACAGGCAGGGGCTTTCGCTTGCCAGAGAGTCACCAGCAGCTTGGAAAGACACTTCCAACAGTACAGAAAGGAGTTCCTTTTGAATGGCAGAGATCGTATCAGGTGCTAATAGGACAAAAGGACCTCCAGACCCTTCTGTGTGCATCCTCAAATGACCTAATGAGGCGGCAAACCTCCTTCCATTAAAATGTAAGGAGATCCAGACTTCCTTTCCCAGGCCTCCATCAGGGCCGGCTGTGGAACACTCACGAGGCCTGGTAGCAAAATCCCCAACCTTCCGCAGCTCACACAGCTAAGTGCTATTCTAGGCTGGCTCCTCCTCCCTCCACTGCTATTAGTGTCAATTAGGTTCAGCATGACAGGCCACCTTTGACAAAATGCTGGAGCAACAAAGACATAAACAACGCCAAAGCCTTTGGAGTTGATGTATGGTTGCATTTAATAAACATTTGTTTGCATATTTTTTATCATGCTAATGAATATAATTACTTTAATTTATGTCATCAAGCTATGATTCTGTTCTGATCTATACGTCACTTAAATGTGTAGCGTTAGCATTTTGCACACACTGGCAATTTAAGAAGGGAAAGGATTGGCCCCTCCTGTGAGAACTTGGAGCAACATTCCAGAGTTGCACGCACCCTTGAAGAAGCTAAACCGAGCTGTGCAGCTGGGGCCCCCATCCTCGCACCCCTACAAGGGTAGGTATGCCCTCCACAGCCTGAGAGACCTTTTCCAAAGAGCACATATTTTTACTTCTCTGTAATCTCCCCAAAAAGAGGCCACCAAATACTTGCCCACAGCATAATGCTAAACACAGCCATGAAAAAAAAAAAAGAGTTAAAATTGTATTAATGGGTTTTACTGATTATAAAAGTAAAGCACATTTATTTTAGAAAATTTGAGAAAACACAGATTGCAAAAAGAGACTAGATGAAGACGATAAGCTAAACTTCTACTCTCAAAATCCTTTGAAATCAAATATATATTTATATTAATATAATATATTTTATATAGATAAGAAGATTATATAATATATATTTAAGTAAATATATATTTCAGCTATCTAGATACATTTAGGATAATATATATTATTATGTAAAATATATATTTAGAAGAATATATATGTATATTAGTCTAAACTGCACTAGAATACAGGAAGGGTTATTCTTGGTAGAATAGACACATGATAAGCAAAACACACATTCAGAAAAGAAGCACAAGAAATGGTGCAAGGTGCACCAAGAATGTGCCAAGCTTGAACGGGGCACCCCCGAAACACCTGCAGTGCATTGGTTGAGCAACTATTGCAAGACAACCCAGGAGGGTTACCGCTAACTATTGCCTATCCATGGCCAGTGTGTTAAGCAGCATTATGGACAGGCACTGGCCTGTGGCAGAGACATTGTTCATGAGCACCTGCTCCATAGAGACAGGTCAGTGCCCAGACGATCTGAGCCTTCACTCAGAATGGGCCAGCTCCCTCACCCCCAATACATGAGGGCAAGCTACAGAAAAAGATTAAAAATTAACTGCGTTGGCTGGGCCTGAGACTCCTGTCTCCCACCCAGTGACACTGTGCAACGCCCATGCCCCAGAGGCACTAGCAAGGGGGGTCACATCATAACATGTTGCTCTACACCAACAAGACATCTCCTTCCCCATAAGGCCTTAATTTCTCCCTTCCACTCAGACATACCATGAAGCCACAAGGCCATTGGCAAGGAGATCCTGACATAACAACCATATGGTCCAGGAAGCTCTCTCCATCCCCCACTGGCAAGGGGGGAACCCATCACACAAGCAGACAGCCTGGGACGTGCGCTCTGTCTATCAGAGACCCTTCCCCAGTAAGATTTACCAGATGGCTCAGCCTGGGGAAGTTTCTTCTTCCCATTCAAGCACCAGCAGGGACCAGTGAAAGCCTCAGTCACAGGAGTTAAACCAAGCAGACCAAAATAACACCACATAGGCTCTGAAAATTAGACTGTCATTGGAACCATAGCCTTTAAAAGTAGGCCAGGGCCTGCATGCCAAATCTAAACAGGGTGACTGCCTGCTAAAATGAAAGATTTAAATAGGAACCAGAGTCTCCTAAAATAACATCCAAAATGTTAAGGATACAATCGAAAGTCACCCATCGTACCAAGAACCAGCAAAATCACAAGTTGAGTGAAAAAAGACAATTCATAGATGCCAACACTGAGATGAGTCAGATGTTAAAATTAACTGACAAGGGTTTTAAAAGTAAGTATCATAAAAGTGGTTCAACAAGCAATTACATGTTATCTTGAAACAAATGCAATATTCTAAAAATCAGTAAAATTCAGTAAGGAAACATAACTTATTAAAAATAACTAAATTATAGAATTGAAAAATTCCATAATTGAAATAGAAAACTGCTAGATATGCTTAATATTGATTGGAGACAACAGAAAATAAAATTGGTGAACCTGAGAATAGACCACGAAATTCATCCATTCTGAAAAATGTAGAACATAGATTGAAACAGACTCAGGGACCTGCGGACAATAACAAAAGGTGCAACATTGGTATTATTATGGTCCTAGAAGATGAGAAAAAGAGTGAAGCTGAAAGAGCATTCAAAGAAATGGGGCTGAAAACTTCCCAGATTTGTCAAAAGATATAAACCCACAGATTCAAAAAGGTAGCAAATACCAAATAATATAAAATCAAAAAAGTCATGCCAAGACACATCATAATTAAAACTCTGAAAACTGAAGACAAAGAAGAGTCTTAAGAGCAGCTAGAGAAACCTACACATCATCAAAGAAAACACCAAATTAAATGACAGAATATTTCTCACCTGCAACCATGGAGTCCAGAAGGAAGTAGCAGAACATTTCTCAAGTGCTGAAAGAAAAAAAATTGTGAACTGAAAATTCTATACCCAACAAAACTATCCTTTGGGAATGAAGGAGAAGTAAATTCTCAGATGAAGAAAAACTAAAAGAACTTATCGCTAGCAGACCTATTCATAAAGTACGGCTGAACGAAGTTCTTCAACTAGAAAGAAAACAATAATAAAAGAAGTCTCAGATATTCAAGAAGGAAGAAAGAACTATGGAAAGACTAGAAATGTGAGTAAACACAATAGACTCACCTTCTCCTAATGATTTTCTAAATCACATGTGATGATTGAAACAAAAACTATTGACACCATCTGCCATACAAGATAATATTTAAAAGTGGAAATATTTTTAAATTATTTTTAATTTTAATTTTTTTATTTCAATAGGTTTTTGGGGGAACAGGTGGTGTTTGATTACATGAATAAGTTCTGCAGAGGTGATTTCTGAGACTTTGGTGCACCCATTAGCCAAGCAAAGTACACTATACCCAATGTGTGGTCCTTCGCCATCCCAACCCTTTCCCCTGAGTCTCCAAAGCCCAATGTATTATTCTTATGCCTGTGCATCCTCATAGCTTAGCCTGCACATATGAGTGAGAACATATAATATTTGGTTTTCCAGTCCTGACTTACTTTGCTTAGAATAATAGTCTCCAATTCCATCCAGGTTGCTGCAAATACCATTATTTTGTTCCTTTTTATAGCTGAGTAGTATTAAATGCATATATATACACCACAGTTTCTTTATTCACTCATTGATTGATGGGCATTTGGGCTACTTCCATATTTTTGCAATTGCAAATTGTGCTGCTATAAACATGTGTGTGCAAGTATCTATTTTGTATAATGACTTCTTTTCTTCTGGGTAGATACCTAGTAGTGGAATTGCTAGATCAAGTGGTAGATCTACTTTTAGTTCTTTAATGAATCTCCTTACTGTTTTCCATAGTGGTTGTACTAGTTTACATTCCAACCAGCAGCGTAAAAGTGTTCCCTTTTCACCACATCCATGCCAACATTTGTTATTTTTTTATTCTTTTGATTATGGCCATTCTTGCAAGAGTGAGGTGGTTTAGTATTGTGGTTTCAATTTGCATTTTAAAGTGGAAATATTTTTTTAAAGGGAGGACCTAAATGTAAGTAAAGTTTCCACACTTTACTCAAAATTGCAAAATGTTATTAGTAGCCATTTTGATATTGTAATACCTGCAGCAACAACTAAGAAAACTATACAAAATTATATACCCCAAAACACTATAACTAAATCAGCATAAAATTCTTAAAAGTATTCAAGTAACCTATAGAAAGGCAAGAATGGAGAAATAGAGGAAATAGAAAACAAAATAAAATGTCAAGTTCAAGACCAAACATACTGATAATTACCTTAAAGGTAAGTAGCCTAAATATACTAATTAAAAGAGATAAGAAGAGTGAATTTAAAAATCACAACCCACCTAGAACTTGTTTATAAGTAATTCATTTCAAATTCAACAACATAAGTATGTTGAAAATAAAATAGGAAAACTTATATATCATAAAGACATTAATTTTTAAAAACAAAAAATGCTTATATTAATAGCTAAAAGAGTGAACTTCAGATCAAAGAAAATTATTGTAGACAGAAGGAAATTATACAATGACAAAAGTACGAATCCACTTGGAAGACAAATCAATCATAGATGTGTACACACCAAATTACAAAGGTTCAAACACATGAAACAAAAAATGACAGAGCTAGCCGGGCATAGTGGCTCACACCTGTAATCCCAGCACTTTGGGAGGCCGAGACGGGTGGATCCCTGAAGTCAGGAGTTCGAGACCAGCCTGGCCAACATGGTGAAACTCCATCTCTACAAAAGTACAAAAATTAGCTGGGTATGGCGGCATGCTACTGTAGTCCCAGCTACTCAGGAGGCTGAGGCAGGAGAATCTCTTGATTTAAATTAAAATCAGGATAAAAATTCTCAGAAAGTTAGGAATGAAAGGGAACTACCTCAAATGATAAACAGCATCTACAAAAACACTACAGCCAACATTATACTTAGTGACAAAAGACTGAATACTTTCCCTCTAGGGCCAGGATCAAAGCAAGGTTGTTGCCTATACCACCTTTATTGAGCACAGTCAGCAGAAGTTCTAGCCACTGCAACAGGTAAGTGAGAAGAAATAAAAGACATACATATTGGAAACAAAGAAATAAAACCATCACTACTTGAAAATGACATAATTATCTACATAGAAAATACCAAGGGACTTACACAAACATTCCTAGAATGAATAGGTGAGGTTAGCAAGGCCACAGGATGAAAAAGCAACACTAAAATCAACTGCATTTTTGTATATTAACAATGAGACCGGGCATGGTGGCTCAGACCTGTAATCCCAGCACTGTGGGAGGCCGAGGCAGGCCTCTTAAGGTCAGGTGTTTGAAACAAGCCTGACCAACATGGCGAAACCCCGTCTCTACAAAATACAAAATAATTAGCCAGGTGTGGTGGCAGGTGCCTGTAATCCCAGCTGCTTGGGAAGCTGAGGCTAGGAGAATTGCTTGAACCCAGGAGGCAGAGGTTGCAGTGAGCTGAAATTGCACTGCACTCCAGCCTGGGTGACAGCCTGGGTGACAGGAAGGCTCTGCCAAAAAAAAAAAAAAAAAAAAAAAGCAAACAAACAAAAACAATCAATATGTAGAAACCCAAATTAAAGCCACAATACCACTTGTAATCATTCCAGGGAAAATGATACAACTTAAAACTGTAGTTTTACAAGATGTTGCTATTGTATAAAGGGCACATGGGAACACTGTTGTTTCCTACAACTGCACATGAATCTACAATTATCTCAAAATAAAGTTTTTAAAAGGCACAGCCATTTGGAAAACATTTTGACACATTATTATAAAGTTGAGCATACACTTACCATTTGACCTAGAAATTCCACTCCTAGGTATTTACACAAGAGAAATGAAGACATATGTCCACATTCAAAAACCTACATGCAATTATTTGTAATCACCAAAACTGGAAACAACTCAAATGTCCATCAACTGGTGAATACATGAACAAACTATATACATCCATACAATAGAATTCTACTTAACAGGAAAAAAAAGTACGGATTATTGATACATGTAACAACACAGATGGATTGTGTGATTTTCAAAAACCAAAGAAAAAAGTCAGGCCTTTAGGTTGAAAGGATCCATAAATATTAAGCAGAATGACAGAACAAACTTGCAGTAAAAGTTACCTCCTCTGTGAAATTCGGAGTGCCAAGAAAAAGATAGGACCCTAAAAACTTCCAGGAAAAAAAAAAAAAACGTTACTTGCAAAAGAAAAAGGATCATATTGGCACCTGACTTTTTTGAACATATCATCACACTTTTGAGATAGAATTATACTAAATTTACATTTCTGTACCAAGCCAAAATATCAGTCAAGCTTTAGAGTAAAATAAACTAAAATAATAATTCAAGACTATTAGGATATAATAAACCATAGTGCACAAAGAAATCAGTAAAATTTATAGTTGAGTCTAATTCATTAATTGACTGAAAGAAAATTAAACAAACTGGGAATAAAATCTCTATTGATAATGATACCAGAGGTGGTGGGAGACAGGTTGAGAAGGAATGGGAAATAAATAGTAAGGAGAAGATATTAATTAATTTTAAACATCAAAAGAAAATATTATTAAGATTTTCAGAGTAAATACAAACTTTTTTTTGAGATGGGGTCTTGCTGTGTCACCCAGGATGGAGTGCAGTGGCACAATTAGAGCACACTGCAGCCCCGAACTCCTGGGCTCGAGCAATCTCCTGCCTCAGTCTCCCGGGTAACTGGGATTGCAGGTGCAAGCCACCATGCCTGCCTAAATTTTTAGAAATTTTCTGTAGGGACAAGGTCTCACCGTGTTGCCCAGGCTAGTCTCAAACTCCTGGCCTCAAGCTATCTTCCCACCTCAGCTTCCCAAAGTGCTGAGATTACAGGCTTGAGCCAACGAATCCAGCACAAACAAACTTTAAAAAGATGTTTTAACTGCCAAACCACTGGAAGAAAAACACGGACGCGAATATATAGAAAAAGCTCTAGAAGGACACACACCAAACTGATGACATGAATTCCTATAGAGAGTATGGAGGAGGGGATATGGGGTTGGTCTGAGGGACTTCAGCCGTATCTGTAGTATTTTAGCATCCACCAGAATGTATTCATTCTCGTACAGATTGTGCAGATTTGAACAATCTTTACTTTGATTGTCAAAGACAGAAAAAATGTTTGGAAGGCTGAGGCGGGTGCGTCACTTGAGATCGGGAGTTCAAGACCAGCCTGACCAACATGGTGAAACCCTGTCTCTACTAAAAATACAAAAACAATTAGCCGCGCACGGTGGCGGGTGCCTATAATCTCAGCTACTTGGGAGATCGAGGCAGGAGAATTGCTTGAACCTGGGAGGCAGAGGTTGCAGTGAGCCAAGAGCGTGCCATTGCACTCCAGCTTGGGCAACAAGAGTGAAACTCCATCTAATATAAATATAATATATATATACACATTATGTATCTATATTATATATGTATACTATATATATAATCAATACTAGAGGAAATTTGAGGAAGAAGACAATTTTACTCAGTATAAACTGGGATAAAGTTTGTGAAAGTTTTGCAATAAGCATTAAATGCGGGCCAGGTACCAACATTTAATATTTAGTAGTACAACATAATACTTATTTAGTGGTACAACACACTAAATATTCATTGTACTATTTAACTAAGTAATGTACTGAGAGAATGATAGATGTCATCACTGCCCAAAAAATGATCAACTTTACAATAGTAGTGCATTTTTATCTAGTTTTATTTACAAATATATCTAAACATAGAGATGTAAAACAGATAGATACAAAGAGACCTGGGGCTAGCTTTATTCACAAAATAGGTGCTTTTTTTTTTACTAATTTGAAATTATATTTATTGGAGTTTTGTAGTCTATTCGTTCTCCCACACACTCATAACATATTTACATACCAGTAAATAGTCTTCAAAAGTATCATTCTTAACGGCTGAATAATATCCCATACTTTGTACGCACCATAATAATTTATTATATGAATATTTAAGTAATTTTCAATTTTTTTCTAATTTAAATAAAATCACAGTGAACATCATTATACATATATATGTGTGGACATCTGTGATTCTTGCATTTAAGTAATTTCTTAAAATTGAACTGCTGGTCCAAAAAATGTATTCATTTTTAAGACTTTTTTTTTTTTTTTTTTTTTTTTGAGACAGGATCTCACTCTCTCATCCAGGCTGGAGTGCAGCGATGTGATCATAGCTCACTGCAGCCTCAACCTCCCAAGTTCAAGCAATCCTCTCACCTCACCATCCTGAGTAGCTGAGACTATAGCACGCGCCACCATACCCTGCTAATTTTTGTACGTTTTTGTAGAGAAGGGGTTTCCACATGTTGCCCAGGCTGGTCTTAAACTTCTGGGCTGAAGTGATCCACCCACCTTGGCCTCCACAAGTGCTGGGATTACATGTGTGAGCCACCACAGTGCCCGGCCAATATTTAATACTTATTGCAAAACTTTCACAAAATATATCCCAGTTTATACTGAATAAAATCTTCTTCTTCAAACTTCCTCTAGCATTGATAATATTTTTTCTGTCTTTGATAATCAAAGTAAGGATTGCTCCAATCTGCCTATCGTTGATAACTACTGAGGTTTAGCCATCTTTGAATGTTTTTATTGTCTACTTATATTTCTAATGTTAGTAATTGCCTGTTCATTCTGTTTGATAATTGGTTTTTGCTTCTTATTAATCTGTAAAAGCTATTATTAAGAAATATCGTTAACCCTTTGTTGTGTATATTTTAAACAATTTTCACAACTTAGTTTCCCTTTAATTTCATTTGTGATGTCATTTGAAAAACAATTTTTTTTTTTTTGAGATGGAGTCTCGCTCTGTCATCCAGGCTGGAGTACAGTGGCGCGATCTCGGCTCACTGAAAGCTCCGCTTCCCAGGTTCACGCCATTCTCCTGCCTCAACGTCCCAAGTAGCTAGGATTACAGGCACCTGCCACCACGCCTGGCTAATTTTTTGTATTTTTAGTAGAGATGGGGTTTCACCATGTTAGCCAAGATGGTCTGGATCTCCTGACCTCATGATCTGCCCACCTTGGCCTCCCAAAGTGCTAGGATTACAGGCATGAGCCACCTCGCCAGGCCAACAATTTCTATTTTTATGTCCGTTTTTCCCCTTTGGTTCTCTGCCTTTGATGTCATGTTACGAAGGCTGATCTCACTATCACATCAATATTTTCCTGATTCCTATTCTTTCATGGTTTCATTTTTCAAACTTGAATCTTTATTACACCTGTGACAATCTAACTTTATGATAAGGTTCTTTTTTCCAAATGATGAGATGGTTGTCCCAATATACCATTTCAACTCTCCCCACTGACTTTTACTAAATTCCACTTAATTCCTCAAAAAATATTGGACTATATCTTTATTGAAAAAGTCAAACTATACAGACAATGCAAAACTTCTCCTTGACAAAAGCCTCATTCCATTTCTAATTGCATTCTCTTATCAGAACTAACTGTAAATCAGTCTGATGTGTGGAAACCCAGAGGTTTCTTCATAGTAAAAATAACTGGCATTTAGGAGGGCTTACCATATGTGCGGCCATACCTTAAGGGCTTTACGTGTATTAACTTGTGTGATCTTCACAACAGCCTACAAAGTAGGCACAACAGTTATCTCCATTTTACCATTTTACAGAACAGGAAACTGAGACACAGAGGGTAGGGAACTGAGAAACCTGCTCAGGGATGCCCAGATGGCAGAATGGGGATTTGAACTCAGGAATCTAGCTTCAGGATCAGCAGAACATTGACTGATGTCCTGCTATCTCCCAATACACCTACATGCACTTCAGTGAAAAACACATGGCACCATTTTTTTAAAAAAGAAAGTTTGAGGCTGGGTGCAGTGGCTCACACCTGTAAGCACAGCACTTTGGAACACCGAGGCAGGAGGAATGTATCCCCCAACCCCTTGCGTGAGCCCAGGAGTTCGAGGTCACGGTGAGCCACAATTGTGCTATTGCACTCCGGCCTGGACAAACAGAAGGAGATCCTGTCTCTAATAAATGAATGACTGAATTAATGAATAAATACATAAAGAAAAATAAAGTTGGGTCTATGGATTTGATATCATACTACACAAATTATGCTATAGCCTTTTTGATCAAATATCAATATCTCTTGGTTGTCTTTCCATATGAATTCATATAAATCAATTTCAATTTCTTTAGTATGATTTACTACAGTTTACGTAACTCTTCTATTAGAGTATAGCTAGATTGTTTCTAGTCTTTCACCATCAGTAAGGCTACAAAGAACATCTCTAGCATGACTCCCGGCACATTTTTGTGAAAGTTTCTCTTGCTTCTCTTTTGTTTTTTCTTGGTCATGTGGTATGTGGTTTTTTTGTTTGTTTTTGGTTTTGCTTTTTTTTTTTTTTTCTTTGAGACAAGGTCTGGCTCTGTACCTAGACTAGATAGGCTGGAGTACAGTGGTGCAATCATGACACAGCACACTGCAGCCTCTATCTTCTGGGCTCAAGCAATTCTCCTACCTCAGTCTCCCAGGTAGCTGAGCCTACAGGTAAGCATCACCATGCCTGCCTGTCTTTTTTATCTTTTGTAGAGACAAGATCTCACTATGTTGCCCAGGCTGGTCTCCAACTCCCGAGCTCAAGCGATCTTCCCAAAGTGCTGGGATTACAGGCACACACCCAGCCTGCATCTTTAAATTTAACAAATACTGCCAAATTGCCCTTGCAACTATCTGAACCAATTTATGCCCCAATAAGCAAAATATGATAGTACTTGTTTCTTTATAACATCCCAACAGTTGATACTATCAAACTTCTTTTCAATATAATGAGTGAAAAATGATATCTCATTGTGCATTATTTGGGATGTCCCTCACTACTAGTGAAGTTGAGCAACTTTTTGTGCTTATTTTCCATTTTGGTTCCCCTCTTATTCATTGCCTGTTTGTATATTCTTATTATTTACCTTTTGAATTAATGATCTTTTTCTTATTGATTTATAAATGTTTACATGTATTTTGGATGCTAATCCTTTGTCTATTGCAAATGTAAATATTTTCCACCAGCGTGTGTTCTTTTAATTTTGTTTATGGTGTCTTTTTTTGTTTATAGTATCTTTTGTCATAGAGAAGCTTTTAATTTTATTTGGGCAAACTTATCATATTTTCTTTTGTAGTTTATATGCTATATTTTCTTTCGCTCAGTTTGCAGGTTTTATTTTTGTATAACATTTAGCTCTTTAATCCATCTGGAATTTACTTTGGTGACTAGTGTAATGTTAAAAATACAATTTTATTTTTACAAATAGTATCTAATTTTCCACACAATTTATTCTTTCCCTCACTAATATGAAATGCCAATTTTTCCCAAAATTGTATGTATATCTACAGGAATCTGTTTCTGGACTCATTATGTTGTTCTAGTTAAATTTTTAGCTTTAATACCATTCTACTTCAATTAATACAGCTTTAAAATATATATAGATATTTAGTAAGGTAGGTGCACCTCTTGTTTTTCTTCTAAATTATCTTTGTCCTTCTTATGCATTTACTATTTCATATGAATTCTATAATCAGCTAGTCAAGTTCCATATAAATGCTGTTGGACGTGGAATTTTTAGATTAGGTTGGGGAAAATATCTATCTTTACAATATTAAGTACTCTTATCCAAAATTAAGGTATGTATCTCTACATTTTGATATCTATTATGCCCCTCAATAAGCTGAGGTTTCTTCCTAGATATTTTATAGTTTTCATTGCTATGCATGAATCAGGTAATTTTGTGAATTGGGTAATTTTATCTATGACTTTTTCTAATAAGATAATACTATTGTATTAAAAACTATTAGTTTTTATGTGTTTATTTTGTACTGGGCCACTTGATAATACTTTCTTATTAGCTTTAATGGCTTCTCAACTGATTATCTTATCCTTCCTAGGGAGCTTGGCTGAAAAAAGCAAAATGACACTATAATCTCTTCCTCCATTATTCACACACCTTTTTAATTTTTTCTTGTTGTATAGCATTGGCAAAGATCTCCAATACAATATTGAATACAGAAGTGATAGGAAACTTTGTCTGGCTCGTGACTGAAATGGAAATAGTTCTCATGGTTTCACCACTGCTAAGTTTCTAGTAGAAATCTTTACTTTGATAATAGAAGTTTTCTTCCATTTTTCATGTGCAAGAATTTTTGAGTGCCTGGGGAGGCATTTGTTTGCTTATCATGAAAGAATAAAGTGGAAAAAAAAGTTTTCACTTCTGTTATGATTTTAATATCAGATTTATACAAAGCTTCTAGACTGAATTCAGTACCTTCCCAATTTATAACATAAGAATTATCTATTTCTTGAAGGTGTTATAGAATGAAATATTAAAGCCATCTGGACTTGATGTTTTCCCTAAATGTATATTTTTGACTAGCTTTCTAATTTTCTCAATAGAAATAGCATATTTAGGCTTTCTATTACTTCTTGAACTAATTTTGAAAATCACACATTTCATCTAGTTTTTTAGTTATTAGTACAAAGACACTATCTTACAAAATTTAATTCCTTCGCTATCTGTAATTACATCTTATCTCCTTTCTCATGCTTTTTCTTATGCTCTTTTTTCCTTAAACTTGAAGAAGGTTTTATTGATCAACTCTACTAGCTTTGTTGTTCTTGCTTATTTTATTAATGTCATTTTATCTTTATTAATTCCTTTCTTCAACTTTCTGGAGATTTGATTCTTTTGTTCTTTGTAGTCTCCTGAATATTATGCTTGGTTCATTTGATTTCAATTTTGCTCATTTTCTGATGTATGCATTTAAGTCCATATATTTTCCTCTGATAACTGCTTTGGCCACATCTCAGAGGTTTTAATATTTAATGCTCTATTGCTTATTTCTAAATAGTTCGTAATTTCCACTTTTTATTTCCTTATTAACAGAAGACTTTTTATAAGTGTTTTTATATTTATGAGAGTGGAGATTTATTTAATCTCTCCTTTAGTTATTTTCTCATTTGTTCAGGGAATGGAACTTAAATATCCCTACTTCTTAGAATTTGCTGAGATTTTCTTTGTAATCTAACATAATATCAATTTGTGTGAGTGATTTATGTGTGTGTCACAAGAATGTGTACTATAAGCTTGTTAATACAAAGTTGTTCATTGTGTCATTTAAACTCTCTGATTATTTTTGTCTATTTGAAATATTCATTTCTTAGAGACCAATGAAATCTAACCTTCTGTGATTGCGGGTTTGTCAGTTTCTCTTTGTATTTCTGTTAGTTTTTGCTTTACCTTTTCCAAAGCAACATTGTGAAGGGCACAAAGGTTTATAATTACATCTTCTTGGTGGCTGTTCTTTTTCACATTATGAACTATTCCTCTATGTACTCCAATGTGCCCCCTCTGACTTTATATGACTCATAAATAATATTATAAATTTTAATGCAGTTAGGCCTACATCCTGACTCTCTTTCCATTGATTTACTGATTATTTTGGAGCAAATACCACACTTTTGTCTATTGTGGCTTTATAAGTTAATTTTTATCGGATAGTTAAATTATTGATTACTCTGGCATTATTCACTCTTCCACATTTAGGTTTATTTTGCAAAACCACCAACAGAATCCAATTTAAAATGTTAAGTGACGTATCAGATTCAGTGGCATATGCCTGTAGTCCTAGCTACTCAGGAGGCTGAGAAGGGAGGACTGCTTGAGCTCTGGAGTTCAAGTCCAGCCTGGGCAACATACAAAGATCCTGCCTCTCAACAATTTTTTAAATTTTTTTTTGATTATTGCAAAAGAATTACTTACAAATCAAATTAGGGGCATTTCTCTTTATGTAGCACTTAAGTCTATTTATATGCACCTCACAAAAAAATGTGTTTCCTTCATATATGACTAGCCTACTTCTTAAGTTTGGGGATTTTTTTTTTTGGTATTTTATATTTTGTGTCTTCAATATAAATAGAGTATTTTTCCTTATCTTTTATCTCTAACCATTATTCCCAGCATAATATGTGGGACATGTTTTATTTACATGTATCTGTTTTATTATTAGACATATTACTGAATTCCTTTACAAAGCATAGCAGTATTTCAGATGACATTCTTTGGATTTTTCATATTATCATAAAATAGTAAGAATTTTGACTTGACCATTTCCATATTTATTCCCCAATTGTTTTTATTTTGACTGTCATTTTTATTGTATCATTATCTAAGACTTGTTTTGTTACCATAACAAGAATTCCTACTACTTTTTGTTTTATTTTTGTTTTAAATTCTGGGGTACGTGTGCAGGAGGTGCAAGTTTGTTACATAGATAAACGTGTGCCATGGTGGTTTGCTGCACCTATCAAAGTATTAAGCCTGACACACATTTGCTATTTTTCCTGATGCTCTCCCTGCCCCGCCCTCCTGTGACAGGCCCCAGTGTATGTTGTTCACCTCCTTATGTTCTCATTCCCCATCAGTGATAGACCGAATAAAGAAAATGTGGCACTTATACACCATGGAATACTATGCAGCCATAAAAAGGAATGAGATCATGTCCTTTGCAGGGACATGCATGAAGCTGGAAGCCATTATCCTCAGCAAACTAACACAGGAACAGAAAACCAAACACTACATATTCTCACAACTTTTTAATTTTTAAGTATTTGTAAGCTGTTGTTCTGAGATGAATCATCTTTATCATATAAACCAAGAAGGCTCAACATTGGTACAATCAACATTCAGGGCTGGATAATTCTTTGTTGGGGAAAGGAGAGCTCTTTCCTGAACATTATAGGATATTTAGCAGTACCCTTAACCTCTACCTACTACATACCAGTAGCACCACCTCCAAGTCATGATGATCAAAAATGTTTCCAGGTACTGCCTCCTGAGAGGCAATGTCCTTGATTGAGAAACACTAATGCAATGCATTTTCCTTCTCTTCCTATTTTAATCATAGTTTTTGGCAGAATTGATGTTGAATTTTATCTAATGTCCTTTTGGCATATGATTACATATTTCTCCCAGGTACCTATTGATGTAATAAATTTTTTAATTATATATTTTCTGATTTGGTGCCATCCTTACAATAGAGGAGAAAGGCTTTATTAGTCAAGATTTATTATTTTTAATATGAGGTTAGTGTTCATTTTTTGTGACTTTTACTTATATGTTTACATATGAGGTTGACTTGTAGGTTTTGTCTGTTTGTGATGTTTGTTAGGTTTGGGCACAACAATAATGCTTGCTTGGTAATTAGCATGATCACTTTTTGTTCCTTAAGACATTTAAATCAATGTCCTATACTACCATCCATTTTAATGTACTTTTACATTATTCTTTTCTTATTCAACTACTCTACGGTTAAGATTAGTAATTGGTACCACAGTGAGATACCATCTCATGCCAGTCAGAATGGTGATTATTAAAAAGTCAAGAAAGAACAGATGCTGGCGAGGCTGTGGAGAAATAGGAATGCTCTTAAACACTGTTGATGGGAATGTAAATTAGTTCAACCACTGTGAAAGACAGTGTGGTGATTCCTCAAAGACCTATATTCAGAAATGCCATTTGACCCAGCAATCCCATTACTAGGTCAAAGGAATATAAATCATTCTATTATAAAGATACATGCACATGTACGTTCATTGCAGCACTATTCACAATAGCAAATGCATGGAATCAACCCAAATGCCCATCAATGATAGACTGGATAAAGAAAATGTGGTACATACACACCATGGAATACTATGCAGCCATAAAAAGGAATGAGATCGTGTCTTTGCAGGGACATGGATGGAGCTGAAAGCCATTATCCTCAGCAAACTAGTGCAGGAACAGAAAACCAAACACCACATGTTCTCACTTATAAGTAGAAGCTGAACAATGAGAATACATGGACACAGGGAGAGGAACAACACATGCTGGGGCCTGTTGGGGGTGGGATGAGGGAAGGGAAAGCATCAGGATAAATAGCTAATGCCTGTGGGGCTTAATACCTATGTGATGGGTTGATAGGTACAGCAAACCACCATGGCACACGTTCACCTGTGTAACAAACCTGCACATCCTGCACATGTATCCCGGAACTTACAATTAAATTAAATTAAATTTTTAAAAATTAGGAATTTAAAATTTCCTAGAAAGTCATTTATTTCAACAAAATTTTCTATGATAATATATCTATATTTTCTACCACTTTTAACTTTTTGGAATACATGTATATTCTCCTTTTTTATTTCTAATGTTTTTACATGTGTTTTCTCACTCTGTTTCACTTAAGTAACTTGTCAGATGTCTTTGACAAATTCTAATTCTTAGACTTGGCAATGTACTGTCTGTTTTCTGATTTACTAAGTTATGTTGTATCTTTATCAATATCTTTCTAGTTTATTTCATTGTTGTCTTTGTAATTATTGTGAGTTAAAAGCTTAATTCATGCATTTTTATTCTACATTCAGTAATGTTGGTATTTAAGGCTATGTGTTTTCTTCTTAATATAGCTTTGAGCATACATCATAAGGTTGATATATGGTATTCTCATTGTAATTATTTTCTAACTAGTCTCCAAATATAGTTTTGATGTCCTCTTTGATCTAAAAGATAATTCAGAGAGGTCTTAATCATTATTTTAGAAATTGCTCATTAACATTTTTAGTTACCCTTCTTTGATTTTATAAAATAAGGGATCTGCCCACTTTTTGATTCTTTGACTATATCCAACCTTTTTTATAGCCAATATATACTATTTAGTGAATATTTCATAGGCTTTAATATAGTCTCTCATTTCTAAAAAATCGCAATTTAAGAAACAACTTCATTATTTGAAATCATCTAAATCCTTGGATTCCTTGCCTACTAGATCTGCCAAATACCAAAAGAGATGTCTTAAAGTTTTTCATTACAACTGTGAATCTCTCCACTTCTTCTTGTACTCCTAACAATCTTGCTTGCTACATCTTACTGCAATGCTATTTGGCATATTAGGATCCATGACTAGTTCACTCTACTAGCCTGTAAGCCCAGCAAAGACAGGAATCACATCTGACTTGTTTAACATTGAGTCCCATCCCCTGGCCCAATATTTACTAAATAATTGTAGGAATCAATGGACAAGTGATAGAGATTCAGTGCTGAGTATATGCCCTTCAACAAAAATACTTTACTATCATATCTAATATTCTTTACCCTCAATTCTACTTTTGTCTGATAACTAGATAGACAGGCAGACAGACGGACAGACAGACAGACAGATTTTTTTGGAGATAGGATTTCGCTCTGTTGTCCAAGCTGGAGTGTAGCAGCATGATCATAGCTCACTGCAGCCTCAACCTCCTGGGTTCAATGGTTCCTCCCACCTCAACCTCCTAAGCAGCTGGGACTACAAGCATGCGCCACCATGCCTGGCTAAATTCTTTTTGCTTTTTGTAGAGATGGGGTCTCACTATACTGTCCAAGCTGGTTTGGAACTCCCGGGCTCAAGTGATCCTCCCGCCTCAGCTTCCTAAAGCACAGGGATTACAGGCGTGAGCCACCAGACCTGGTCAATGATGTCCGTATTTGTCCCTATATTTTGCTGGTTTGTTTTACCTGATATATCTTATATATCTTGTTGCTGGATTTTGGTGGAGTTTTCTGTTTTTCTTTTTGTTTTGCTTTGCTTTTTTGTGTTTCTTGATCTGCCCCATCCTTAGTTCTATGAAATCTATTTTCTTTGTGATTGTCTTCAATATACAGAGATACAGTTTAGAATTCAAGTCGTAAAAGGTTTCAAGTGTTTCCAATATATTACTTAACCTCTATATTTCATCCTCTATTTTTCTAATTTTCAGGTTGGAGAGGCAATTGAATCTTTTAGTTCTTCTTTTTAACACAACGTAGTTAACACATTTTTATTCTCCTCTTCCAGACCGCATGCTACTATTTCTTTTCCAACTACTCCTCAGACACTTGTGAAATAAACTAGGATTTTATAGGTTGATTATTACTAATTTTTACACAATAGGACTTCTCTTTGAAAGTGAATTTTTAACACTTGAATTCAGTTTTTCAAATAAAGTCTCAATTATTTAGACAACATTTTTTAAAAGTATAAGTGAGGTTTGTCCTTCTTCTTCTAGGCAAAGCTGCACCTTTCACCCCCAAACCAGACAGTCCTCTGCTATGGACAGACAGGGTGCTGGGAGACACGGGATTCTCATAGGCAGTTCTGGTTCTTTTATGGGCCAAGTAGCTCCAGTGCCCAAAGGCAGTCCTCTGCAAATGGTTATAGGTGAGGAAGCTGAGAGGAAAACATCTGTTGGAAGCTGGTAGAGGTCAGGCATGTTGGCTCATGCTGTAATCCCAGAACTTTGGGAGGCTGAAATAGGAGGATCGCTTGAGCCCAGGAGTACAAGACCAGCCTGGGCAGTGTAGAGAAATGCCCCCTCACAAAAAAAAAAAAAAAAAAATGTAAAAACATAGCTGGGTGTGGTGTTGCACACCTGTAATTCCAGCTACTCTGGAGGCTGAGGTTGGAGGATCACTTGAGGCCAGGAGTTTGAGACCAGCATGGGCAACATAGCAAGATCCTGTCTCTACAAAAAATTTTAAAATGTTTAGCTGGGTGTGGTGGTGAATACCTGTAGTCCCAGCTACTAAAGAGGCTGAGGCAGAAGGATTGCTTGAGCCCAGGAGTTCAAGGATACAGTGAGTTATGATCACACTACTGCACTCCAGCCTGGGTGACAGAGCGAGACCCTGGAAGAAGACGAAGACGAAGAAAAGAAGGAGAGGAAGAGGAAGAGGAAGAAGAGGAAGAAGAAGAAGAAGAAGAAGAGGAAGAAGAAGAAGAAGAAGAAGAAGAAGAAGAAGAAGAAGAAGAAGAAGAAGAAGAAGGAGGAGGAGGAGGAGGAGGAGGAGGAGGAGGAGGAGGAGGAGGAGGAGGAGGAGGAGGAGGAGGAGGAGGAGGAGGAGGAGAAAAAAAATTGGAGGGGTCTGGCTGGACAGGGTACCATGGATGTCTGCTACACCAGCACACCAGTGCAAGCAGCAGGCGGGGGCAGTGTCCCCAAAGACCCCCCCACTGGGCTAGGCTTCAGCCGCAGCTGCACCTGCTGCTGGTGACACGCTCAGCCTGCCCTTCTCACCTGGCCTTCACACCTGGACTTACTCCCATCTTCAGACTCTGCATCAATTGCATCTCAGCCAAGGTTTCCATTAATGGGTTATTATATTGTATCACCTGCAAAACAGAGAAAAGGAGGGCTGTTCTAAAATTCTAATGTGAAAAGTGAGCGTGTCAAACTCAGAATGTGCGGACACAGCGACCATGGAGTTTACCACTTTATTAAAATTGTGATTGTTCACATAAAGACTCAACCAGGTCACATATTAATAATTATCACTGACAATCTTTAACATCAGCCGAAGCCCACAAGTGAAGCAATATTACATCTCCCGGTCTCATTTATCTTACTGCTTATGGCCCCTCTGTGGTCAGCACGCTGTGAGCTTCATGGACACTTAATTATGAGCACATCATAAATGTAGCTGACAGGGCAGAGGCTGCCCGGGGATGCTCCTGGCGAGGGGGTCACGGTGGAAAGTAGTTAGTTGATGCACCCTCCCAAACAGGGCGTGGCAGTAGACCACTTCTCCACGTTGCCCCGCTACCGTTCCCTGTTGCCCACTGCAGAGAGGCAGTAGGCGGGAATGTGCTCAGTTATTGACAGCCCTCTTACTTTCAGAAGCATCAGCCCAGTTGCCTTAAAACCTAAGACCAGCCCCGCAGTCTTTGCTGTCCCGCTTAGCTCTGAGGGCCCCTTGGCTTGCCTCTCTGTGTCTTCGGTTGTTTACAGAGCTCTCTAAATGTGGGCTTCACTCATGCACATGAAGAGGGCGGACTTTCTCCCCATACTCCAGGGGTCCAGAGAGTCCACTGTCCTCTCCAGCTGTCCCCAGTGTCTTCTGTGCAAACCACTGAGCTCTAACGAGGTGCAAAGGACAGTGAGGACCCCAAAAACATCCCCACCACTCACCTCGATGCAGGAAATACCTTTCCACTACAGCAAAAAAATAAAAGGGGTGGGGGGGGGGACTCTGCAATGCGAGTGGTGGGGTGGAGAGAGCTTTTTTGTTCGTTTCTAATTAGACACCGCTCTGATGTGATAGCCAGGGCGTCGCACACTAATAAGGCCACGCGCCTCCCCGAGTGGGCTTGGGAGAGCAGCAGGACCTCCCCGTGTCATGTTTCAAAGCAACTGTCCTCGGAGGGCCGAGGTACGGATTCCTCCACCGCCCCAGCAGGCTCGATGGGGAAGACAAAGCGTATAATAAGGGGCGTGCGATGAAGGGGCTCCGAGGAGAAAGCTGAAAAGTAGCTATCATGTTGGCAGATAAATTCTACACACAATTATTCATTCCTAGCCTCTTGACATGTAGATTAATGAGTTTGATAACCCAGGCTTCTAAGAAGTAGATTCCACTCTGTTCGCAGGCTTTCTCCCCCTCTACCTACAAACAGCACACAGGTCTATGGAGAAAAAAACAAATCGATACATTTGCAGTAGCCATCACTGCTTTTTGTGATTGGAGCCCTACGTCAAAAATATGATGTGTCTTCTCCTTTCTGGCCTGGGAGAAGCCAGTCATGGCCAGGCGGACCCTGGAGGGGACTGCAGGCTTCAGATCTCAGACTCCAATAAGTCCTGGACTCTTTTTAGTGGGCTGGGCATGGAGCATTTCCAACTCCAGCCCCGAGGGAAAAGGGCCACTTATTGACACAGCAGCTGTAACCTGCTATTGTGCCTTAGATTGAAGTCCCCGCTGGCACAGTTCCAGGTCAGCACCCAGACACCCTCGCCAAGAAAGAGCCATGTGGAGGAAGGAATGACACAGGAGCAGGACCGTCGCACCTGCACCCACACCAGGTATTTCACTTAGGACTGGTGAACAGCGCCAAACTCCATCCCAAGCGTAAAGAGTTCAAATCCTCTTGTAAAGAGAAATTGGGTTCACTGTGTGCATTTATCAAGATGATTTGGGGTTTATGTTATGATTGTGCCACCCCCGACCCACAGTGATGTAGATTTTGGAGATGTATTTTGATTGTCCGTTCCTTTGACTTTCTCGTTAGACCATTTAGCAACAGCATTTCTAGATCCCAGCCCCATTTTATTTCCTTTTCATCACGTTGGTGTTTATATTCTAAAGATAAAACACATGGGGGAGGTGGAGAGGGTAGAGGGGAAGGCTTCCCACCTGATACCCTGCTAGGAGGCTTTATGGCCACACTCCTCTGCCAGGCAAGCCCTCTGGGAAACAGAGTAGACCTCAAAAACCTAGAGTGCGGCCAGGCACAGTGGCTCATGCATATAATCCCAGCACTTGGGAGGCTGAGGCAGGTGGATCACTTGAGGTCAGAAGTTCGAGACCAGCTTGGCCAACACGGTAAAACCCAGTCTCTACGAAA
The DNA here is from genome assembly GCF_049350105.2 of Macaca mulatta. NCBI lineage: Eukaryota > Metazoa > Chordata > Mammalia > Primates > Cercopithecidae > Macaca > Macaca mulatta. Next base: position 43,455,143 of record NC_133424.1, read on the forward strand.
AATACAAAAATTAGCCTGGCATGGTCGCAGGCACCTGTAATCCCAGCTACTCAGGAGGCTGAGACAGGAGAGGCACCTAAACCTGGGAGGCGTAGGTTTCAAGGAGCCAAGATTGCACCGCTGGACTCCAGCCTGGGTGACAAAGACTCTAAAAAAAAAAAAACCCTAAAGGGAGAAGAGGGAGTCCTGTCTGGGTGCTGGGTGACTGAATAATTCATCTCTCCCAGTCATCACAGACTCAATGTCTGTGAAATCTTTGTGGCTGCTAGGGATAAGGAGTACAGGGAGATCATTCTGCAAGACACCTTCTTTCATGCTCCAGAAAGAGAAATGAATGGAGTGGAAATTCACCCAGCTCACAAAAGTCCAATGGGGTCTTTGATTAGCAACATGGATCAGTTTAAGCATTTGAATTTCAACATAGCTTCCATGCCAACTTCAAAAGAGACAGCCCTGAGCTACACAAAGAGGGAAAATCTCTTTCCCCTGTAGGAGCAGTCTTGAGGAGCCAGGCTTTTCAGAGTCTTGGGGTGAGGATCGCCAGGTTTAGCAAATAAAAATTCAGGATGCCCAGTTACATTTGAATTTCAGATAAACAGGGAATCGTTTTTTAGTATAAATATGTCCCAAATATGCATGGAACTAAAAAGATAATTTACCATATACTAAATACTAAGATAATATACCAAAAAATATTTTAGTATTCGTATGTCCTATGCATATTTGAGACATATTTATACTAAAAAATTATTCAATATCTGAAATTCAAATTTAAGCAGACATCTAGTATTTCATCTGACAGCCCTATTCAGGGCGTCCTTGTGAAACTGCTCAGGGAAGAACCAGGGTGTGACCAAGGAGAAAAGAGCAAAAACAGGCTCAAAATTCAAGGCGGCCACACCCGGGGGCCTCTTCCATCCCTCCATCTGGCCTCTCCAAAAGCATCCTGCTTCCTCCTGAGCCCAAAGCCCAAACCACAGAAAACTCTGACCATTGTTCCTCAGTAGATGAGAAGCCTCCATCTCTGGCTTCCAGGGCTCTGTATGTAAGACCCTAAACTGGAGGGTATAGGGCTGGGAGGGCACCAAGGTAAACCTCAAGAAACCAGAGCCCATAGGATTGTCCTTGACAGCTGCCTTCCTGCTCCCCGAATGCAGAACCTCCTACCTCACAAAGGCCCAGTTGGGCTTTTTCTAGAAGACAGCGGAGGTTTGGAGGTCCTACTCTCCCACCTGGCCTGGCAGAAATCCCAGAACAGAACTACAGAATGCAATTGGGGCAGGGAGTGGGGAGAAAAGCCAGCACTGCTTCCTTTTTCAAATCAATTATGGCCAGACTGACTCATCTTCTCTCATAGACCAGAAAGTCCCACATCTTGTTGTTTCTTAATCATATGGAAACCTAAATATAGACGTATCTGCAGAAGGACAAGCTGAGAAAACCAGTATCCTTGTTCTCCCAGGGGAAAGCTCAGTTCTCACTCTTTTCTCCTGGGTTTTAGGTTTGGGACTGTGTCCCCAGTAGTGCACAGAGCATGCGCCTGTCGGGGCAATGGCAGCAACTCAGACCTGCTTCCAGGTCTGCTGCTATGCCTCAGTCCCCATCACATACCGCTTACTTGCCTCTGGAAAGATTTCCATCTTCCATCCCACCATGAGAGCAGTATGATGAGAAGGAAGCCAGGCACCTCGGCTGCATCTCAGCAGAGGGCCTTTGTGAATGGAACCCCCACTGATGTCTGGCATTGAGCACACACCCAAGGCTGCAGGCTCCAGAGAAGATCTCAGCAGAAGAGTCCCGCTGAGCACCAGGCCAGGCACAGCGGAGTCAACCGGGCACCCAAGAGGAAGCAGGGTCCCTGCAGTGCTCTGTGTCCCAGTCCTTCTTCCCTTCACTCATTTCCGGGAAACAGCACAAAGGATGTCTTTTTCGGGAAATAGTTTATTACCCTTCCGGAAGGGTCTTGAGACCCCAAGTTTCTGAAAGCTGGGGTCACGGGGGAAAATGCAGCCGTGGGGCACAGAACAGAGATGCAAATAAGACAGCCATCCCTATGATCCCGCGAAAGTCAGTTTGTCCAGGAAAAGCATTTTAGAGGAGATCAAAGTCATGTCAGAGTAGCCACGAAAAAGCTTTTGCAAAGCACGGTGGTCAAATTTAGCAATGAGAATCATGAGACCAGGGAAGAGTGGCCAGTAGCCTGGGATTCTTTGGTGCAGCGTGTATGATGACAAAATCAGGATGTCATTGACAGCCAACCGACAGCCCAGGCCTCATGCAGCAGGCAACCTGGGCAGCAGGACCTGGGCTTCAAGGCTAAAGGAGCTTCTGTCAGCTAACTCTCCTGCTGTCTCTACGCCATGCCCAAAACACAATGTAACATCTTCTTGGCATCCCTAGACGAGAGGTGCAAACCTGGCAGCTCATAAGCCACAATACAGCCCACAATCTTGATCGGTTCAAACAGTAGAGGGTAAATATTTGAATTAATTGCCAATATTTTAAAATCAGATTTTGGGCTGGGTACAGCGGCTGATGTCTGTAATCCCAGTACCCTGGGAGGCTGAGGCAAGCAGATCACTTCAGGTGAGAAGTTCCGGACCAGCCTGGTCAACATGGTAAAACCCCGTCCCTACTAAAATACAGAACTAGCCAGGTGTGGTGGCGCATGCCTGTAGTCCCAGCTACTTGAGAGGCTGAGGCAGGAGAATCACTTGAACCTAGGAGGCGGAGGTTGCAGTGCATGAAGATTGCACCGCTGCACTCCAGCCTGGGCAATAGAACGATACTGTTTCTAAAAAAAAAAAAAAAAAAAAAAAAAAAAAGCTAGCCGGGCATGATGCTGGGTGTCTGTAATCTCAGCTGCTCAGGAGGCTGAGGCAGGAGAATCACTTGAACCCGGGAGGCACAGGTTGCAGTGAACTGAGATCGTGCCACTGCACTCCAGCCTGGTCAACAGAGGGAGACTCGGTCTCAAAAAAAAAAAAAAAAAAAAAGAAAGAAAAAATGAAAATTTCAGGTTTCCCTTGAAAAATCAAAAGATCTGACAACACTGGTCCTGTGTCTGATTGACAGGAGCCAAGGAACAGCCTCCCATAGACATGGCATATCCTTGCCAGTTCTACGCAGTCCCCAGCACTCCCTATTGTCTGAAGTCTGCTCCGTGGGTGGGTGCACTGTGAAGGCCCTGGCCTTGGCGCCAAAGGACCACAACAGGGACACAAGCACCTCTACCCTCCCCAGAAGCCTTTTCCCACTGGTCCCCTCCCGTCTCTCAGAAGAATGATTATTCTAGGCACCTTCCCTCCTATAACTTCAGGTGGCTCCACTTCAGATCCCCAAGGGCCTGTGATCTGCCATCTACCACCCCAATAGAGGCATATATGCATAAGACAAAACCCCCAGTGTCTTGGAAACTGTCTAGAAAATAATTTAAATAACAGACTTTGCAGCATTTTTAGACCAAAAAAAAAAAAAAATGTAACAAAATCATGCCCAAAGCCCAAGGTTAAATGCAACCCACATGGCAAGAATGACGTGCCCATTTCACAGACTGTGGCATCAGAGGTCAAAGTCACATTTCCCCTGACTCTATTCCCTTTAATTTCCAGGATGAATGGCTCACCCGTGGGGGTGGCAGGGCAGGAAGTTTCATCAATGTATTAAGTGTTGAAGGGGGAAAAAGTTCTGATTGGCTGATTCAGGAATTGGGATTCTGGGCAGAGCTTTACAAAAGGATAATGTATCTTTAAGCCTAGGTGCCCTTCAGGGAATGTATTGGATAAATGTCTTCTGAAAAGCCTGTAAATATTCCATCGCCTCACTGTCATTACTACCATGAAATGAAAATGAAGCATGAAAGAAATATAATTCCATATTCAGATGACAGCATTAGCCTCCATAAGCAAACTGAAATATTTATTAGTAAAATGTTCAGTATCTACGCCTGTAATCTAAAAAAAGGACAAAAATGTTTTATAATAAAAAAGAGATTGAATGCAGAGGTAAAATCTGGTTGGCTGATTTTATTGCTTATTATTAAATCCTGGCAAAACAATTATTTTTTTCTTTTCATTAGTAAGACACCCAAATTAAAACTCTGCCCTCCGGCTGCAAGGTTTACAGTAGTGATTAAAAACAAGGAATTGTGATGCATGGGGCTTTTGACAAAGGCATAATCAAATTCATTCATATTGTTCAATCTTTCACTGACAAATATTTTTACAGTGAAATATACCAAACAAAGAATCACATGCAACAACTATCAATACAGAGAAATTAGGAAAACCTTGTTATTATTTAAATAGTGAACTGATACCACGTTGCCATAATCTTGAATACAAACATTATACTGTAGTTAATTAGGGTAATTATTGTCTAGATTGTGCTTAATTGTCTTATGCTGAATAGGATGTATGAATGATGCTTTTTGAGCTTTCTATAATACCTCAGTGCCGCCAAACTATTTCATTATGATGTAATAAGTTTCGATGGTATTTCCTATAAGTCACAAAATACATCTGAATACAAGCTAAGAGATAAACATGAACCATAGGGCTTGACCTCTGTTTCACCTTATTGAAAAAGAGACGTAAGAGAGTCATTTAGTATACCAGCGTCACAGAGCATTCCCGCACCCTGAGCACATTCCTTAAAGGAAAGGGGAAAGGAAAAAAAAAAAAAAAAAACAGAGTCTTTGAAGTGAATGAGAAATTAGAAATTCAAGTGACCACGATCAATTCTGAAACACTGCACAAAATTAATTACAGTTTGGCATCAGAAGCAAGAATGTAGATTTCAGACAGTTGGTGTCATTTATCTCGAGCCGCACAATATACAAAGCGATTAAAAGCCAAATCTGTCCCCACCTCCCAAGTCTAAGGCCTCTCAGAGGCTGTGAAGTACAAATGATTAACTCCAAATTATGCGAGGGACTGGGCAGCCGCTTCAGTTTGAATGGAGTGTGTGGCAAGTCGGAGACGCTGGAGAAGGACAGATTTGCGGCTCTTTATCAAAATCCAGTCTGGCCCACCATTGACGGACTCCAGATAAATTGCCCAGGGATCTGACAGTGGCTGCAGAAAGCTGGCTCGGCAAAATCCAAATCTCTAATTTCTATCTGTTTTTAATTGCTTGCCTTAAATTTGCATTTTTATACAATTGGTTTAAAGGATTTATTCTATTCTATAGGCTACTCTGACCAAATTGCTTTCTATTTCACATAGAGTTGCAGGAACCTGTCTTAGGAGGTGGGGAAAGATGTGGTTTTGTAATCACTTTTAATACGTAAGCTCAGTGTCTTGAATACACCTAGGCTAGGGAGATCCCCTGCCCTCTCGGGCCCCTGGGATTAGTCCAAGAAGCTATCGGTGCCCAGGAGGTACTCAGACGCCTTTGGCCTCTTCTCCCCAGAAGAACCTCATAGAGAAACCCAGCCACGCTCTCCTTCCTTCATCTGGGGCCCCATTCTCATTAGCCCCCCTTTAGAAAAGGCAGGACATGCGTGTGTTCAAAATACATCTTATTCTGTTGTCAAAACTCACTCAGTATTAAAAAGGCTGACAGATTTTCCCGACACCAAGAAACCACACATGGAGTGTCACACACACACACACACGCACACACACACACACACACACACACACAAGCTGGGTGCCTGCTTCACTTAACCTTGCATTTGTAACCAGTTTATTAACACGAGGATTGCCAAGTGAAAAACTGTCATTTTAAGATTTGCAAATTGAACCTCACCTCACAAACCCTTAGATTCTGAGCAATTGGCTTCAGGTTTCTGGGTGAAACCGGGGCTGCCCTCACCGGCTGTGACTAAGCTGTACCTGACTTAACCCAGGTTCTCTCCCACCTGCCCCTACTGAATACTCTCCACCCTTTCACTGGGGATTTCTTAAACACAACTGGAGATATCCCATTGCAGAAGCTTCCCTATGGCCCAGTGCTTCAGCTAAGCAAGTCTGTTTATCCCAGTGGTCTCAGACACAAATGGCTACTGGTCCAGGGAGGTGGCACAGGAGGGAGAAAGACTGAGCTTGAGGAAGGTCCATCTCCCATTTCCCCCCATTTCATGGAAACAGACATATCTTCATTTCCTGGAGCAAAAAACAAAGTAAGCACAATAGAAACAGCAACTAGGCTGGGTGTGGTGCCTCATGCCTGTAATCCCGGTACTTTGGGAGGCCGAAGCAGGTGGATCACTTGAGGTCAGGAGTTCGAGACCAGCCTGACCAGCATGGTGAAACCCTGTCCCTACTAAAAATACAAAAATTAGCCGGGTGTGGTGGTGGGTACCTATAATCCCAGCTACTAGGGAGGCTGAGGCAGGAGAATTGCTTGAACCCGGGAAGCGGAGGTTGCAGTGAGCGGAGATCAAACCACTGCACTGCAGCCTGGGCAACAGAGCTACACACTGTCTCAGAAAGAAACAGCAACTGGTCCTCTGCCCAGTGTCAGAGACACTAGGGAGTAGTGGGGACTGTGGCTAACTTTAAACACCTGATCCTTCTGAAGCGAGCAGCTGCATTTCTACTCATCTACATGTTACCGTGATGAAAAGAAGGTCCATGGTGCCAGATACTCCGAATTTTCAGTGAAATCTGGATTCTTTCCAAAAATGTACATGTTGATTCACATTTTAAAAGCAAATAAAAGAACAGTCTACTAGGCAAATATAAACTCTTCTGATGGCCACATCCAATCCAAGGACCCCAACTTATGACCTCAGGTTCCTACCTTTGGTGGTTGTCATTGTCGAATACCTGCAAAGAGATATCTCAGGATTCCAAAGGGCAGATTACCCCCCTCAACACCTGTGATAGAAGCGTCCTATCACAGCGGGCCCCAAATTCCTCCTTGTCTTATGCTAACTGCCCCCAGGGGCCTCACCTTGGAGTGACCCCTGGTGCCATAACCTTGAACAACTTAAGGGCTTTGGTCCAGTTCAGGGTCTATCTCCATGGCACTTTCAGTCTCTGGAAGCATCCTTGACTCACTTTTTTTTTTTTTTTTTAATTCTTGGACTTTTAGAGAAGTTACACAAATGCCTAAAAATTCTGAGTCCAGGATGATGTGCAGGCAAAGGACGGGCACGGTGGCTCATGCCTGTAATCCCAGCACTTTGGGAGGCCGAAGCGGGTGGATCACTTGAGGTCAGGAGTTCGAGACCAGGCTGGCCAACATGGTGAAACCCCGTCTCTACTAAAAATACAAAAAATTAGCCGGGCATAGTGGCACATGCCTGTAATCCCAGCTACTCGGGAGGCTGAGGCAGGAGAATCACTTGAACCTGGGAGGTGGAGGTTGCACTGAGCCAAGATCACGCCATTGCACTCCTGCTTGGGCAACAAGAGTGAAACTCTGTCTCAAAAAAAAAAAATAAAAAATAAAAAAGATATGCGGGTAAGCTTGCTGGTCCCAGCCCACCCTGCTTTCTGCAGCTCCAGGCTGGGTCACCCCCAGCTGAGTGCAAAGATCAGCTTCCACCCACACAGTCCCCCGGCTCATGGGGCCTGGGCTGCATTTTTCTCCAGACCGACTTCCCATTGCTGTGAGCAGCTCAGTGGCATCTATTAGAGACAGAAAGATGTGCTCTGCTACGACAGGGTACCTTCAAGCTGCATCCTGCCAATGCCCATCAGTAAGTCTTACAGAGCGAGGAGGAGAGAGAGAAGGCACCATGCTGGGGCCCCGACCAAATGCCTCCCCAAAGCAACCAATAACTCACCACTGATTACTGGCCAAGGAAATACTCAAGTCCTGTACTCTGGCAGCTCCCTGTCTTGGCTCTCCTGACTGCAAACACCGTGATAGTGACCACTGCATCCCTTTATAGCACCCTGGGCTTGCACTGGATTATTTATGCTGAGGAAGTGTGGCCAGGTGGAGGATGCAAAGGATGGAAAATCAGAAGTGCACAGAGGCCGTTGCACCTTGGGTAAGTCATAGGAACTCAGAGCTTCTGTTTAAGCATCTAGAAATAGAGTTTATATCACCTGCCTTATGGGTGCTAGATGAATTTTTTTTCTTTTAGACAAGATTTCACTCTAGAGTGCCATGGTATGATCATAGCTCATTGCAACCTGGACTGAAATAATCCTCCTGCCTCAGCTTTCCCAGTAGCTGGAACCACAGGTGCTCACTACCATAGTTGGCTAATTTATTTTTGTTTCTAGTAGAGACAGTGTCTTGCTTTGTTGCCCAGGCTGGTCTCTAACTCCTGGGCTCAAGCAATCCTCCTGTCAGCCTCCCAAAGTGCTAGGATTAAAGATGTGAGCCACTGTGCCAGGCTGATGCTGGAAGAATTAAATTTGCAGTTTATATATGTCAAATCATCATGTAAACACTACGAATGTGTCTCTTTTTTCAGGGTTATGTGGCTGCTCTGTGCACAACGCACAGTGACTGGTATCAGCCCTGAGTCTCAAAACTCCCACCCCAGGGCAGCAACATCTTTTGAAATAAAATTGGTGGAATATTGTTTCTAGGAAACTCAGTTCATAACAGTTTCAAGATGCATTTATTCGACCATGGAGAAAACATAAGACAATAAGTGTGCATGGTTCCTACCCTCAAGGAGCTTCCAATCTATTTGCAATGCACAGATGGTGGTGGAATAAAGTAGGTAGTGGTAGTGAGATCCAGACATCTGAAAAGTTGAGTCCCACAGGCCAAGCCAAAGTCATTACTCTTTGGGTTTGTCTTCCCCAGCCCTGAGAAACAGTTTTCTGACTGCTCATACCAGAATCAAAACATACAGAATTTGAATCCCCCTGAAAATAAACACTCACCTTCCTAAAAACAGAGACTTGAGCAAGGAGATCTCTCTTGCTCTCATACCCCAAGGTGTGGGGAAAAAATGCAGGTGGCTTCCCTGCCCTAGGGTGAGTCCCCCACCAGGGGCAGGAAATGAGATGACATTTGAGAAAGGGTCTTATCAGCCATCGTTTTTATTCCAGCACTGTCTTCATCCAAAGGATTCAATTCCATAAGCTCAAAGTGTTAAAGAGAAAACAGAAGGGTTGGCTTTGGGCATCGATGAATCAGAAAGCTGCAGGTTTAGCAACTTAGGGAATCATCTTTTGAAAATATCAGAACTTTGAGGAGTTCAGGCAATATTTATCAATAGCATTTTTTTCACTCTGCATCCATGATTCAAGCTGCAAGACTCCATCATGTGAAGTTAACAGGGTGTCTGTCTTGCTGTTCAGAACACAAAATTGGGGTCACTGACATTCACACTGACACCTTGAAACTACCACTCCTGAGAGGCCAGGATGCCACAAGTTTACCTGAATAGCCAAATCCTCTGAGAGGGCAAAAAACAACCTTCTCCTGCCTCAGAAGAGACCAGCACCCAATTCACCCTCCAGAAATACCATTTGTAGTTTTCAGAATAAGGATGTGACCTTACCGTGAGGAAACAAAGGATCAGAGAGGTAAAGCCACATGCAGAAAGACTCACAGCAAGTTAGCAACCAACCTGAGACCAGGATGCCAATCTAGGGCTCCCTCTCTGCTCCTGCAAAGTAGGGGAACTCCTGTATTGACTCTTCAATATCTCCACATTCACAGGGGCCTCTTGGAGTCCTTGGAGAAGGACAAGGTCAGCCGTCCTCAGGCCTGAGAGCAGAACCTGCTCGATTGTCATTCCTGAGCTTCCGCCATGAGCTCACGCTACAGAAGGGTGCACATCAGAACCGCACATCGGAGGCACGCAAAGTCATCCGCTGAGGCTAGCAGGGGTCAACACGCAAAAAATGTTCACAGGGCCTTCAGGAAAGCACGGATGAAACAAATCTCGAAAGAATTTTCCAAAGCATAACCATCCAAAGGATGTGGTGTGTACAACACAAATTTCAACAGAAATGGAGATATCATTTAAATTAGAAGGGGGTACCCAAAGAAAATGTTCACAGGGCATGTTTCACTCACTCTGTACTTGGCAATGGACCTTAGAGAGACTCTGACAATAACAATGCGCATTGCATGGTTTTCATTTCGGATTAGCTATTGGATACCTCACAACCCAAAGCTTAGTCTTCTCAGAGAACCTCCATAGCCAAGAGCAATGCATCATATTGTTAAATGAAAGCCAAATAAGTTTCATTAGAAAAGGCAACGATCGGGCCGGGCACAGTGCTCACGCCTATAATCCCAGCACTTTGGGAGGCCAAGGCAGGAAGATTGCTTGAGCCCAGGGGTTCCAGGCCAGTCTGGGAAACAAAGTGAGGTCCTATCTCTACAAAAAGAATTAAAACTTAGCCAGGCATGATGGCCTGCAACTGTAATCCTAGCTACTTGGGAGGATGGCTTGAGCCCATGAGTTGGAGGCTGCTGTGAGCTATGATTGAGCCACTGCACTCCAGCCTAGGCAACAGAGCAAGACCCTGTCTCAAAAAAGAAGGAAAGGAAGGCAGGGAGGAAGGCAGGCTGGAGGGAGGGAGGAAAGGAAGGAAGGAAGGAAGGAAGGAAGGAAGGAAGGAAGGAAGGAAGGAAGGAAGGAAGGAAGGAAGGGAAAATGATCTAAGGGTCATAGTAGGCCACCACTGATAAGTCAGGATTGTGAGGCAAGGTGATACAGTGGAAAGAGGGAAGGCAAAAGTCCCTATTCTGCAACTAACATTAGCCAAGCTTCTCCTTAGATCTCAATCTTTCCAGCCATAAAATGGGGGAGGAAATAATACTCCTTCTATCATTCTTAGAAGGTTGGTTTATAGGCTCAAAAGAGGGGATACAATGCACATGCATAGGGCTTTACTGCTGAGATGCTGGCCCTAGGGACTAGCAAATATATGGACCTGACCCCCACCATGATGTGAATCTTTTTTTAAGAGTTGGGGTCTCACTGTGTTGCCCAGGCTAGAATGCAGTGGCTGCTTAGAGGCATACTCATGACTCAATGTGGCCTTCAACTCCTGGGCTCAAGCAATCCTCCCACCTCAGCCTCCCAAGTAGCTGGGACTACAGGAATGCACCACCACACCCAGCTAGTTTATATATATATATATTTTTTTTTTCTTTCTTTCTTTTTTTTTTTTTTTTTGTAGAAACGGGGTCTTGCTATGTTGCACAGGCTGGTCTGGAACTGCTGGCCTCATGCAATCCTCCCCTCTCAGCCTCCTGAGTAACTGGAACCACAGGCACATGCCACTGCATTCTGCTTAAAACAGTAACGACATGTATAACTGACTTCAATAATAACAACGGCTGATATTATTATTATTAAAGAGCTCACTCCAAGCCCACATGTGGAGAGAGAGAATTTCTGCAAGTCAGGACAAATATAGGGTTGGGTCAGAGGCCCGGCTGATGGCTGGAACGGAGGAAGGAGAGAATGGGTGGGTGCTATCTTACCCATTTATCTCTCCTACCCTGGAAGATGAAAGCCCTCATAGAGAAGAGCCAAGATGCCCCAGCTGACTGCCTGCCAGCCAATGCCAGACATGCCAGGGAAGCCAACCTAGATCACCCAGCTGCCCATTAACCTGCCAGCTGAATGTAGAGCAAGCCCAGCAGAAACCAGCCAACGGGCCCAGACAGTAGCAGTGTCCAGCCAAACTCAGAGTGGTAGTTCCTTTAAGCCACTAAGCCTTGAGCTGGTTTGTTATGCAGCAGTAGCTGAGACATCAGTCAAACAACCTCCTTGTACAGACGACAAGACCAAGGCCCAGGAATATTTCCTCCTCTTCCCTCTGCAGCCTCAGCCTGTCTGATCCATCCCTCTGTCAGCCTCCAGAGCGACAGTTCCAGATGCAAATTTCATCAAGTCTCTGCCCTCCCAGGACCACTACCTGGCTCCCCAGGGTCCCATGGAATTGCTCAAACTCCTCCTCACCTGGCAGGCCCAGGTCAGCCTTTCACTCACGCCTTTCCAGATGGATTCTCCGGCACTGCCCAGCAGTTTGTCCTGGTGCTGCCCAAAAAAAGCAAAGTCCCCCAGAACACCAAGCCAGCTGTCCCTGCTCTCAGTTGGCAGCACCTCTCCCTGGACCGGAATGCTGGTCCTCCGGCAATGCTTGCCCAGACTTACGGCTTCTGAGTCTGTTCCTGAGCATCCAGCCTGCCCTGGAGCTCAGTCCCCTGAGATCTGGGGCTCTTACTCACCTTGGAGTAGTCCACAGAGCTGGGCATGGGCCCTGGATTCCCTGGGCGCTGCTAAGTCTCCACCGTGGCTGCTGCAGTCACTGCTGGTGAGGCATGGTCACCCCAGCAAGTGTCCCAGTGGGAGGGTTCAGGTCGCGTGATGAGGTGGAAGGAGCACTGGGTTCAAGACACGCCCCTGCCACTTGCCACCATGTGACCAAGGGGCAGGTGGTCTAATGGCCCAGAGGCTTGGTTTCCTCATTTGCAAAATGAAGCTGATAATTCCTGTCCCATTCACAGGCACGCTGACTGTGAAAGCCAAAATTCACTGGAGACTCATCTGTGCCAGGCGACCTCTTAGTATGCCAGCCACACCTTTCGCTAAATGGCAGGAATGCCCAACCCTTACATGGCATGTCCACCCAGAGCCATTTCTGCCACTGTGCAACTTATGCTCTAACATCAATATTGTTCTCTCTCTCTCTGTCTCTCTCTCTCTCTCTCTCTCTCTCCCCTCCCCTTTCCACCGGGAAAGGCCATCCCAGCATCTTTGGTGGAGGAAGATAGCATGTCTCTCTGTGTCTTCGATTTTCCTTCAGGCATCTGTAAGAGGCAGCCCCAGAATGGAGATGACTTCTCTTACCCACCAGATTTTGTAGAAGTCCCCGCTGCGCTGAGCAGGATGTCTGGGGAAACCAGGAGTTCTGTCAAATTGGCCCGTTTCACAGATTTCAGAAATCTTTAAAACCACACCTCTGGTCATAGGGAATGTGTATAGTGATCCTAAAAAATGTGGGAAAAAAAAAAAAAAAAGGTAGGCTGGAAGCAGTGGCTCACACCTGTAATCCCAGCACTTTGGGAGGCCAAGGCAGGACGATCACTTGAGCCCAAGAGTTTGAGACCAGCCTGGGCAACATGGTGAAAACCCATCTCTACTACAAATACAAAAATTAGCCAGGCATGGTGGTGTATGCCTGTAGTCCCAGCCACTCGGAAGGCTGAGGCAGGAGAATCGTTTGAACCTGGGAGGTGAAAGTTGCAGTGAGCCAAGATTGTGCCATTGCACTCCAGCCTCGGGGATGGAACAAGACTCCGTCTGAAAAAAATAATAATAATAAAAATAATTTTAAAAATTACCTGGGCGTGGTGCCATGCACCTATAGTCCTAGCTACCTTTTAGCTAGTCAGGAGACTAAGGCACAAGGAATACTTGATCTCAGGAGCTCAAGGCTGCAGTGAGCTATGATCATACCACTGCACTCTAGCCTGGGTGAGAGAGTGAGACCCTGTCTCTAAAAAATAAAATAATACAAATAAAATTTAAGGCTGGATGGCTTACGCCTGTAATCCCAGCACTTTGGGAGGTAAAGGCGGGCGGATCACCTGAGGTGGGGAGTTCGAAACCAGTCTGACCAACATAGAGAAACCCATCTCTACTAAAATAAATAAATAAATAAATAAATAAAATAAAAAATTAGCCAGGTGTGGTGATGGGTGCCTATAATTCCAGCTACTCAGGAGGCTGAGATGGGAGAATTGCTTGAGCCTGGGAGGCAGAGGTTGAGGTGAGCCGAGATCGTGCCATTGCACTCCAGCACAGAAAACAAGAGTGAAACTCTGTCTCAAAAAAAAAAAAAAGGAAAAATAAAATTTAAAAGATGATCTGCTCTAGGCACAGCCTGCCAACCTGAGTGGCTCAGATGACAACGCTCCCTAGGAAGTGGAGGTTGAACGCAGAGGCCCCCAGACCCCGCCTGCATGTCCTACGTAGTCTTTATACCCAAGCTTCACTTCCTCACCTTCGACCACATGCTTGGTGAAACGGGAAATAAGAGAGCTGCTTTATAAAAATAAAAATGAAAATGCAATTGTCTGACCAATAAAAAGCATTCCTGTATGTAATCCCAGTAATAGATTTTTTAATCCTCGGCTGACACACTGTTATGTGTTCACAGTTATTATCTGTCCACTTCCAAACCTTAAGAGGTTAGATTGTTTAAAGATTTGTTAGCTATGAACTGCTTAAAGAAGGCGAAGTATAAACTCCTAGCTAATTGAAAAATAGCATTTTATCAGATTCTCCTCTGATATTATATTGTAATGGTTGTACTTAGAGCACTCTCAATACCTCAATAAGTGGAGAAATTAAAAAAATAACATCTTCAGGGCTTTGCAGAAAATGTGGCTGTTACCAATTTATACTGCTTTTTTAACCATTATTTTCTTATATTTCCCACAATGCCTTGGATCAGAAGCAAACAGAAACTGAGTGATTACCCCAAAGTGTGCTAGATGAACTGGAAAAAGTCTATTCAAACAAAGCTCATTAGTTCTGATACCTCCAGGGCTATGACAAATTAAGCGGATGGTGAGTGCGCTTGCACACAAAAGAATGGTGCCGAAAACTAGGGCTGAGCTAGGCGCTGTGTCAATAAATTCCCCTGAAAAAGGTAAAAATTACAATTGGAGCTAAAATGGAATCCCTTTAAGGAGCATGTACAAAATAGATCATCCCTTCTTTCTTAAGTACATTTGTGAACCCGCCTGTGATGAATTATTGCAGCCCGGGAAGTGGCCACTCAAGAGGGGCTCCTTGGCCAGGTGCACATCAGAGGCGCGGGCTGTTCCAGGCTTCCACCTCACTCCTCTGCAAAGACTTGGCCCTGCTGGGAGGAAGGTGTTTTAGAGCCCAACAAGCAGAGTGTACATGCTCAAAGACGAAAGTCCTGCTCTGCAGCTTCGCCCAATGGGCTCCAGGTGAGGGGCTGCGCTATTCCCAAAGCCGGGTGGGCAGCCTCCCAGCTTCGAAGGGCTCCGTGACCTTGAGATCACCTTGTTTTCCCAGCCAAAGGAGGACCGTGCATTGTAACCATGGGATCTCTTTTTCCTGATTTGGGAATCAGTGTCCATGAGGGTTCATGGAAAATTCTTCAAAGTAGTTGTAACAAATCTGGCACCTAGAAGCTTTAATAAATATTAAAGCATTGGATAATGTCTTTTAATAATTAATAAATATTACTAGACATTGGAGACTAGGAAAGGTAAGAGGGTGGGGAGGTGGAAGGGGGTGAGGGATGAGAAATTACCTACTAGATACAAATGTTCACAATTCGGGTGATGGTTACACTAACAGCCCAGACTTCACCACTAGGCAATATATCCATGCAGTATGCAACATAACCGCACCTGCACCCTCTAAATCTAAGTCTTTTTTTGAAATGGAGTCTCGCTCTATCACCCAGGCTGGAGTCCAGTGGCACGATCTCGGCTCACTGCAAGCTCTGCCTCCTGGATTCACGACATTCTCCTGCCTCAGTCTCCCGAGTAGCTGGGACTAAGGTGCCAGCTACCATGCCCGGCTAATTTTTTGTATTTTTAGTAGAGATGGGGTTTCACCGTGTTGGCCAGGATGGTCTCAATCTCCTGACTTTGTGATCCGCCCGCCTCGGCCTCCCAAAGTGCTGGGATTACAGGCGTGAGCCACCGCGCCCGACCTCTAAATCTATTTTTTAACATTTTAAATGTTGAATGAATGAGTGAGGCTTTAGGGTAAGATCACAAGATGAGGGAAGGAGGGTATCAGGACTGGATGCGGATTCTACAGGTGGTTCTTGCGTCCTCTGGACTACGTGCTGGCCACACATGCCCACCAGACAAAGGCATTCGTGGGTGCCTTACAATGCTTTGTGACCTCAATGGCAGAACTTCTGTGCCACAGAGAATCTCGACTTAACAAGGATTCCCTGACTGTCCAGGTGGGGAAAATCCTCCGAGAGCACCCAGTTCCCAGATAAGCAAGGGCCAAACTGAACCCACAGAATTTTCACCCCATACAGTGTTGTTTTTCCTTTTTATTGGAAATATTTGCCACTTCGAAATTAGAGATTTCCTACAAATGTTCAAATTCCCAGCTCCTTTGGGAACTTGAAAGATGTGGCCAGAATGGACCACAGGCGGCATTGCAGATGTCTCATTTAACAAACACACACACTCCAGTTTGCAGGGGGCCACTCCCAGCCCACAACACCCAGGTATTCTAACTTCCTGTCCCCTGAAGGCATCTGAGTTCACAGCCTCTGATCTGGTCAATCATCAGTCTAGTAGACGTGGAGAAAGTAAGACCCAGAAAGCAGGGGTAGCTTGCAGGGGCTACAGTGGGAGCACAGCTTCAGGACTAGACTCCAAGTCTTGGCATCCCCAGCGCCGTGTTCACTGAAGCTCTCCACCATCCTAGCCCCAGGGGAGTGAATTCCTCTCTCGTTTGTGTCTACTTCGCTGTCATGTTCATATTTCTCTCAATTCCCCTATCTGGCCGTTCACCCATCCAGGTGAGGCACCAGACTTTGGACTAGATGCTGTCATGTAATCATCTGCTCAGAGTCCGCCTCCACCACTGTCTATGAGCAATTTGAGGATGGGAGGGCTGTGGTAATTATCTCTATCTGCAGTGCCTAGCACACAGTAGGTCTAGCCAAACCCTGCTTCCTTTTTGTCAAGCAATCTCATGGCAACCTTCAGACTCTGCATTCCGAATCTTGATGGACATATGTAATAACCAAGCCCAAGACCACCATGACCACCAGTCTCTTCTTCAACACATGACCAATCAGCCGTCTCAGACCACACACTTCTGACACAGGCTTCTATAGTCTGGCCTTCCTTAGGTTCACTGAGGTCACTGAGAACACCTGGTGGCCCCAGAATCTTCGTTCCCTCCAGGTAGGTAGGGAAAGGACCTTCTTTGTGTACAGTTCTGCTTTATGTTTTTTTTATTATTTTATTTTATTTTTTGAGACGGAGTCTCACTCTGTCGCCAGGCTGGAGTGCAGTGGTACCATCTCAGCTCACTGTAACCTCCAACTCCCTGGTTCATGCATTTCTCCTGCCTCAGCCTCTTGAGTGGCTGGGATTACAGGCAAGCGCCATCACGCCCAGCTAATTTTTGTATTTTTGGTAGAGACAGGGTTTCACCATGTTGGCCAGGGTGGTCTCGATCTCCTGACCTCATGATCTGCCTCCCTCGGCCTCCCAAAGTGCTGGGATTACAGGCATGAGCCACTGCTTTATGTTTATTTTTATTTACATGTCCAGAACCGATGACATGGAGGGACAATTCTTCCCACGTTGATGCATGCCGTCGCGTAAACACGAACTGACTGTTGCTTTTACAATCCCGCCTCAGGGAGTCACGGCTGTTGCCTGGAGGCGTGTGATCCCAGGGTTCAAGGACCACAGGGGAGGCCAGGGGCAAGGGCTGCAGAGCCCATGAAGGAAAACAGCAGGTCCGGACCTCTGTGCTCCCCCAAAGCCGGACCGCCTTTCACTGCGCCGATAGCTCCCGGCACGGCATCCACTGCTGTAGAGAAGTTGCAAACAAAAGCACAAAGGCATCAAGTTTTTTACTTTTGTCTTTCTTCCTTTGTTTTTCTTTTTTCCAGAGTCTCACTCTCTTGCCCAGACTGGAGTGTAGTGGTGCAATCATGGCTTACTGCAGCCTCAGCATCCCAGGTTCAAGTGAACCTCCCGCCTCAGCCTGTGGGACTACAGGCACACGCCACCACACTCAGCTAATTTTTTTATTTTTTGTAGAGATGAGACCTCACTATGTTGCCCGGGGTTGGCCTCGAACTCCTGGCCTCAAGGAATCCTCCCACCTCGGCCTCCCAAAATGCTAGGATTACAGGTGTGAGCCACCACACCCAGCCATCTTTCAAAAGGTGGGAAAACATTAGGAGTCACATACAACCCAGGTGCTCCCATCACCCAATCAATACTGACTGATCAAAGGGAAGAATAGTACAAAGTGTGAGGCTGGTAGGGCTGTCTGAGGACACCTGGGTCCCGCCCCGCAACTTAGCAGGATCTAACATTGTATTAGTCTGTTTTCATGCTGCTGATAACGACGTACCCAAGACTGGGTAATTTATAAAGAAAAGGAGGTTTTATGGACTCACAGTTCCACGTGGCTGGGGAGGCCTCACAATCAGGGCAGAAGGCAAAAGGCACGTCTTACGTGGTGGCAGGCAAGAGAGAGCTTGTGCAGGGAAATTCCCCTTTGTAAAGCCTTCAGATCTCGTGAGCCTTATCCACTATCATGAGAACAGTATAAGGGAAACCACCTCCATGATTCAATTATCTCCCACTGGGTCCCTCCCACAACACTTGGAAATTATGGGAGCTAAAATCCAAGTTGAG
Organism: Macaca mulatta; assembly: GCF_049350105.2. Taxonomy (NCBI): domain Eukaryota; kingdom Metazoa; phylum Chordata; class Mammalia; order Primates; family Cercopithecidae; genus Macaca; species Macaca mulatta. The sequence goes on from NC_133424.1 coordinate 43,473,434, forward strand.
ATTTGGGTGGGGACACAGCCAGACCATATCTAACATCCTGCCTGACTCCCTGCACCATTAGGCTGGGAGGGACAGGACAGGTTTGAACATGTGGAGAGCAGGTAGGTCTCAATCAGTCCCTCACAGTTACCTGAGGCTCCAGACCAATCCAGGAAACCATCAACCTTTCCCCTACACCTGGGAAGAAGGTGCAATTGGCTGGGAGAGGAAGCACACAGAGCTGGGGTGCCAGCCTTCAGGATGCAGGCCGGGCTCATCTTGTATATTTATTGCAGCACTATTCACAACAGCAAAGACTTGGAACCAACCCAAATGTCCATCAGTGACAGACTGGATCAAGAAAATGTGGCACATACGCACCATGGAATACTATGCAGCCATAAAAAAGAATGAGTTCATGTCCTTTGCAGGGATATGCATGAAGCTGGAAACTATAATTCTCAGCAAACTAACGCAGGAACAGAAAACCAAACACTGTATGTTCTCACTCATAAGTGGGAGTTGAATAATGAGAACACATGGACACAGGGAGAGAAACAACACTGGGGCCTGTCGGGAATTGGGGGGCAAGGGGAGGGAGAGCATTAGGACAAACACCTAATGCATGCGGGGCTTAAAACCTAGATGACGGGTTGATAGGCGCAGCAAACCACCATGGCACATGTATACCTATGTAACCTGTACATTCTGCACATATATCCGATAACTTGAAGTAAAATTAAAAAAAAAAAAAAAAAGATGACGGCCAGGCAGGCGCAGACATGTCATGGACGTGGGAAGTCACTAGGCAGCAGCACTGAAGGACCCCTGGCTGGCCCCAGTGCCTGTGCACAAGCCACGCCCTCGATCCCAGGGAGGAGGGGGTGGGGAATCCCCACCTCAGCTGAGGAACCTCCAATTAACTGCGTTTCCCCAGAATGGATTAGATTGAGCCTCTACCACTGAGCACACAGGACTTTGAAACCTCATCTGATTTACAGAAGCATAAAGAAAGTTGCAGTATTTCCGCACCTGGTACCTCTGACTTTGTCCCCACCACACGGTATGCTGGAAAGTAGCTTCCCCAGGAGGATCCTCCCTACGCCGCTCAACCCTGGGGGTGTTTAGAGGAGGAAGGAGAACAGGTCCAGCTGCTGCCTCAAAATTCCTGGGCATGCAGAGGTCAGTGTAGGAGGAAGACGGCATCCTGAGGGCAGGGCGGCAGTGGGGCAACCGAAAGGCTGTTTTCTGGTTTGTCCACCAGCAGGGAGTCGGAAGATCCTAGTGGCAGAGTCCCGCTGGCACCAATGCCCTAGCAGGGGCTCTCTGAAGCCTAGCCCACCCTTAGTCAGGGTCGCAGGAATGGCTGTGATGGGACTGAAGAATTCATAACGGCTCCAGGCCAGAGACGTCCAGGAGCCAAGCTCCCCAGGGCTACTCCAGGCCTAGGCCAGGGAAGCCGATGAGTAGACTCAGGGGTCAGCAGGCACACAGCAAAACGGGGATCCCTCTCCTCTATTGCACAGTGCTTCCTCCTCTCCACCCCCAATGCCCCTCAAGCCTTTGCCATCTCCTTCTCATTGGATCTGGGGTCCTTCTCCCCTGCTTCCCCCTTACTCCTTCTCCTGACAATCCCTTCTCATGCCTCCTAAATGTAGAATTTCCTGAGGTTCTGAGCTCACCTGTCCTCTCTCTCTTGTCTCTTCCCAGGGACCTTGTGCTCACACTTCCAGGGAAGTGACCTCCACGTGTCCAGCTCCCACCCCAGCCCCTGTCCCAGGCTCAGTCTCCCACTCAGGGGCCCGCTCACACTCGGATGCAGTCTCAGTGTCTCCAATCTATTCCTGCGAACAACCCATCTGTGCCACGGTCCCCCCACTGCCCCACCGAAGTGAGGCCAGGAGGGAAGGCACCTGCATTGGGGTTTGGGGAGTGTGTTGTGGTTGAGGTGTTGGGGAGTGAGCCTTCTCCACACATCCTGCTGTGGTGTTTTCACAATCTTTCGCTAATGTTTCATATATATATATATATACATAATTTTTTTTTAATGGAGTCTTGCTCTGTCGCCCAGGCTGGAGTGCAGTGGCGCGATCTTGGCTCCCTGCAACCGCCACCTCCCGGGTTCAAGCTATTCTCATTCCTCAGCCTTCAGAGCAACTGCGATTATAGGCACCCAGCACCACGCCCAGCTAATTTTTTGCATTTTTAGTAGAGACGGGGTTTTACCATGTTGGCCAGGCTAGTCTCAAACTCCTGACCTCAGGTGATCCACCCACCTCGGCCTCCCAAAGTGCAGGGATTTCAGGCGTGAGCCACCACGCCTGGTGTTTCTTCAGTATATTATCACCATGCCAACATGGCACCCTTGAAAACGGGCCCTACCATTGCAAACAGGGGTCTCTGTTGGAGGATGTGCTCAAGGGAACGTCACTCCCTCCCAGTGTGCCTCTCTGTCACCTACACATCCTACTCATCCTTCTTGCATCTGCTTTAGTCCCCTCCCTCAGAGGAGCCTGCCCTGACCACTGAGACCAGGTCAGTCTCTCTGCTATGTGCTCTCTTTCCTCAAAATGTTTATCATAATTCAATTAACGATCTGTGCGATGATTAATCTAATGTGTTCCTTCTCTCCTGCTGGATTGCAGGTTTCATAGCACAAGCGAAGGATGCTCTCTTACTAGCATGGTGCTTGTACACAGTAGGCACTCAACAAATGCTTGAAATGAGAGGGCACATTTCTTCATTTTTAATAGATGCTGGGTGGGAACAGGCCACATGCGATTGGAATTTTTATTATACATCTTTGTGATAAATTTGTACCCCAATCACCTGTCCAGTAATCTAACAGGCTAAACACATAGTCCCTACAGCTTCTAGAAAGATGCCTGTGCCCCTCACCAAGGAACACAGTTAAGCCGTCCCCCTAATCAACCCCCACCCCCAAAGAAGAGCCCAGCAAGGGCCAAGCTTCCTAATCCTCTTTAGCTCTTGTACCCATAACCCCAGCACTTGGAGAGGTGGAGGAGGGAGGATGGCTTGGGCCCAGGAGTTCCAGACCAACCTGGGCAATATAGCAAGACCCCACCTCTATGAAGAAAATTTTTTTTAAAGAATTAGCTGGGCACAATGGAGCACATCTGTAGTCCCAGCTACTCAGGAGGCTGAGGTGGGAGAACCGTGTGAGCCCAAGAGTTGAAGGCTGCAGTGAGCTATGATCACATCACTGCACTCCAGCCTGGGTGACACAGTAAGATAGTGTTGAAAGGTAGAGTGAGAGCAAGAGAGAGAGAGAGAAGGGAGGAAGGGAGGAAGGAAGGACAAACACTAGTAAATAGAGAGAGAGAGAAGACAGGAAGGAAGGAAGGAAGGAAGGAAGGAAGGAAGGAAGGAAGGAAGGAAGGAAGGAAGGAAGGAAGGAAGGAAGGAAGGAGGGAGGGAGGGAGGGAGGGAGGGAGGGAGGGAGGGAGGGAGGGAGGGAGGGAAGGAAGGAAGGAAGGAAGGAAGGAAGGAAGGACGGACAAACACTAGTAAATAGCCCAGAACCGTTGCCCCTGAGCTTCGAGATACCTGAGCACTCTAGAAATATAGCAAATCCGCTCTAGTGCCCATCACTGGCAAAATGCAGAGAACCACCGGGCTGGCCCCAGAGAGCCCCACACGGCCGGCACTGAGTACTTCCTAATGAGCCTGTCCTTCTGATCAGCTCCTTCCCTGCATATCCACCGGTCGACATGACAGTATCTTAGAAATATGGAGAGTTTTTTCATGGCACAAGTAATAGATGCTTATTCTTGAGAAATGGTTACATATGGATAAGCAAAATGAAACCACCCACAATTTCACCTTCCACCTAAAACACCATGGCTCTTGTCATTTTGGTGGAATCCCTTCACACTTTCCTATTTGTAGCCTCTCAGTTGGCTCCTTCTCAATAAGCTCTACATTTTGGGATGCAGGGGGTTCATCTCTTCTCTAGCTGCACTCATGCCCTTGGCACCTGCCCGATCCCCTTGCTTCAACTATTAGCTCCCTGTTGCCAGTTCCCAGGTGTACATCTCAGCCCAGCCTCCCTCACTAATTCCAGGCTCTAAGCTCCCAGTCATCACCACCTGGATGCCTGCTCCCCATCTCAAACTCAGCATGTCCAAAAACGTCCCTCCAAAGCTGCATAAAATAAAAAGTCCAGGATAAACAAAACAGCAAAATTTTAAATCAAGACAAGACCCAGCCCTGCACTGGCACGTCACTCTCTTCACTTTAATCCCCACCCTTTTGGATTCTGTCTTTATTTAGAATGTTGATATTTTGTTCATCAAGAGTTTTTGCATTAATTTTCACTTTTTAAAATATTGCATTAAAATATTATTCAGCTTGATGGCTGAGTTTTTTGGCATGCCTTTAAATGGTGCACCTGAAGTGAGTCTCTCACTCCCCAACTTCTAATCCCAAACTTGCCCCCCCCCCTCCTTGGCCACCACTGTGCAACCAGCAGCCCAGGCACACACCTAGTGTCTCTGGCATCTCAAGCCACTTCTAGACTTACAGGAAACGCCTCATCTCTGAGTATGGACCCGACGTCCTGAGAAGCTGCCAAAAGTGATACCCAGAAGATGGAATGCAAAAATGTGGGGAAGGCACTCCCCACAGAGTGAACTTTGACCAGGAGGAAAGGAGAAAAGGGAAGGAGCCAGGCCCACTAATTCCTCTTCCCTGTCACCCACCGACTACTTAGAGACAGAGTTTCTGCACACACCCCATCTGGAGAAGATGGTGACGCCAAGCAGAGACACCTGCTAAGCCACCTGCTGTGTCTCTCCCCAGCCAGCATGGGGCAGGACCATACACATTTCTTCCCGTCCCTCTACATACACATTTCTTCCCATCTCTCTATGCTGCATGCTTCCTCTCTCTTTCCCCCTTCTCTCTCTCTCTCTCTCCCCGCCCCCGGCCCCTGCACCCCCCCTCCCCGCCCCGCCTGCAGTTTGCACCTCCCAAATGAAGCATCAGCCCTTTAATCCTTGCCTCAAGCTCTGTTTTCCAGAGAGCCTGAGCTATGGCAGGTCTGCTTCTGGATTTTTTGTGTGTCTCGTCATCTTGATCTATTTTGTGGCTTTAAAATGCATTTTCATATCTAATACAAATTCTTCATTGCTCTTCCCCCACCCCCTCAAATTCCCTTGCCTACTATTACTCATTGAATCATCCAAATGAACTTTCCCACAGTTAAATTCTGGGGAAAAGAAATCGCTTTCTATTTTTCAAGTCGTCTTCGCATTTATTATCTTTTTTCCATGCAACACAAATACTTCTTAACAGCTTGGATGTTAGATCGGCCCCGGGCTCTGTGTGACCCCAAGGGAATTGTAATCTAGCCGGGGAATTAAAGAGAATAATAAGTAACCTTGATTTAAGCCCTCGGGGTAGGTGTCCCTATTTCCGGTTGGTATAGAACTGCACAGCTGGGAGAAGCTGAGTTGAGGCTAGAGTCCTGGTCTCTGTGATCGCCAAAGCCCATCTTCTGTCCATTCACCAGCCTGGAACATTGAAGACCACAGAGATCATGAGCACTGGAAGAATTCAGATGAAGGAGAACTCATGGGTGGTGGGGGCAAGGTAGGGGTGACACGCCAGAGAAGTCTTCCGGAAGCTCTTTTTTTTTTTTTCTTTGAGATGGAGTCTCACTTTTTTTTTTTCTTTGAGATGGAGTCCACTCTGTTGCCCAGACTGGAGTGCAGTGGCATAATCTTGGCTCACTGCAACCTCTGCCTCCCAGGTTCAACTAATTCTCCTCCCTCGGTCTCCTGAGTAGCTGGGATTACAAGCATGCACCACCACGCCCTGTAATTTTTTGTATTTTTAGTAGAGACAGGGTTTCATCATGTTGACCAGGCTGGTCTCAAACTCCTGACCTCAGGTGAACCACCTGACTTGGCCTCCCAAAGTGCTGGGATTATAGGCATGAGCCACCATGCCCAGCCAATCTTCAGGAAGCTTTAAGCTTCTAGCTAGGATTTAAGGAATGAGGAAACAGAACATTACTCCAAGGAGAGAGAACAATGCCTGTGAAAGATCCCAGAAGCAATTGGAGTTGGAGTCCAGGAAGAACCCTAAAGCAGCCAGACCCCACAGGGCAGGGAGAGCACACAGCAGTGGGCTGGGGTCACCTGGGGCTTCCTCGTGCCTGTGCAACGCTCACTGGTGTACCTGAGAACTTGCCTCTTGATAGCGTAAGGGGCCCCAGCCTATCCCACACACTTGGCTCGGTAGCCTGTGTTTCCTGGCCAAAGGTATCCAAGGAGGTAACCCAAGGCCAGGACAGTGATGCCCCACTCTTGTTTCACAGGATTTTAAAAATTGTCTTCAATTCTTAAATGAACAAATGTTCAATTGTTTTTTACATTCTCAAAAGAAAATTTGGCTTGGAAGTAATGGTAGTGGTCTCTGTGCTTCTTAAAGATTCTTCAGCCAAAGTCAGACACAGCGGCTCAGCACTTTGGGAGGCCGAGCAGGAGGATCACTTGAGGCCAGGATTTTAAGACAAGCCTGGGTGACATAGCAAGACCCCAACATTTTTTTTTTTTAATTAGCTGGGTGTGGTGGCGCAGGCTTGCGGTCTCAGCTACTTGGGAGGCTAAGGCGAGAGGATCGCTTGAGCCCAAGAGGTCGAGGCTGCAGTGAGCTGACTGCAGCGCTGTGCTCCAGCCTGAGTGACAGAGTGAGACCCTATCTTAAATAAATAAATAAAACTAAAAATTCTTCAGGCAAAATCAGCTCATGCAACTGTAAGGTGTCATCCGCCTACTATGTACAAGACGTAAGGTAGGAGTCCCGTCTTTGAGAAACTGAAGCTCTCCCGCCTTCTATGAGCAGGGACATTCTCTCTCACTCAGGACTACAGCCTGAGCAATTATCTTAGTACCGGGAACAAAATGGCTGCTTTGTTGAATGAATGAGCGAGCGAATGAATGGATGATGAATGAATACAAAGAATGAAGCAGACTCTGAGCCTGTGATGCTGTATGCACAAAGAGCTCTGGCAATGCTGGAAAGGGAGCAGCCACATAGAGCAGGTGACACGGAATGGGTCATCCATATTGAGGAGGAGGAGGGAGATCCACTGTTGAGGCAGCAGCCTCTTCACCTAATTCCTGCTCGGCTCCTGGGGGCCCAGGATTGCCCACCTCATCCCAGCAGCAGGGTGAGGGCAGAAGCAGCCACTCCTCATTTCTCAGCATCTGCAGAGACTGTGCTCCATCAGCACTTGAGGTAGGTACGTGTGTCTCAGTGGACACTCACAAGACAAATGCCACCTCGGGGGGGATGTGTATCTGGAGGCAAAGGGACAAGTTCCTGGGCTCTCAAAACAGGGCTTTTACAGACAACTGGCAGATACTGATCTAGATACTTCAGGCAGGTGGGAAGCGCCTTTGCAAAGGTGTGGAGCTGATGCCCCGGGGGTGCTTTGAGCTTGCAAAGTGGTCTGATGTTGCCGGAGCCACTGATCACACGATGTGGGGGTGAGGAGGCAGCAAAGGAGGAAGGGATGAATGGAAGAATGGATGACCCTAAATGTCAGCCTGAGGAGTTCTCTGAAGACATTCTGAGTGTCTCCATGTCCTTTGAGCCCCACAATCTCCCCAAGAACAAGGCTGAGAGAGAGATATATCCGATCAACACATATTGACGGTGCACTTCCTGCAGCCCAGGCACTGTTCTAGTTGCTGCGACCACCACAACGGAAAAGACAGGCAAGGTCCCTGCCTTCGTGGTGCTGATGTTCTAATTGGGAGGTCCAAGCTTCCCAGCAATAAGAGCTATGGAGAATATGACAGTGTGGTGTGACAGAGTGACAGTGAGCCGTGGAAGCCATGTGATGGGAGAGCCGAGACCCGGTATGAAATGCAGTGCAAGCAGTGGGGACAGCATGCACTAAGGTCCAAACAGAGGAGTCAAAAGAATGTCAGTGGCCAGAGCTCTTGAGCATCAGGGTAAATGACATGAGGACAGAGGTCAGGCTGGCCCCAAACCATAAAGGGCTTTGGAGACTGTGATGACAGGTTAGGGGCGTATTCTTCTTTTTTTTTTTTTTTTTTTTTTACTTTAAGTTCTGTGATACATGTGCAGAATGTGCAGGTTCATTACATAGGTTACATGTGCCATGGTGGTTTGCTGCACCTATCAACCCATCATCTAGGTTTTAAGCCCCACATGCATTAGGTATTTGTCCTAATCTCCCTCCCCTTGCCCCCTATCCCCCGACAGGCCCCAGTATGTGTTGTTCCCCTCCCTATGTCCATGTGTTCTCACTGTTCAGCTCCCACTTATGAGTGAGAACATGTGGTGTTTGGTTTTCTGTTCCTGTGTTAGTTTGCTGAGGATGATGGCTTCCAACTTCATCCACGTCCCCGCAAAGAACATTATCTCATTCTTTTTTATGTCTGCGTAGTATTCCATGGTGTATATTACCACATTTTCTTTATCCAGTCTATCATTGATGGGCATTTGAGTTGGTTCTATGTCTTTGCTAGTGTATATAGCGCTGCAATAAACATATGTGTGCATGTGTCTTTATAGTAGAATGATTTACATTTCTTTGGGTATATACCCAGTAATGGGATTGCTGGGTCAAATGGTATTTCTGGTTCTAGATCCTTGAGGAATCACCACACTGTCTTCCACAATGGTTGAACTAATTTACATTCCACCAACAGTGTAAAAGCATTCCTATTTCTCCACAGTTTCACCAGCATCTGTTGTTTCCTAACTTTTTAATAAACACCATTCAGACTGGTGTGAGATGGTATCTCGTTGTGGTTTTGATTTGCATTTCTCTAATGATCAGTGATGATGAGCTTTTTTTATATGTTTGCTGGCCACATAAATGTCTTCTACCTGATGTGAAACTATACTACAAGGCTACGGTAACCAAAACGGCATGGTACTAATACCAAAACAGACATACAGACCAATGGAATAGAACAGAAATGTCAGAAATAACACCACAGATCTACAATCATCTGATCTTCGACAAAGTGGACAAAAACAAGCAGTGGGGAAAGGATTCTGTACTTAATAAATGCTGCTGGGAAAACTGGCTAGCCACATGCAGAAAACTGAAACTGGACCCCTTCCTTATACCTTATACAAAAATTAACTCAAGATGGATTAAAAACTTAAATGTAAAACCCAAAGCCATAAAAATTCTGAAAGAAAACCTAGGCAATACCACTCAGGACATAGGCATGGGCAAAGACTTCATGGCGAAAACACCAAAAGCAATAGCAACAAAAGCCAAAATTGACAAATGGGATCTAATTAAGCTAAATTGCTTATGCAGAGCCAAAGTAAGTAGCATCAGAGTGAACAGGCAACCTACAGAATGGGAGAAAATTTTTGCAATCTACCCATCTGACAAAGGTCTAATACCAAGAATCTACAAGTAACTTAAACAAATTTACAAGAGAAAAAACAATCCTATCAAAAAGTGGGCAAAGGATATGGTTAGGGCCTTATTCTAATGCAATGGAAAGCTGCCATGGAAGGATTTTAGGCAGGGTAGTGGCCAGACTAGATTTCTGTTTAAAAGATCACTCTGGGTGCTTTGGTGCAAACATTCTGCAGTGGAATCAGGAGCACAAAGAGGCTGATGGAGCAGTTCAGGTGAGAGATTGGAGAAGTTCAGGTGAGAGATTATAGCAGCTTGGACCAGGGGGCAGTGGAAGTGGAGACATCGACTGAATTAGCATCTGTTTTGGAGGCAGAGCCAACGCAATTACAGGTTCGGAAGTTAAGGGAAGGAAAGAAAACAAAGAATGACTCCTGGTTCAACCAGTACCTTCTGTGTGCAATACCCTAAATGCCCTTCCCATAGTCACCCAACACACCTAATGCACTGGTGGCACTACTGGCCTCTGGGCTCTGGGGTGGCTATAGACTGAATTCTGTCCCCCTAAAATTCATATGTTGAAGCCCTAACTTCCAAAATGACTGTCTTTGGAGACAGTGTCTTTTGCAGGTGTATTAGTCTATTCTCATGCTACTAATAAAGATATACCTAGGATTGGGTAATTTATAAAGGAAAGAGATTTAATTGACTCATAGCTCAGCATGGCTGGGGAGGCCTCAGAAAATTTATAATCATGGCAGAAGGGTAAGTAAACATGTCCTTCTTCACATGGCGGCAGCAAGAAGTGTAGAACAAAAGGAGGGAAGCCCCTTTTAAAACCATGTTCTTCACAAGAACAGCGTGGAAGTAACCGCCCTCATGGTTCAATTACCTCCCACAGGGTCCCTCCACAACACGTGGGGATTACATGAATTGCAATTCACAATAAGATTTGGATGGGGACACAGCCAAACCATATCAGGAGGTAATTAAGGTTCAAAGAAGCCAAGAGCAGGGTTCTAATCCCATAGGATAGAAGGGAGAGAGCTATCACCAGAACCCCACCATGTTGGCTCCCTGATCTTGGATTTCCAGCCTCAGAACTGTGAATTTCTGTTGTTCAAGTGGTGCAGTCTGTAGTATTTTTTTATGGTAGCTCTAGCTGACTATGATGGGGTCCTACTGCCATGTTGAGGTTTGCCCTGCCCTTCCATCTTCCATAGCATGTAGTGTTGGGGGCAAGGAGAGGCTAATTTTAATAGAATGGAAGCCCCCCAGAAACCAACAGCCCTGGCCTTTACTCTCCACCCTGCAGAGAGGACCCTCTCACCCCTCCTGGCTCTATTGCCAGCTGGTCCATGTGTCTACTTATAATCCCCATCACTTATCCTCACAAAGCATCCAATGTTCCCAGGAGCATCTTCTCTACGCATCAAAAAAAGAGAAAGAAAAAACTCCTATGCCAAAGAACCCGGAAGAAGGTGTTAGTGGTATGAGATATTCTGGGTTAAGACAGTAACTCTTGCAACTTTGAGTCATCCTATAATCCGACCCCGCACACTGTGCAGGTGGTTGGAACACTGCTTTGTTGTTGATAAGGCAATCCAAAAACTTGTGGGTCCATATGCATAAGACACATGAGCAAAAGACAAAAGCCAAAACACCCATGTAGGAGAGCACCTCTCCCTCAATCTTTTTTTTTTTTTTTTTTTTTTTGAGACAGTCTCGTTCTGTTGCCAGGATGGAATGTGATGGCACAATCTTGACTCACTGAGACCTCCTCCTCCTGGGTTCAAGCAATTCTCCTGCCTCAGCCTCCCAAGTAGCTGGGATTACAGGTGCCCGCCTCCATGCCCAGCTAATTTTTGTATTTTTAGTAGAGATGGGGTTTTACCATGTTGGTCAGGATGGTCTGGACCTCTTGACCTCATGATCTGCCCACCTCAGCTTCTCAAAGTGCTGGGATTACAGGTATGAGTCACTGCACCCGGCCCTCTGCCTCAATCTTTAGACTTGAAAAGGTGGTCTCACATCACCGGCCAAGCTGACTCAGGCCAGTTCACCACCCCGGTGTGAGATCCAAAAACTTCCTCAGTGTTTTATTGTCCAGGTTTCAACAGGACACAAGGCTTTGCTATACCTTGCTACCTGGGTCTAGCTTTGTCCCAGCTGGGGACGTGGGGATGCTGCAGGATGTTTAATGCAGGAGTGTTGGCGCCCTGCCCCCAGGAGGGGACTCCACTTCTGTCCCCTTCTCCTCTGTGTCCTTGCCAGCTCCTAACAGCAAGGACCACAGTTGACTCAGACATGACCTTGCCTGACTCAAACAGACAGCAGAAGGAAACACGAGCTAAAGACAAGTACACAGCCCTGGGATCCAAATAAAGACACAATTAGCAAGAGGAATACAAGAAGACCTCGCAGAGGGAATAGCTTGTGTGCCGGGGCTTGAAGAGCAAGGTGGATTTCTACAGGCAGAAAATTAACCTGTGTCCCTTTTCTTTGGGTCTGCCTGGTGAAGAGAGGCTGTAGTCACTTGAACTCATCACTTTTTCATATTTGCCAACATGCACAAGCTAAGAGGCATCCACGCCGGGCTCTCCCGTGATGAGTGTGCCCAAAGCCCTGGGCTTCCCTCTCCATGTGTGCAGTTGCAGTAAGCCGCTCTGCTACTCAGGGAGCCAGGTCTCCCTCCTGCCCAGTGGACCCCTCAGCTGCTCTGCACAATCACAGCACCAGCCCCTTCCCCACTGTCACTGCCAAGCTCTCCCTGAGGGCCCAGGGTGCCTGAAGCCACACTGTACCTCTCAACTCTAGGTACCTGATGTCCAAGCAGGCAACTGTAAGGGAACACCGCAAAGAGAGAGAAAGTGGAGACTCCAGTCTGCTCCTTACGCTGCCTCAGGGAAGGGACATCTGGAGACTGGCACAGGGTCATCTGGAGACTGGCACAGACTGGCCCCTGCACAGAGCACCCTGAGCCCTAGAGCCTCAGAGCCTCAGGACGATTCTATGCGGCAGGTGCATTTTCATTTTCACCATTTTACTGGGAGAAAACCATGGCCCAGAGAGTCAGCATAAATCCCCAAAGAGGCCACACAGCCATGACATGTCCAGGTCGATGTCTGACTCCAAGTTCCTCATGGTTTCCCGGCACCCAGTGAGGAAGGTACACCCCGACATTCACTCACACATGTGCACCGAGCACCCACGTAGGCTAGGGGGGCTCAGGGAGGGCTGTGCCCTGTCATGCTCCATCCTCCTCTTGCCCTCAGAAGCTAGGGTGAACCAAGAGTGCAACTGTGATTGGAAGAAGCATTTGGGCGTGACTACTGGTACAATGATATTACACGTACCTATGTAGGATGATGTCACAGTGTCACCTGTGCTGGGGAAGCATAGGGAACACACTGTGGGTTCATCACAGTCACAGGGTGGCTGCCTCTTCTGTGTGCTTTCTCCTTGAGCCCAGACCATCTTCCACCCTCGTTGCAGATTTTAGACTCTGACCACCCCTCTGGCCCCAGAGCCATGCCCAGGTAGGGTGATCAACCACCCAGCTTGCCCAGGACTAAGGGGGTTCCCAGGATACAAGCTTTCAGTGTCAAAACCCAGAAAGCCCTGGCAAACCAGGACAAGTTTGACAATGCTAAAGGGACCCAGAGAGGAGCAGCCCACAGCCCTAGCTCGGGGGCCTCGTAAAGGACAGAATAGGAGTTGCGTCACCCTGCAAACCTCCATTTCTGCCTGCAGCCTACCAGTAATGTCCAATGCCTCGCCCTTAGGGCCAAGTGTGCTCTACTGAGCTACTTTTTAGCTTCATAGGATTTCTCAGCCTCCCCCACAAGCCCTTTCTTTTTGGTTTGTTGGGCCTTTTTTTTTTTTTTTCTTTTTGGTTTTTGGGGCTTATTGGGTTTTTGGTTTTGTTTTTTCCTTGAGACAGGGTCTCACTCTGTTACCCAGACTGGAGTGCATTGGCACAATTGTAGCTCACCGCAGCTTTGAACTCCTGGGCACAAGAAATCCTCCCACCTTGGCCTCTCGAGTAGTTCAGACTATAGGAGTACACTACCATAATCGGCTAATTTCTTAGGTTTTTGTAGGGATGGGGTCTTGCTATGTTGCCCAGGCTGGTCTTGAACTCCTAGGTTCGAACAATCCTCCCACTTTGACCTCCCAAATTGCTGGAATTACAGGCATGAGCCACAGCATCTGGCCCACCCTTTATTTAATTCAATTCAAACACTCAATCGGCTACTGGAGGACCAGTTAATAAAGTAGATCCAAACGATAGGTTGTTCCCTTAATCTGACACTATGGCAGCTAGTCCTCAGGTCCTTGCATTCACCATTTTTCTATTAATAAGAAAAGTTTGTCTCTGCCTGGCAAGAATGCGAAAGCAAGTTAAAACTTGCTGGGAAGCAGAGACCCACCCATAGGATAGCATGACAGACCAAGTGAGTTCTCGGAGATGTATTCTTATCCAAGAGCCCAAAGACAAGAAGCAGACACACCCACAGGTTCCCAGGCACCCGGCATCCTTGACTTTGCATTTTGACTCATAGACCTACGAACGTCCAAGACAAAGCAGGAGGGTGGATTCCACCGGGCATAGGTTCTGCTCAGGGTGAACACAGCAGCCGGCTCAGCTGCCCTCCCTCAGCAGGGGTCTCAGGAAGCCCTCCTGCCCTACCAGCCTCCTCCCAGAGAAGCCACGGCTGTCTCTGCCCTTGCAGCCACCGCCAGCCAGGAATTAAAGTTCTGGGCAGAGAGTGAGCTGGACCCTAGGGAAGTGATCACTGTGTGGAGGTTGAGGCTTGGTTCCTTTCCAAAGGGTCCAGGGATGCCCTATGACAACTTGTTCCTGCTGTAGGCTATCAATCCTAGGGCACAGGTTGCCCAGAGGTGAGAAACAGGGTCCAGGGAATGTTGTTGTCAAAGAAAAGATCATAACATTGCAAACTCATGTTTCAGCAAGGGCAGCTTGCAGAATACTTACGCCAGTTAACCACCGTCTTCTCTAACCCCTTCTCTCTCTGTCCAGAGGGAGGCAATGCCCCCATGTTAATGTTTAATATTAATGTTTAACATTAACATCTTACTGTTAATAGCAGTAAGAAATTTCTGGGCCAGGCACAGTAGTTCATGGCTAGTAATCCCAGCACATTGGGAAGCCAAGGTGGGGGGATTGCTTGAGGCCAGGAGTTCGAGACTAGCCTGGGCAACACAGCCAGATCCTATCTCTACAAAAATTAAATTAAATTTAAAATTAGCCAGGCATGGTGGCACGCACCTGTACCCCCAGCTACTTGGGAGGCTGAGGTGGGAGAATCACCTGAGCCCAGGAGTTTGAGGCTGCAGTGAGCCATGATCATACTATTGCACCCCAACCTAAGCAACAGAGCAAGACCCTGTCTCAAAAAAAAATTTTTTAAGAAAAATTTCTGGCCCAATAACTTGATCATCTGGGTACTTCAAGTATACTCACAGGGTTCAAGGACAGAGGCAGGAATAGATGTCATGGATGCTTCCTCCCATTCTCTATCCCTCGGAACTTCCAAGCCAGGAAACAAAAGGTGAAATGCCCACGGGAATCAGGCAGGCAACATAAACGCATGATGTCAGTTACATGCAACAGTGCGAATCAAAGATCTGCAGTGACAGCCAATCAGCGCAGGCCTGGAAAGGGTGTGCGCAGAGACAGGTATGACCGCATATTAAGAGCATAGCCACGTCTAAAAGGAGTAGCCTGACTTCACACCTCTCAATTGCGGTCAAGAAGAAATGCCCAGGTTTTTCTAAGAGATGCCCAGAATTTGGATGTTTATGTGCAAACTTCTGACTTTGAAATGTTGGCATTTAATTCAGGTTTTGTTAAAACTCTATAAAGAGGTCCCAAAACCCACCTGGGCCTGAAGACAGCCTATGTGTTGTCTGTTTGTAACCTTTCCTCAAAATGTTTTGTTAGCGCCCAGAGAAAGCGGATCCGGCTGCAGGGGCCCCGGGCAGGCTCGCCGCTGTCACATCCTGGGCGATTTCCTGCAGAGGCTGGGGCTCCCCCTCTGCCAGGGACATGGCTTATACACATTCAACACAATACGGTGGAGATGGGTGTGGGGTCCCCACTCAGTGGCCCTGCTGTCATCCCAATTGAAATAGGTGTTCAAATTAAACTCCACACCAAAGTTCTGTTTCCCTGTCAAGTCAGCACCCAGTTCCAAATATCTATGATTAACACGACTCTTAATGTATATTTCTAAATGTGAAACCATTTTGTGTGCAAATATTGCAGGAACAAGAATTCCTTGGTCCAGCGAGCTTGAGGCTTCCTCTCCTGGTTAGAGGCCCTGAGATGAAATTGCCCTGAATGCAATGCTCTTCTCCTATTCTTTTTATCTTGAGTTCCAAATGAAATACACTGAGAAAATAAGATTTACTGCCAGCTTCTGGGCCAGGGGCCTGAATTCTTGCAAACAGGCATTTGGCTGAGGGGGCATGGAGCAACCCAGTCTGCCTGTAAATGGTTTGTTTTGGAAGAAATGGCTTTAATTTACTGCAAAACCACTTAAAAAAAAAAAAACCTGGGCACTTTGGGTGGCCCTGCAGGTATGGGGTGCTGACCCCCCAAGGTGCCCAGGAAGGGATGGGGCAACAAGGTGATGTCATGTACAACCTCCCAGCTCTGCAGCAACTCAGGACCATGAGTTAATGACGGAGAAGTGCAGAGAGCCTCCTCTCACGTGCCCTGGAGCCCTGACTGCTGCAGAGCCTCCAGAGGTCCTGGCATTCTGACTAATCAGGCATTCTTCCGAGTTCTGCTGCCAGCTTGCCCGGTCGGAGCCGAGGCCACAGAGGACCCAGCATTGTCACCAGGGGCACCCTGCCCCAACTGTGAGTCTCTTCTCTCTGACCCTGGAGCTGAGCCAGGGGGGGTCTTGAGCCCATGACCTGTGCGGTACTCAGGCCCCACATTCAGTAGGGCCCTGCCCTGGATTTAGATGCTCTGCAGTCCCGTTTTGAAATTCCTAATTCATTATTTTAATGAGGGACTTTGTGTTTCCATTTTTATTTTACTCCGGGACCTGCCATGCCTTGGAGAAATCACACCCCAGTTGCCACACTGCTGTGGGGCTCAGCTCTGGAGGGAGCTCCTCACCCCAGGAGACACCGGGGGAAGGTGAGTTGACTTGAACTTGGAGCCACCTTCCCGGCCCAGGAAGCTGTACGGTTTGAATGTCCCCCCCAAAAGCTCAAGTTGAATCTTAATCCCAAATGCAACAGTATTGAGAGGTGAGGCTTTTAAGAGGTGACTGGATTCTGAGGGCTCTGCCTTTATGAATGGATAAAAGGGCTACTGGATTAATGGGAAGGGAACTGGTGGCTTTATAAGAAGGGAGACCTGAGCACATTGACACTCGGCCCCTCGCCATGGGACACTCTGTGCCACCTGAAGACTCTGCTGAGAGTCCCCACCAGCAAGAAGGCTCTCACCTGACGTGGCCCTTCAACCTTGGACTTCTCGTCCTCTAGAGCAGTAAAAGAGAACTCCCTTTTCTTTATAAATTACCCAGTTATTCTGTTCTAAGCAACCAAAGACAGATCAATACAGAAACCTCATCTCAAGCTGTTCATGCATAGCTGCAGAGAACTCAGTGAGGGTCTAGCTGGGGCCAGAAGGGCAGGGAGACCCCGGAGCCTGCAAGGAGGGAGAAAGGCACTCTCCAGCACAGGCAGACACAGAACTGAAAGAGCGGAGTAGCCACGGGCTGGGTGCCGAGGGCTTCCTGGAGGAGGAGGCTCCCAGATCTAGGACTGAACTGAACAAGTAAGCAGGGTTTGGAGAAGCCAGGGAGGCTGGGGTGGGCAGGGAAGCAAAGGGAGGATCAGCAGGGTGGGGAGGCGCTAGATTGTGCCAGAGAGGGGCCCCAGGGCCCCTTCCCCTGGCCACTCCAGCTGCTGCAGGAGCGACTTCACTCACCCTCCCGGAATTATGCACCTGCCACCTCCCAGACACCCCCAGCCCCGCATCTCCCTGCACAATGCCTGCTCTGATTCTCCTTGCAGCCCGGGTGAGAGGCAGTCAGCGAACAATGCTATCTGCACGTGGTGGCGCCCAAAATACGACTGTCATTTATTTCGTTATATGAAATTAGAGCACGCCTTGTAGCCATAATGAATCATTTCCTTCCTGCCTGGGCCACGGTGTCAGGCAGGAGCTCGGCATCCCCCATTCAGGGCTTTTCACTTCATCGCAGGCTAATAATAACCCACGCGGGTGAATACACATCTTCCCGAGACAATGGAGGGCCTGGACGGGCATTCGGGGCATGAGTGCAGTGCCCACAGGGGGATGGGAGAAGGGCCAGGGTGGGGCCTGGGCTGGGCACTGTGGCTGAAGGAAGACAGTGAAATAGTCCCCTCCCCCAACCCCCAGCTAGTCTACCAGGATTTTTTCCCAATCATGCCTAGGTCCAGCTCAGAAGCCCTAACCAGAGCCCACCACAGGTAGCCTCACTCTTCACTCAGCCCCCAGTTTTTAAAGCACTGGCTCCTTCCAGAGCCTCATCCCAGCCCCATCCTTGCCTGAAGCTCCCAGGAGCCACCCCCTGCCCCACTGTCTCATCAGACATCCCTGCCTCTGCAGGTTCTGCAGTAGCAGGTACTCAGCAAATGGATGAGTGTGTCCTGATGGAGCCAAGTCCCCAAGTAGCTCCCTGTGCGGCTATGACCTGGGAGCTTCATCCAACTCTGGGCAGCAGACGCAGACCCAGACCCTCCCCTATAGGGCCCGCCCCACCCCCCAGGTTAAACGCAAGGCCAGACCATGGGAAAACCATCCTCCCAGACCCTGTGAGTATTGTTTGTCTCTTATCCTGAGTATAACTCATAAGGCATTTTATTTTATTTTATTGAGACAAGATCTCAATTCATCGCCCAGGGTGGAGAGCAGTGACACACTCATAGCTCACCGCAGCCTCCAATTCCTGGGCTCAAGCAATCCTCCTGCCTCAGCCGCCCTAGTAGCCGTGACTACAGGCGCTCACTACCACCACACCTGGCTAGTTTTTTTATTGTTATTTATAGAGACGGGGTCTCACTATGTCGCCCAGGCTGGTCTCAAACTTCTGGCCTCAAGCAATCCTCCCTCCTCAGCCTGCTAAAATGCTGGGGTTACAGGCGTACATGCCCTGCCTCATAAGGCCTTTCCATCACCATCTCCACAGGAGTAAGTACACTATCTATCAGTTTTTTGGAATGAAAGAATAAATGAATGAGAGTCAAAGGCCATATGCTAAATGGTATGGAGCAAACTCCAGGATGAGAGTGACCAGAGAAGGGAGGCTGGTCCTGGGGGGAGGTGAGCAGAGGGGATGACAGGCACACCTGGCCCAGGAGCCTTTGCCTTTCCCCTTCCGGTCTCAGGTGGCTATGAGCAGCATTGCCTCTTCCCCATGGATGCTTGGTGCATACAACCCCACTAAACGGCACTTGTGCACCTCGCAGCCTCTAATTCCTGGGCTCAGGCAATCCTCCTGCCTCAGCCTCCGGAGTAGCTGTGACTCCTCTCTGCATCCCAGCCCACTCCGTGCTGCGTCTCTGAAGAATTCTGCCCATTCCTGCCTCGGGGCGCACTTAAGAGGCCGTTCCCTCTGCCTGGAACTGCCTTCTCCTTCCCTTCTCCTCCTGATCCCCACCACACAGCCCATGTCCCTCTGTGGGCTTTCCATCCTGCTTAGTCCCCAATTACATGACCTCACAGCTCCCGGCACTTACACTGCACCTGACTACACACACCAGGCAGTGACTGGTTCCTGCTGGGAGATCCCATCTTGTCAATTTCCCCGCAATGATCAGCCCTGAAGAAGGTGGCCCTGTGTCTGTTTTGCTCACCACTGGCCTTCTTACACCAACCACAATACCAGACGCATAGGACATCTTCATTAAATGTTTTCTGATTAAGAAAATGAATTAATCCCATAACAAGGAACTCACCAAGTCCCAAGGCAGCCCACTCCACTTTGTTAATACCTTGTGTTGTTTGTCTTTGTAAACCATGGACCAAAAAAATGAAAAAAATAAAATTCATTCCTATTATTTAAACATTAAAATTAAAATGCAGATAACTATATTAATATTTTTGTGCAGTTCCTTCCAGTTTTCTGTCTGAATTTTTTGCATAATTGAGATCCTATGTAAGAAAGGATTTTCTATCCTCTTTATCCCACAATATAATAAGTGCCTGTGAATGAAATAATGTCTTTTGCGGCAACTTGGATGGAGCTGGAGGCCATTATTCAAGTGAAGTCACTCAGGAATGGAAAACCAAATATCACATCTTCTCAGTCATAAGTGGAAGTTAAACTACAAGGACACAAAGGCATAAGAATGATATAATAGGCCGGTTACGGTGGCTCACACCTCTAGTCCCAGCACTTTGGGAGACCAAGGCGGGCAGATCATGAGGTCAGGAGATCAAGACCATCCTGGCTAACACGGTGAAACTCTGTCTCTACTAAAAATACAACAAATTAGCCAGGTGTGGTGGCATGTACCTGTAATCCCAGCTAATTGGGAGGCTGAGGCAGGAGAAGCACTTGAACCCAGGAGGCAGAGGTTGCAGTGAGCCAAGATCGCGCCATTGCAATCCAGCCTGACAGAGTGAGACTCCATATCAAACAAACAAACAAAAAGATGTAATGGACTTTGGAGACTTGGAGGGGGAAGGTTGGGGAAAGGGGTGTGGGATAAAAGACTACATCCTGGGTACAGTGTACACTGCTGGGGTGATGGGGGTACTAAAATCTCAGAATTCACCACTAAATAACTTATCTAGGTAACCAAAAAACACTTGTACCCCAAAAACTATTGGAAAAAAAAACTTTTAAAAAAGTGTTTGTGAAAGTTGACGAAACTTAATAAATATGATTTTAGCTACTATATCATATACTTTATTCTTTTCTTAATGATTCCCCTATAAAACATTTAAGTGTTTTTTTCAGTATTTTAGGCAATATTGCAATGAACATCTGTGTAGAAAATGTTCCCATTTTTTAAATTGTCTTCTTAGATTCCATCTTTGAAGTGGATACACTGGGTCAAAGCTGATGAACATTTTTAAATTTCTTGATACTATTTCTAAAGCACTTTTTCAGAAATTCTGAACCAATTCACAATCCTATCAACAAAGTACAGGTGCCCAGTTCATCACAAGCCTGTCAGCACTGACTTTTTTTTTTTTTTTTTTTCTTTTTCAGACAGAGTCTCATCGCCCAGGCTGCAGTACAGTGGTGCTATCTCGGCTCACTGCAACCTCAACCTCCCGAGCTTAAGTGATCCTCCCACCTCAACCTCCCCAGTAGCTGGGACTACGGGCATGTACCACTACGACCAACTAATTTTTGTATACTTTGTAGAAATGAGGTCTCACTATGTTGCCCAGGTTGGTCTTGAACTCCTGGACTCAAGCAATCCACCTGCCTTGGCCTCCCAAAGTGCTGGGATTACAGGCATGAGCCACCGTGCCCAACCAACTATTTGATTTTTAATCTTTCCTGATTTGTCAGGGAAACAAAGAAGTATTACTTAGTTTCACACTCCTTTCTTGCGTGTTTGTGAATTACCTAAATACACGTTTTCCCAGCTTCATTAGATCGCCTATTCCATCACAGAGAGCTCTTTCTGAAGAGCTTTAAGCTGATCCATGAAGGAAGGGAAGCATATTCATAGAAAAGCAAAAGAAGACACATAATCTCCAATCTCTGGGTGGCATTTTTGGCAGCAAACTTTGTCATTAAAAGATGCTTCCTGGCCAGGAGTGGTGGCTCACACCTGTAATCTCAGCACTTTGGGAGGCCGAGACAGGGGATCACCTGAGGTCAGGAGTTCAAGACCAGCCTGGCCAACATGGTGAAACCCCGTCTCTACTAAAAATACAAAAAATTAGTTGGGCGTGGTGGCAGGCACCTGTAGCCCCAGCTACTCGGGAGGTTGAGGCAGGAGAATGGCGTGAACCCGGGAGGCAGAGCTTGCAGTGAGCTGAGATCGCACCGCTGCACTCCAGCCTGGGCGACAGAGTGAGGCAAAAAAAAAAAAAAAAAAGAAAGAAAGGAAGGAAAAGAAAAAAAAAAAAAACCCCTTCTTGAGAATCTCTTGAACCCAGGCAGCAGAGGTAGCAGTGAGCCTAGATCATGCCACTGCACTCTAGCCTGGGTGACATCGCAAGACACTGTCTGGAAAAAAAAAAAAAAAAAGACACTTCCTTTGAAAATACACCTCTCAGCACATTTTTTTCTCTCTTTGTCATAGACGAGTCTGATCTCACAGCCATCCGACAACAAAAGAGCCAGGAAACAGTAACCCCAATGGATCCTAAGTCCACAGGTTCTGGGCAGGCAGAGCCACTCAGTAGACCAAGCCTCAGTATGAAATGACAGCCTGGAAGCCCCTGACTTCTTTTCCTGCAAGGCAGTCTTCCACCTTCACATCTGCCTGGGACACTGCAGGGGCACCTCTCACCCATCGATGGGGAACTCGGTGCTGAAGCAGACGTCTGTCCCAAAGATCCAGATCCCACCCCTGCACGTTTTGACTGAATCACTTCCCGTCATCCCAAGCAGACGGAGATCCAACAATTCTCACCTCCATACTTTGAATAGCAATTTGCATTTTGTTCTTATCGCAGTGAGTACATTGTCACCGGCAGAAACGCTTGCTCATACACCAAAAGGAAGAAAATGTCTAATTCCTAAATCCCTAATTCCAGGCTTTGTTCTACATATATGTAACAGAGATCATATTTTTAAATTATTGTTCAATATATTTGCATGCTCTGTAAGCCACGGTTTAGGAGGCATGAAGACTGATGATTTAGGAGAACAGATCCCACCAAAACTGGGGTTCCCAAAGCGCATGCCAGAGCCCTGGGGCACCACAGTGAGTTCCTCATCACCACAGACTGTTTTAACTTTTTTTTTAATGGAGTTTCACTCTTGTTGCCCAGGCTGGAGTGCAGTGGCACAATCTCGGCTCACTGCAACCTCCACCTCCTGGGTTCAAGAGATTCTCCTGCCTCAGCCTCCCGAGTAGCTGGGATTACAAGCACCCGCAACGCCTGGCTAATTTTTTGTATTTTCGGTAGAGACGGGGTTTCGCCATGTTGGCCAGGCTGTCGAACTCCTGACCTCAGGTGATCCACCTGCCTCGGCCTCCCCAACTGCTGGGATTACAGGCGTGAGCCACCGCACGCAGCCTGTTTTAACTTTTTAAAAGAAACTAGCAACACCTGTCAGACACCACACAAACTATTACTATTATGTCGTTTAGACCTAACTAATGAGATGTTAGGCTTTGGGGGAATTTGTTTTGTGTATAAAGTGTTTCCATTTTTAAATTATCTTCTTAGATTACATTTTTGAAGTGGATACAGTGAGTCAAAGTTGATGAACATTTTTTAGTTTCTTGATAATAGTTCTAAAGCACTTTTTCAGAAACTAAGTGCTACGCAGGGGAGAAAAAAAAAGCTACTAAGAATGCTGTGAGAAAAATAAAAACGACTTGAGACATTAAGGGGCACCATGAACTGAGAAAGCTGGAGAACTTCTACACCAAAACAGGGGTCAGCAGTGACTACCAAATTAGATTTGGAAGATCAGTAGACTTAACTCCAGGCTTCGTTGGAGAAAAAACGTTCTTGATTTCCCTCAGGGTAGCTGGAGCATAGAGTTCCGTCCAGGCAGGAAGCAGAAGACGGAAGAGCCGCCTTTTTTTTTTTTTTTTTTTTTTTTTTTTGGCCCAAGGGACTTGTGGGTAGAAGGAAGATGGAGGAAGGAGACGCACAGGAGGCATGTGAGTCCCCATGCTCCTCTCCAGATTTGACCCAGAGTAGGAGACACATGCGCCAAGTTTAGAGGGATGCTGAGGACTCAGGGAGTCTCATGCCTCATGTTTAGGAACTGGGAAGAAATGCCTTTCCACGCTGCACCACTAATCTAAGAGGAAGTGGCCATTTCTGTGCAAATTCAGCAGCTCCTCATGGGTCTGCAAGTGGGATGGGAATTTACTTTCTCTAGCTTCCCTCAGTTTCCATATGGCTTGAAAAGGGCAAAGAAGTTCTCAACGCCCCAGAGAGAGGAAAGGAAGGTGACCAAGCTGAATTCCAGAGACATCTCATAAAGTTCTCTGCGGCAAGGACCAAAAGCCCAGGATCCAGTGGCACCACACTGAGAAACACAGCATTGTCTGTGAGCACCAGCAGAGACAAAAAGAGGCCAGATCAGCCAAGGAGCATCCACGGGTCTTGCCCCACCAGGAAGCTCAGACTACGCATGTCTAGGCTCGGTTATGCTGCAGTAACAAGCAACCCTGGGTTCCAAGTCTGTGTGCTGTTCTCAGTCTGCATCCACTGAAGGGGTGGCTGGAGGTTCTGCCCTATGTTGCCCTCACTGAGGGACACAGAAGCAGCCCCCATCTAAATCATAACTAGTCACCTTGGCAGGGGGAAGGGAATCAGGAGGGTCATGGACCAGCACTCAAAGGCTTCCACAGAAATGTGGGTCATCATCTCAGCTCAGGCTTCACTGGCCAAAGTGTGTCACATGGCCATGCCTAACTCCACACTAATCCAAAAGTGCAGTCCTAGCATGTGGCTACATGGAAGAAGCCAGAAATATTGGTGAGTAACAAGTTTCAGTAAATGTCAGCAGGTGCTAGATGGGACAGTCATGTTGGACCAGCCACTCTGCCTCAGAGAAAGCGAAGATTCAAATATTTCATATTTTCCCCTTTGTCACTGAGTCCTGTGAGCCTCCCACCCCCACACAGACAGTCCCCACCCCCACACAGACAGTCATCATGTTGAAGAAAGTCCAATGAAAAGGACCCAAGAGCCTGTCTTATATTCCACTTTCCAGATTAGACTAAAATTTAGGAGTTTTATTCCCCATGAGTCTTGAAGAAGACAGAGAAGTTTGAGAAATGAAGAAGTCATGTGTTTCTTACACATTTAAGTGTAGTGTTAGCATATTTGCAAACTCACTACACAGACTTCTTTTACAAAATAGGATCATACTGTTTATTTGCACTACTTCACCTGCTTTGTTCCTTTACTAATAGATAGAGAATTTTTTTTCACTAATATTCTTGAATATTTCCACAGCTTCCCATTGAATATATACGCCAGGGGTCATTAAGCATGACCTTCTTGTAGGGACTCTGGAGTCATACTCATAGCAAAAACTCAAATTCCATTGACTCTTATACTCATGTGCTGTTGCATATGACTCTTACACCCATATGCTGTTGCCATTATTTTTAACTTATTATTTAATATTTGGGTGGTTTCTAATTTTTTATGTTAAAAAATTATGTCACAATATCTGGTAAAATGATGTATTCATTTACCTTTTGACACAGCAATTTCACTTCTAGGAATCTAACAAAAGATACAGGAGAAAAATACAAAATGATGAAACAGTGTTATTCACTGTAGCACATTCGTGCTAGCAAAAGACTGGAAACAACTCAAGTGTCTCTCAATAATGAACTAGTTGAATAAACTATGGTATATCCAAAAAAGTAGACTGCTCTGCCACTTTAGAAAGGAATAAAAATATCTCTATATACTGATATGGAGTTACCTCCCAGATATATTATCAAATAAAAAGCATGGTGGAGAAAAGTGATTTTTGTATGGTATCATTTATCTAAGAAAGGAAGGGATACACACACACACACACACACACACACACACACACACAGAGACAGAGAGAGAGAGAGTTATAATTTTAAAATTAAAAAACAAACCAAAACTTTAAAAAATAATTGTCTGTAGATTCAGAAGGAACAGAATGGAGAACAAAGGGATAGAAGTTGAATGTCTCTGAACAGTATTTATGTTATTGATTTGACTTTGAATCCATGAAATATTTTACATAATTTTAAACAAAATTAGGTTTTTAATCCTCTCCAGAAAGATGAAACAGGCAATACTTTTTCCTATTCCTCCCACTAAGTACAATCAAAAATCCTGAACATTGTATATAAAACAAACATAATATTTCTCTGAATGTAAAACAGACATAAGAATTTTCTGAAAAATGGAAAAACTATGGCAGAGTGGTTGGGGACCTCAGGACCCAAGGAATAATATAGGAATGAGCTCCTTTGGTTTTCTTTTTGCTTCATGTATGCTGAACATACAACTGAAGAAATTAGAAATCTGGAAACAACAATGGACAGAGATGTCAAAAACAAAAAACAAAATAAAACAAAATGCTCTCTCTAGCCAAAGGAGCAGAAAAGCAGCAGCCTAGCAAGTCAGAAAACTCTTAGACAGTAACCACACTACTTCAGCCAAATACCACAGAAAAAAAGCCTTATGGTCCCACTCCATTAAAGGCCAGGTAAAGAGTCTAAACTCTCACCCTCGCAAGGAAACCCAACATCCATGCTAAGTTGATGTCAGAAAAGGCCAAGTGTAGAGTCTTCATCCCCACTGGCCTCCATCCCCCAACAGTATCAGTGGAGGAGCAGTGGGATCATATTATCTCAGATGTCAACTGAGGCAAAGCGGGGAACCTCAAGGAAGACTGTATTTATATCAGGTAAAATAGAAGTCAGGGAAAATAAAATTCCCAGATACAGAGAGAGACATCATAATAATGATAAAAGGGTTAATCCATCAAGAAGACATACCAATCCTAAATGTTTGTGCACCGAACAAAAAAGCTGCAAAATGCATGAAGCCAAAACTGATGAGAAGCACCTCCCTTACCCTACCGGAGCAGTATCAGAAAAAAGCCATCTAGACCACAAGCTCTAAGTAAGATTCAAAGTCTCATAATATAACACAAATTCCCGTTTCAATTTAAAAAATCACTCATGCTATAAAAAGGAAGGTCGCAAACTGCATAAAAATGACAATCAGATGCTAACGTCAATATGACAGAATTACATTAGAATTATCTAACAAATATTTTAAAGTAGTCATAAAAGTGCTTCAGTGAGAAGTTACAAACACACTTGAAACAAATGGAGTAGAAAAGAGTCTCGACAAAGAAACAAATGACATAGAGAAGAACCAAATGGAAATTTTAGAACTCAAAAATACAATAACCAAATTTTTACAACTCAGTGAATGAGCCAAAACGCATAATGAAGGGGATAGAAGAAAATATCAGTGAACTGGAAGAGAAAATAATGGAAATTATCCATTTGAACAACAGAGAGAAAAAACAGACAAAAAGTAACAACACCTTGGGGACCTGTGGGACTACAACAAAAAACATAACATTTATTTTATCAGAGCCTTGAAATGAGAGAAGAAAGAGGATGGGACTGAAAAATACTCAACAAAAGAGTGACTGAAAATGTCTCTGAGTTATCAAGATATAAATCTACAGATTCAAAGAGCTGAGTTCACCCAAACAAGATAAATGCAAAAAATTCCATACCAAGACACATCATAATTAAATTTTTGGAAACTAAAGACAAATACAAAACCAGGCAAAAAGAAAAAAGAGAGAGAACATGCTAATCTACGGGGAAAACAATTAGAATAACAGTAGATTTCTCATCAGAAATCATGGAGACCAGAAGAAGCGGCAATGTGTTTTTCAAGGACTAAAAGAACTGCTTACCCAGAATCCTATATTCAGCAAAAATATACTTCAGTAATTAAGGGAAAAGCAAGACATTGACCAATGAAGGAAAACTAAGAGAAGTTGTCTCTAGCAGACCTACTCTAAAACAATGTCTAAAGGAAGTTGTCTAAACAGAAAGGATGTGAGAAAAAGTCTTGGAAGAGAGAGAGGAGAGGCAGGAATGAGAGGAGAGGAGAGAAAAGAGGAGGGGAGGGGCAGCAGGAAGGCAAGAAACAAAAATATGGGTAAATAAAAAAGGCTCCCCTTCTTTTGAGTGTCCAAATTATGTTTGATGGTTGAAGTAAAAATTATAATACTTTTTGATGTGGTTCTAAATGTATGTAGAAAAAATATTAAAGACAATGACATTAAAAGTGAAGGAGATAAAAGTACTTATGGGGAGGTAATGTTTCTACATTTCATTCAAATTGATGAGATGACAACAGCAGGATTCTCATAAGTTATGTATAAATACCACAATACCTAGAGCAACCACTAAAAAAAATTATGCAAAGAGTTAACTCTTAAAAATACTACAGATAAAACTGAATTCTAAAGAAAAGTTCAAGTAACCCACAGGAAGATAGGAAAATAAAAACAGAGAAGCAAACCACAGAACAAAAACAAACAAAAAGCAATGGCCGAATTAATTAATCTCTTACATGTCAATAATTCTATTAAATGTAAATGTCCTAATTATACCAATTAAAAATATGGCAGAGATGGATTTAAAAACATGACCCAACTACATGCTTTCTCAAAGAAACTCACTTAGAATATAACAATATAAGCAAGTTCAAAGCAAAAGGATGGCAAAGATATATCACACGAACATTAATCGAAGGAAAGCAGTACTTATACGAATATCAGATAAAATAGACTTTGGAACAAAGAAAATTACCTGAGTCAGAGAAAGAATATATGTAATGATAAAATGGTTAATACACCAGAAAGAAATAGCAACCCTAAATGTCTATACATCAAAGGAACTGAAAACATAGCAAGCAAAAACTGACAGAGCTGAAAGGAGAAACACAAAAATCCACAGTTATACACAGTTGGGTATTTTAAGTTCCCTCTCTCTGCAATTAGATAGAAAAATCAACAAGTCTGCAGAATTCAACAGCACTATTCACCAGCAATAATTAGTCAACATTTATAAAGTAGTTCACCCAACAACAGAAGACTACACATTCTTTTCACCTGTCTATGGAATATACACAAAAATAGACTATGTCCTGGTTTGTAAAACAAACCTTAACAAATTTGGAAGAATTTAAATTATACAGAGTGTGCTCTCCAACCACAATGGAATCAAATGGAAATAATAACAGAAAGATAACCAAAAATCTCCAAACACTTGGAAAGTAAACAACATCCTTCTAAATAATCTATGGGCTAAGCAGGAAGTCTTAAAAGAAATAAAAGCAAAAATACATTGAACTGAATAAAAATAAAAATACAACATAACAGAAGTGACAGAACACAGCTAAAGCAGTGCTGAGAGGGAAATTCATTGTATTAAGTGCATACATTAGAAAATAGGAAATTCCTCAGTTCAATAATCTAAGCTCTCACCTCAAGAACCTAGAAAAGAGCAAAATAAACCCAAAGCAAGCAAAATGAAGGGAATAATAAAGGGTAGAAATAAATGAAATTCAGAACAGAAAAACCATAGAGAAAATCAACAAAACAAAATTTTTCTTTGGAAGGACTAATAAAATTGACAAACTTCTAGCAAAACCAGCAATATTAGAAAGAGAAAAATACAAATTACCAATATCAAAACTAAAAGAGATAATATCACCACAAAGCCCGCTAACATCAAAAGAATAATAGGGAAATACAATACTGTGAACAACTTCATACATGTAAATTTGACAACTGAAACAAAATGGACCAATTCCTTAAAAACACAAGTTACCAAATCTCACCCAATATGAAAAAGATAATGTAAATAGCCCTATAATGATTAAGAACTTTGAATTTGTAATTTTAAAGCTCCCAAAAAGGAAATTTCCAGGCCCAGATGGTATCACTGCTGAATTCTATTAAATATTTAAAGAAGAATTAGCACCATTCTACACAATCTTTTCCAGAAAATACAAA
This sequence comes from Macaca mulatta, assembly GCF_049350105.2. Taxonomy (NCBI): domain Eukaryota; kingdom Metazoa; phylum Chordata; class Mammalia; order Primates; family Cercopithecidae; genus Macaca; species Macaca mulatta. The sequence continues at coordinate 43,502,546 of NC_133424.1, forward strand.
AACAGAACACTTCTTAATTTATATTATGAAGTTATTATCACCTCGATAACAAAAGTAAATGACTGTGCAAATAGAAAAATAAACAAAGCTACACACATATAGAGGCAAAAATCCTTCACAAACATTAGCAAATAGAATTCTACAATATATAAAAAGAGTTACACAAAACCACATGTGATTTATTTCATGAGTGCAAGACTTGTTCAATATTAGAAAATCAACCAATGTAATCCACCATTTTAGTAGGCTCAAAAATAAAATCATATGATGATATTATTTCTCTATACAAGCAGTATACATGTACAGACAATTACACAATGCTGATGAAATAAATCAAAATAAACGGGGAGATGTACCATGTTCATGAAATAGAAGATTTAATATAATAAAGAAGTCTATTCTCAAACTGACATACAGGTTTAATGCAATTCTATCAAAAGCCCAGAATGTGTTTTGTCTGTATATATAGACAATATTCCAAAATTTATTTTGAAAGCAAAGGAACTAGCATAGCTAAAATGGTTTTTGAAAGGGGGAATAAAATGGAAGAAATCAGTCTACTCACTATCAAGACTTCCTGTGTTACCATGGTTATCAGGGCTGGGTGGTGCTGGCAAAGGAAAAGACATATAGATGAAGGGAACACAATAGAGAACCCAGAAATAGACCCACACAAAATACCCAACTAATTTTTTACGAAGGCACAAAAGCAACTTAATGAAGGAAAGATATAGCCTTTTTAACCAATGGTGCCGAAGCAATTGTATATCCATAGGTTAAAAAAAATGAAACTTGATCTATGTTACACATTTTATAAAATAATTAATTCAAATTGATCACTGGCTTAAACGTAAAACTCTAAAACTTCCAGTAGAAAACATTGGAGAAAATCTTCAGCATCTAAGACGAGGCGAGGAGTTCTTAGACTTGACACCAAAAGCATGATCCATAAATGGAAAATTTGATTAAAATGCACTTCACCAAAATTTAAAGGTTTTGCTTTTCAAAAGACCATGGAAAGAGAGTAAAAAGCAAGCTACAGACTGATAGAAAATATTTGCAATCACATCTCTGACAAAGGACTAGTGTCTAGACTAGAGAAAAAAAAAAAAAAAAAAACTCCACAGAACAATTAAAAAAAAAATTTAAACAACAATTCAATTAGAAAATAGGCAAAAAACATGAATAGACATTTCGCCACAGAGGAAATATAGATGGTAAATAAACACAAGAAAAGATATGATCATTAGACATTAGGGAAATGCAGATTAAAGCCACAGTGGATATTGTGACACACATGCCAAAAGGTCTTTCGAGTGACAACACCAAATGCTGATGAGGATGCAGAGAAACGAGGTCACTTTTGCATTGTTGGTAGGAAAGTAAAACGGTAAGCCATTCTGAAAAACAGTTTGGCAATTTCTTAAATAACTAAATATGCAAATACCATCCAACCCAACAATTGCAACACCTGGGCACATATCTCAGAGAAATGAAAACTCAGGTTCATACAAAAACCTATACACAAATGCTTAGCTTTATTCACAATAGCCAAAAGCTGGAAACAACCTAGATGTCCTTCAGGGAGTGAATCATTAGGCAAATGGTGGTCTGTCCTTGCTATAGAATACTACGCAGCAATGAAAAGCAATGGCTTGAATCATGTTCCTGAGAATGATGCTTAGGGGAAAAAGCCAATCCCAAAAAGTTACAGACTATGTGATTCCATTTATTTAACATTCCTGAAATGATAAAATTATAGAAGTAGAGAACAGACTGGTGGTTGCCGGGGTTAAGGAGTGAGGTGGGAGGGAATGGTGTTAGCTATAAAAGAGCAACATAAGACATCCTCCTGGTGAAGGAAGTTTTCTGTATTCTGCCTGTAACCATGTCAGTATTCTGATTCTGACAGAGTACTGTAGTTTTGCAACGTGTTACCATTGGGGGAAACTGGGTAAAGGGTACATGGGATCTCTCTGTACTGTTTCTTACAACTGCACGTGGATTTCCAATTATCACAAAATACAAAGGTTGGTTTTTTTAAATAAAGATCAAGGCAACCAAATAGTTAATGATGGAAACTCCTCCTTACAGAAATATTCCAACTAATGAGTTAAGAAGGGGTGATAGAATGTAACCATGTTGCAGCCTTAATAAAATAATAGATCTAGATCAGATTTTATTCCTTGAGACCAATGGGCCTTTTGGTCATCTGAAGAGTATGGACCCCCTCTGAAAATAATGAAATGAAGTAAAATGAAATACATAAGTTACAAACTCTTGAGGTATGATTATCAAAATATTTCACAAAAAGCAGATTTGTGACATAACAATAGATGTGCATCCTTATGTACTTATCAATAACAAAGTCTAGAGGAAGGTTTAATAATTTTAAAGTGGAGAGGAGCACAAATTATATTTCAAGATGCCTGAAATAGCTATAATGCTACATGGAAATATCTGTGACTTCTACTGGTGACATAGTCGCAGGATATACAAGATACAGAGGAACATGTTAAATGACACGAAAACAATACAATCAGCAAAATCAAGTCTGTGGGAAACCCAACCGTGCAATTCATCCAGCCCCTTCAACAAATTCCAAGGGAAAAAGAGAATGGGGGAGGGAAACAGAGATTAAAAGAGATGAGACGTGTCAACCAGTTGCCAAGGGTGGACTTTATCTGATTCAAACAAAAGAAAAAAGAAAGATTATGAGACAAGTAGGAGAAATTAAATATCGACTGAATATTTGACAATATTAAGGAATTTTTGTTAATTTTAAAGTGAGATAAAGGTATTGCGACTTGCTTTCTTAAGGAGCCCTTATCTTTTAGCGATGCCTTCTGAATTATTGATGGATGAAATAATGCAGTATCTGAGGGGACCCAGGAGTTGACAACCATTGAAGCTGAGTAACAGGGTACAGGAGTCCATTTTTCTGTTCATGCTCCTTTTGTGCAATTTTTCACTTTTCTATGATAAAAAGCCAAAAGCAAATCTTCAATGAGCATCATTGTATGTGAATCTTTGTTTTCATCCAGGATTAATTACCTACAGACAATTTCTAATAGTGGAATTGTGGGTTTTAAGGATGTGAACATTTTAAAGCTTTTGAAATGCATTGCTTGAGTGAGCTAGCGAAAGAGGAAAACACAGAGTAGCCCAAGGCCTCTCCTAGCAGGAAACAAGGGAACTTTAAAAAAAAAAAAAAAAAAAAAAAAAAGATGGCTGGGCGCGGTGGCTCACGCCTGTAATCCCAGCACTTTGGGAGGCCGAGACGGGCGGATCACGAGGTCAGGAGATCAAGACCATTCTGGCTAACATGGTGAAACCCCGTCTCTACTGAAAAATAGAAAAAACTAGCCGGGCGAGGTGGCGGGCGCCTGTAGTCCCAGCTACTCGGGAGGCTGAGGCAGGAGAATGGCCTAAACCCGGGAGGCGGAGTTTGCAGTGAGCTGAGATCCGGCCACTGCACTCCAGCCTGGGCGACAGAGCGAGACTCCGTCTCAAAAAACAAACAAAAAAAAGATATGGTCTGGCTCTGTTCCCCAAGCTGGTGTGCAGTGGCACAGTCATAGTTCATTGCAGCCTGGAACTCCTGGGCTCAAGCAATCCCTCCACCTCAGCCTCCTGAGTAGCTGGGACTCCAGGCACGTGCCACCCAGGCCTGGCTAATTTTTTTTAATTTTTGTAGAGACAGGATCTCGTTATGTTACCCAAGCTGGTGTCAAACTCCTGGCCTCAAGCGGTACTTCCACCTCAGCCTCCCAAAGTGCTAGGGTTACTGGCATGAGCCAGGAACGTTTTTTTAGAGGTAAGGCTTGTCTTCCTCCACCCTACCTCTCCTCCTCTTTGCCCAGACGTACCCTTCCTCTATGAAAGAAACCAAATTTTAGCCAGCACTCAAACCCTGGTTCTCACTATTCAAATTTCTCTGGCACCCATCGGCTGAATGTAAAATCATGTATTCACCTAATTTTGGTGTTTGGATATCTGCATTTTGCCTGTTTCTTTCTTTTATACAAGATGCTGTAACAACACACCTGTAGTAAATTGCTGTGGTCATTTACTGTTATGTCCTTGGGATAAATTCCTAGAAAAATCTACCTAGGTCAAAAGAAAGTATATTTTGCCTTCCTAGAAACTGTTTCTGGTTAATCCCATCAGTGCCCAGTGGCTGGTTCCTGGGTTTTTACTAGGTACCATCAAATTTACAAACAAACATCAGCCAATTTGATGGGTTAAAATAAGGTCACCTTGGGGTAGGTACAGTGGCTCACGGCTGAAATCCCAACACCTTGGGAGGCCAAGGTGGGAGGATCGCTTGAGGCCAAGAGTTCAAAACTGACCTGGGCAACATAGAGAGACCCCTCTCTACAAAAGAAACTTTTAAAACTTAGCCAGCTATGGAGGCACATGCCTGTAGTCCCAGCTACTTCAGGAGGCTGAGATGGGAGGATTGCTTAGGCCCAGGAGGTTGAGGCTGCAATGAGCTTTGATGATCACTATTACACTTCAGCCTGGGTGACAGAGCAAGACTCTGTCTCTTAAAAAATTTTTAAAATAAGGGCATCTTGCTGCTAACATGAGCATCTTTTTATTACTAGGGGGTTGAATGCTCTAATCTGGTCAACTGTCAGGAGCAAGCTTAATTCCTTGGACTCCCTTGGAAAATGAGATCTGGCATTAAACTCTCTTAGAAGAATGGGTGTTCAGCTTCCAACACGCCCCACAGCCAAAGCCCAGGCTCTCCCTGAGCCATGATTCCCAGTGTGACCAGAAGATGCTGGCATCAGAACCACCTGCAGACATGGCCTCTTGGCAAATTCCAGTTCACAGGCCCACCCCAGACCTACAGAATCAGAGTGTCTGGGAGCGGAGACTGGGCATCCGTATGGAATTCCACAAAGACCCCTGACCTAGAGAGAGCCGCGCCAGTTCCTTATCCTTCAAAACTGGGCTGGATTATTCACAATAGCCACGATATGGAATCAACCTAAGTGTTTATCAACAGATGAATGGAAAAAGAAATGTGGCACATATATACAATGAATACTATTCAGCCTTAAAAAAAAAAAAAAAGATAGAAATCCAGCACTTTGGGAGGCCAAGGCAGGCAGATCACCTGAGGTCAGGAGTTCAAGATCAGCCTGGCCAACATGGCAAAACCACATCTTTACTAAAAATATAAAACTTAGCCAGGAGTGGTGGTGGGCGCCTGTAATCCCAGCTACTTGGGAGGCTGAGGCAGGAGAATCTCTTGAATCTGGGAGGCAGAGGCTGCAGTGAGCCGACATCAAGTCACTGTACTCCAGCCTGGGCGACAGAGTGAGATTCCATCTCAAAAAAAAAAAAGATAGAAATGTCATTTGCAACAACACGCGTGAACTTTTGAAAGACACTATGTTAAGGGAAATAAACCAGGTACAGAAAGACAAATATGCCATGATGTCACTTATACGTAGAATCTAAACAAGTAGAACTCACAGAAGCAGAGAGTAGAATGGTGGTTACCAGAGGCTGGGAAGATGGAAAATTAGAAAGATGTTGGTCAAAGGATATAAAATCTTAGACAGGAAGAATTAATTAAAGAGATCTATTGTGCATCATGATGGTGACTATAGTTCATAATAATATATTGAATACTTGAAAACCATGAAGAGAGCAGATTTTAAGTGTTCTCACCACAAAAAAAAAATGCATAAGATAATGAATATGCTAATGATCTTGATGTAGCCATTCCACAACGTATGCATAAATCAAAACATCACGTTGTACACCATACAGATATACAATTTGTATTTATCAATTTCAAAAAAAAAACTGGGCTGGTCAGCAGTTGAAGTTCTTTCTTAGGTGTCACCAGAAACACCTGCTGAATGAACCAGCGATGAGTGAATGAAGGAAGGAAGAAAGGAACAAATTGCTTAATTAACTGACCAATGAATTCATGAATGAACAGATGAGCTAATGTGTCAATGAATGAAGAAGATGAGTGAGTGGGTGGGTTAATAAGTGAGTGCCTATGAGCAGAAAAGGAGTGTTGGTATCTGGCTTTTTACTAGATACCATCAGATTTACAAAGAAACATCAGCCAATTTGGTGGGTTAAAATAAGGTCACCTTGGTCCCGGCATGGTGACTCATGCCTGTAATCCCAGTACTTTGGGAGGCCTAGGCGGGAGGATCACTTGAGTCCAAGAATTTGAGACTGATCTGGGCAACATAGAGAGACCCTCTCTCTACCAAAAAAAAAAAAAAAGAAAGAAAGAAAAGAAAAAACTTTAAAACTTAGCCAGGCGCGGAATTGGGGGACACAGCAGAGATGGAAGCCTGCCAGCCTGCCTTGCTGTCCTTCTGCCACCCAGGTTGCACGCAGCCTTAGGAGGAAGACACAATCAACTTCCCATACCCACCTCCCAGGACAGCGCATCCCAGGACGGGAGTACCAAACTGCCCCCACAATGATCCCCCAGACACAAAATAACAGATTTTATGCTTTCTACACCTTTTTTCAAAGAATTTTTATATGTGCCCTCCACCTACAATTAAAATAATTATTTGTGGGAAGAGGAAGGCTTTCGGCATCTGAAAGAAAATCACACAAGCTGCTGGGTAAATGAACACTTGCCTTCTGAGTAAGCAGAATGTGTTTTGGAAATCTCCAGCAGTGACCAGGGATGTGCACAGCTTGAGAAGTGGAAGCTCTTTTTTCCCTCCTCGCCTCTCTCTCCTTCCTCCCCTTCCCACCTTTTCTTTCTTGTCCTCTCTTCTGCTCTCAAATCCTCTTCCTAAGAAGAGCTAGAGTCCCAAGGAGCAGTAGAGAAAAAGAAAGCAGCTCACCACACCCCTACGTTCTGCATTGGCTGGTGTCTCTGCCTCGGTCCTACCAGCCACGTAATTTGCAGGAACCATCCCTGCACCTCCTGCACCACTGCCCCTCTCTACCAATCCTTGTCCATAGGTCAGAGAAACAAGAGTGGTCCACAGGTGCTGCACAAAGCCCTCTGTTCTGAGGTCTGTGCTATCTGGCTAAGAAGCTGTGCTCAAACTCCGTCCCCGGTTTCTTGGGGGATCCACAGGCAACTGGGGTTAGACAAGACCTCCAACTCAGAACTCAAGCCTCAGCTGCTGGAGACAATGTACTTTCACAAGTCAGGGCATGGGCCACCAACCAGGGGCACAGATGGGACACATTGCTATACTGGAGTGATGTTTCATCTTTGCAACAGGACACACACAGCCCTAGGCTAGGGGAGACTTTTCTCCAGAGGAAACCCAGGAATTACTAATTATCATCACTCGTTTCTACAATATTCTTTTTTTTTTGAGATGGAGTCTCGATCTCTCGCCCAGGTTGGAGTGCAGTGGCACAATCTCCACTTACTGCAAGCTCCGCCTCCCAGGTTCATGCCATTCTCCTGCCTCAGCCTCCCGAGTAGCTGGGATAACAGGCGCCTGCCACCACGCCCAGCTAATTTTTTGTATTTTTAGTAGAGACGGAGTTTCACTGTATTAGCCAGGATGGTCTCGATCTCCTGATCTCGTGATCCGCCCGCCTTGGCCTCCCAAAGTGCTGGGATTACAGGCGTGAGCCACCGCACCCGGCCTCTACAATATTCTTGTAAATAGATGATCCAAAATGTGGGCAGTTTTTCCAAGGGGTTTCTTTGGTCCTTTGCTCTAACAGCCTTCTAGAATACTCCTCCCAGCCTGGCCACACACCTGGGGTCTCTGAACCCTGGGAAGGCAGGGAATGTTCAGGACTAGAAACTCTGTTGATTTTATTTCTATTTCAATAGTCTGAGCATTGCCACCTTTGTATATCATATTTTCTAATTTTGTAATTCTGTGGCTAACAAACTGTGGTTACACTTGCGGCTGTCCCCATTGCAGAAGGCAAGCCAGGGTGGCAAAGATAAGACATTCTCCCCTCAGCCCCCAGCCTTCAGATCGCCTCTCAGCCAAATTGCCCCTGATTCCCGGGTTCTCTCTGTCTTCCGGCCAGTCCTGTTTCCTCACCTTCACGGGACACGATCAGGCCGGGTTTCTCTTTTCTCCAATGTTACTTCAAGTTCTCGTCATAAAATGGAATGATTCCAGTGTTTATGCTGTTAGCTACATTTATCTTTAAGAGCAAGATGTTGAGTTTAGTTTTAATGATGAAAAAAGCCTTTCAAAGGATAACTCATTGAAACTCATTATGCACTATAAAGGCCACTATTTAAAGATTCGGTAATTCCAGTGATGATCTTTTTAAAGCAGATTTATAGCAGAAAATAGTTACATTCTTTGACTTCAGTTATAATTTTCTATTTTGTAATTTAATACTCCTTTAGTTTATATTTGAACATTAAAAATATAGCATGTAAAAGTCCATCATTAAATACTTTTAATAAGTGCAATAAATAAGTTTTACAGTGTGCATAAATCTAAAAACAAAACCCAACATAAATTGTTAATCTTACACTTTTTCTCATTAATTGCAATACATAAACATATGTTTTATACAAAGATATTTGCTACAAAATAAGTATAATAAATACAGTTTACCACATGTATTAATCTTAATAGTTACAAGCTGTTAATCTTATATATTAGGTAATAATTTGCAATAAATAATTGTTTATTATCTTGATGTTTGCTTGTCTTGGGTTCTAGCAATATGCAATAAAGAAATGCAATTTTGAATAATTTGATTGTAAGACTGCTGGGAAAATACTGTATGTTATAATTAGCTGGGAGAGGATTCTAGTCACAAAAGCAAGCATGGAGACGGGGTTCAATAACCCAAACATACGTTATTGAGTCCATAAATAATTTTAAAAGTTAAGTTCAGTTTCAAACAAAACAGAATTTTTTAAACTTAAATGCAATTAGTGAAACATTTCACATTCTTTAGTGCTTTCATCATTACACATTCAAAAGGAGATGAAGAAAGCTGGAAGCCCCGTCAAAACCGCCAGCCTCCAAGCTGAGACGGGAACATGGCTGCCTTTGGGAGAAAGAGTGGCCTGACAGCTCGTCCCCATCAGCCAAGGGCTCCCCTTGGCCTGGAATACACCCTCCAGAACAGCCAGCAGGCGCACCCACAAACACAGCAGCCTCCGTACCTCACCGTCAAGCTGGCATTTGCTGAACTGCACATGCATTTTTCTAAGAGAGGTTGTCACCTATACTGAGCTTAATAGAAATGGTTAATCTTATATGTAAAGGTAATAATTTGTCATAAATAATTGTTCATTATCTGGGCCTTTGCTTGTCTTGGAGTTGAGCTGTATGCAATAAAGCAGTGCAATTTTGAGTAATTCGATTGTAAAACTGCTGGGGAAACATGGTGGATTGTAATGAGCCTAGGAAGGGTCCCGTGGGCCACAGACCCCAAAGAACCCACCTGCCAGCTCTGGCACATGCAAAGCCCAGGTCCTCACCAGCAATTGCCCAGGTTCTTTAAATATTCTCTCCAAGACAGAGAGTGAACCAGTGTCCCCTTCTCATGTTTCTGAAAGAGTAAATGTCACTCAGAGAAAACCAGTCCTAGAGGAAGTGAACCTTGGTCCCTGGGAAAGGCTGAGGTGACCCCAGGGCAACTTACTCCCACCAAGCCGGCTGATTGGCACCAAAGGCTCACCTGTCTGCCTGGAACAGGTGGGGCCAGGGGATCACTTCCTCCAAAGTGACCCTGACACTGCTCCCAGCAGCAGCTGCATCCTGGCACATCCCTGTAGGCAGAGAGCTGGGGCAATCCTGGCTAAGAGAATGCTGTGGAGTCAGGGAGCATGGACCCTGTGCACTTCGGCTTCCTAGAATCCCACAGGCACAAAGACCCACTTCAAGGAAACCTCCCCCAAGCCAGGAAAGGAAGGGAGGGAGGGTGGGAAGGAAGAAGGGAGGTAAAGAAAAAGAGAAGGAAGGAAAAAAGAAGACAACGAGGAGGAGAAAGAGAGAAGAAAAATGAATTTTTAAAAAAAGAGAAAGAAAGAGAAAAGAGGGGGGAAAAGGGAGGGAAAGAGAGAGGAAGAATGAATGAAAAAAAGAGAAAGAAAGTAAGAAAGAGAGAAAAGAGGGCAAGGAAGGGAGGGAAGAGAGAAATAAAGCAAGGAAGGAGGGAGGGAGGAAGGAAGGTTGGAGGAAAACAGAAAAAGGAGCAAGGAAGGAGAGAAGAAAGAAAGAAGGTAAGAAAAAAAGAGAAAAAAGGAAAGGAGGAAGGAGGAAGGGAGAAGAGGAGGGGGGAAGGAAGGGTAAAAGGAAGGATAGAGGGTAGGAGGGAGGGAAGTGGGAAGGAAGGAGGAAAAAAGGGAGAGGAAGAAAGGGAGGATGGAAGGAAGGAAGGAAAAGAGAAGAAAGAAGGGAGAATACTAGATCCATTATAACCATGAACAGCTCTTCCTAATATAAAAAAGATCATCACCCCACAAACACACACACATACACACCCTGACATGCATCCAATGACATGAGTCTCCATATCAAAGCCCACTTGCAGTGTGTTCCTGGCAGTAGCTGCGGTTTGTGGTTTTAACATCTCGCTCCTTCTACGCTCCTGGTATTCAGCGCACCTGCTAGAGTGGGCCTGGCTTCCCCTCTTTAGGCACAGCTCACACCTGGAGGGTAAGCCCCCGGCCTGCTCTCTGCCTAGGCTGGGCATGGCACAGTCCACAGCCTGGGAGGGAGCCGTTCATCAGGGTGACAGAACGGTTCAGTTCAAGGAGAAAGTTCCTGCCTAGGGCTGGACTTCAGGCAGGGTAGGTTCCCAGGAGCAAGTGCCGTGAGCCTGAGGCCGCAGGCGTCTGAAGACACCACAGGTTTCCCCCTGGTCTCCTCCATCCCAGCAAGCACCTGCGATCCACTCGCGCTGAGCCAGGGGCCCTGCTTTCAGCCGGGTTGGAAAGGGATAGAAGCTCCCCCATTTCCTGCTCTCTTCCAAAGACAGGCAGCTCCAGCAAAACCCTCAGCCCTCAGGTGTCCCTTTCGTGGGGTCCCTGCCCCTGTCCTGGAAACGAGACCCCAGGTCCCAGGATGCAGCTGGCATCGCAGGGGAAGGGACTTGCCCCCTCCCTCCACCCGATACCATGACCTGGAAGAGGCCTTCCCGAGGGTCAGAAGGTCCGCAGAGCGCTGCCCCATCCCAGCCCATCAAGGGGACGGCGTTTCAGGGACATCCCTGGATTGTCAAGAAACGCTGGCTCATCCGGACCCCTGGGGAGCCCAGCATGAAGCCAGGAGCACCCTGACACCCCGAAAACAGGGGACCTGGGGCCCTTCTCGAACTCAAGGGAAAGGAAAGGGAGCCTGCCAAGGTCTGCTTCTGCGAGGCAGCTGCCACCAAAACCCGCGCCGAAGGCCCCGCAGGGCCGCCCTGGCAGCTGGAAAAGCGCCTTCCTGCTCGCCCGAGGATGCAGAAGGCAACCGAGTCCCCGGGCGGCGGCGGGGCAACTGCGGAAATCACGCAGCCAGATGAAGCTCATAAATTTCCCCTATGAACAATTGTTTTCATTTCCCTCCCATGCCACTAGATATTATAAGTGGAAAGCAAAACACAAGTAAATATGTTCATTCCGCTCTTGCGATCGGTGATAAACCGGAGGCGGCCGAGGCCGACAGAGGTCAGCGGGCCGCGCGCCGCGGGTCTGCGAGCGGACACTGCCACCCTCCGGCCGCGCGCGGGACTGCACCGGCCCGGCCGCCCGGCTCTCCCGCTCGCTCGCTGCCCGCCGACATTCGCTTTGCGCCCTTCGCTCAATGTGCGTGCAAATTACAGGGACATTCGAAAGGACAGAGAGCTCCCATATTTAAAATAATCATTTTTGTTCATCATAACCTCTCTTCCAGAGATAACCGCTCTTATTAACGTTTTCGTACAATTATCTCCTGTCTTTATGTGCATTCTATGATGTTTTCTTTGTACCTATGAAACACAAAGCTCTTCCTACAATATTAAACCTTGATTTCGTAGGTGACACTTAAACGAAAGTTATTGTCACACAAGATAGCCTCACAGATATATTTTTAGGGGCTGTGTAGTATTTCAACTTGGGACTGTACCAAAAGCTACTGAACCATCTCCCAATTGTTCATTTTTAAAGAGTTTCTAACGTTTTCATCATTGTGCATAATGCTATCACTGAAACCTCTATTCAAAAACTTTTGTTCACATTGTTAAGATACCCCAATAAAGGCAGAATTACTAAATGAAAAGAAATTAATTTTTTTCTTTAATGGAGTCTGGCTCCATCCCCCAGGCTGGAGTGCAGTGGAGTGATCTGGGCTCACTGCAACATTCGCCTCCCTGGTTCAAGCAATTCCCCTGCCTCAGCCTCCTCAGTAGCTGGGACTACAGGCACGCACCACCACACTGGATTAAGTTTTGTATTTTTAGTAGAGACGGGGTTTCACCATGTTGGCCAGGTTGGTCTTGAACTCCTGACCTCAGGTGATCTGCCCATCTCAGTCTTCCAAAGTGCTGGGATTATAGGCGTGAGCCACTGCGCCCAGCCGAGAATTAACATTTTTAAGGCTCTTAGCAGCATTATTATTTTCTAGATGTATAATACGTGGAGAATATCATTTAAAATTACGAGTGAATATAAAATAGTGCTCAAATGACTGGTCAGAAAAACTGTATCACCTACATATCAGTCCCCACTCATCTCATCTTGCACTTGAATACAAGGCCAATAAAAATTCCATCAAAGCTTTTTTGATATTTGTCACACTGATTCCAAATTCCATGTGAAAGAGTAAGTAAAAATCTCCAAAATATATTTTTGTGAAAAAAGAGAGGAGACTTGCTCAACAAGGTATTAACATATATTTCAGAAAGCTACAATAACTAAAACAGTGAAGCACAAAATAGAGAATTCAGAAGTAGGATCCAAATAGGCAAACACTTATATTTTAACATAAAGGCATTTTGTGTCAGTGGGAAAACGATGACTGATTGATGAAGATACAGGTACAATCTGCCACACATTGAGAAAACAAGAAAAGTTAGTGGCCTACCTCATACCACATATTCAAATGAATGCTATAAGGATTAAAGATTTAAATTTTTAAGTGAAACTATAAAAGTGATATTTACATATATGGTAATAGAGAAGTTCTTTCTAAGTCCAATTGCAAAGGCAGAAGCTAAAAACTTTTAAATGCCCAGATTTGAGGTGTACAAATTTAAAATATCCATATGTGAAAAATATAATTTTGAAATTGAAAAGTAAACCAACACTAGGAAATTTCAACATGCACAACAGAAAGAAGGTTAATGCCCCAGGTGTGTAGAGCTTCCTCACAAATGAAGAAGAGACAAATACTTCAATAGAAAAAAATGAATTGGGGACATGAACAGCAATTCACCAAAAAAAAAAAAAAAAAATACAAATGATAGACATACAAAAGATGTTTAGTCTTATTAGTAATCAAAAGACATGCAAATTAAAACAAAAATGAGAAAATTTTGTCCCTATTTTGGTAAACACAAAAACAATGATTTTATTGTTAAGGGATGGACAAATGAATCCTTTCAACACCACGAGTGACGCAGTAAATCAGGTAAACTTTATAAAGGGTAATTTGACAATATGATCAAAATTCTTAATAACACACTACCCAAAGATTCTACTTCCAAAAGAATCTATCACAGATACCTGCAAAGATTCACCTGTAAAGTTGTTCATTGCTATCAGAAACAAACCAAATGTCCAACAATAGGCGACTAGATTTTACATGAGAGATAATACAATCAAGTCCTCAATAGTAATGCTGTAGAAATTAACATTTAAGGATTTCTTAACAGTTAATATTCAAGAAGTTCTCATAAAATACTATTTTGTAGCAAAAAGCAAGTTACAATGTAGCCATGCTTTCTACTCACTTAGAAAAAAAAACCTTATAAGGTATTCCTTTAAATAATAATAATGGCAGGTGGGCTACAAGTAATTTTTAATATTCTTTTTGCTGCTTTAATATTCCTTTTTCTTTATATATTTAACAATTTGTTATCAATTGTTAAGGAGAAAAATAGTTTTTAGTGGTTTTCTGGAAATATTGTATTTTACGTTCCCACCAGCCTTACTTGAGAGTGTCTCTTCAGGCCAGGCAAAGGGGGCTCATGCCTGTAATCCCAGCACTGTGGGAGGCCAAGGCGGGAGGATCACATGAGGCCAGGAGTTCAAGGCTGGCCTCCATTCTATTAAAAAAAAAAATCTAAAGGAAAAATAAGACAATGCTCATTCATTTGCTCATTTTTTTAATCAAATACTCTCAAAACACACATCAGATAGAAGCACATTCAAGCCTGGCCACAGCTGTAAACAAGACAAAGCCCTGCGCTTGTAGAGCAGTCCATAAGCTCCACGGTTAGGAAAACAAACAAGGAACAAACCAAGAAAGCAGCCCCCGCGGGGATGTTCCTGGCCTTCTGCGGAGGGAAGCAGGGCGAGAGGCACTGACGACGGGCTGGGGAAGGAGCTATGCTAGGGAGGGGTTCTGGGAGGGCCACTCAGAGGAGGTGGCGGTGAGGAGACCTGAGTGAAGTGAGCAGCGAGTCACCTGCGGATCTGGGACAAGCAGTTCCCCGCAGAGGGAACAGCCGGGGCGAAGGCTCGAGGAGGGGAGGGGCTTGGTGTGCCTGAGGAACAGTTGCACGGAGCCCCCTGTGGCTGGAAGGGAGAAGGCGAAGGAGGAGGCGGCAGGAGGTGAGATCGGAGGCGTTGGGGAGGGGACGGGTGGCAAGAGCCCGGAGAACCTTCTGGGGCACAAGACGGAGTTTGGATTTTCTTTTGGGTGTGATGGGAGCCGTTGGGGACTTTGTGCGTGAGAGCGATGAGATCTGATTTCATTTTCCCAGGATACCGAATGCTCCTCCGGTTGAGAATGGAACCCAGCATGCCCGAACTGCCGCAGGGAGGCCGATTCAGGAGGTCACTGCACCGGCTGGGCTTGGCCTGGAGTGGCCTGGTGCGGGGAACCTGGCGGCACCGGCCGTTCACACTTGCTAATTGAGTAAGCAACCATCCTGGGGGTGGAATCTTGATGTGTTTCTTTTCTGAGCCCCTTGTCAGCTGGAATGCTCTGGTAGCTCATCCCTCAGGAGATCTGGATGTCCCTGAAAATAGAGAATCAGGCTGAGGGAGTTGCCCTCAGGATACACCACCCCCCATCCTCCCCAGCCCAGAAATCATCTTGGCATTGGCCTTGAGTCCAACCAAAACGCTGGACAATCAGGGGCTAAACTAGGAAAGAAGAACGTTCTGTTGAAGCATGATCGTCATCTGCAGTTGCAGGAGCTTTCGTGTCCACCTTCACAGGTGTCAGCATAGAAATCATGCTTTTCCCAAAAACACACATCCAAAGTTTTCCTGCATCCAATGCACCACGTCCTGGAAGGAAACACAAAATCTATGTGGTCTTACACATTTTTTCAGGGTTTGGAGATGAATAGATTCCCAGGACTGATTTCCTCCCGGGTTCTAATATCATCCCACTATATTTACATGGGAGGAAAATGATGTTTTTCCTCCTCAATCATTTTAAAGTCATTATCATCTTTTGTATGATAAAAATGAATCAAACTGTTTTCTTAAGATAATTCTTGTAAACTTGAGGTACCTATTTACAGGCCCGCGCATCTTATGTCCCAGAAATTACACTCACCTTTGCCTCTTCTGTTTCCATGGTCCCATTTCTTCTACTACTAACTATTTTTTTTAATGATACAGGGTCTTTCTCTGTTGCCCAGGCTGGAGTGCAGTGGTGTGATCACAGCTCACTGCAGCCTCGACTTCCTGGGCTCAAGCCAACCTCCTGTCTTAGCCTCCCAAGTACCTGGGATCACAGGTGCATGCCACCACACCTAGCTACACTTTTTTATGTCTTATGTTTTGTAGAGAAGGGGGTCTCACTATGTTGCCCAGGCTGGTCTCAAACTGTCAAGTGATCCTTCCATCTTGGCCTCCCAAAGTGCTGGGATTACAGGCATGAGCCACCCTACCCAGCCCATAATCCCATTTTACCATGCACCTGGTCCCCAGTTTCTCAAGAGATCTGTGTCTGCCCTTGTCCCAGTCCCTCCCTTGGGGAGGTTGCTTCTTTGTAGCCAGAAAAAGCCCTTGGGGTGATGGAGGATGGGGGAACTGTAGGCTGGGGCCTGAGGACATAGTTTGAGGCAGGTCCTGTGCCATCTGGGGGCTGAGACACTGGGATCAAATATGTCAGAGGTAAATTCACGACTTCCATTATCCTTGCCCAAATCTAGGGGGACTGCTGTTTGTGCACCAGGGGGACGACAGGCTCAGGACGGGGCTCTTCTGTGTAAGGCAATTTGGAGATTCAGCCAGTGTCCTAATGCCTGGGGTGCCACCTGGTTGAATGAATACAAAGGCAGCAGGGGAGGAGGTCCTTGTGTGGATACAGGTATCAGGGACTCCAGGTGGGGGTCACTAACCTGAAAACCCATCTGTCCCAAGTAAGGCACGTGATAAGAGAAGGGCATCTCCAAAAGAATACCTTGGGCACGGTGCTAGTACAAAAACTAACACAAGACTCCCCCCGTCTCCAGTATTGGCATGGAAAAGTCTCCATGCCGGCAAGTGACACTCAGCACTGACCAAGGACATCTTAGTACCAGCAGTCTCTGACACACACGCCAGACCCCCAAGGTATCACAACTGACCACAGCCCATCCCAGAGACAGCATCACCACAGCAAAGCAGCCACAGCATAAAGTCAGAAGGTCCTTCCACCCCAACCGCTGCAACAAAGGCACTTGCTGACAGGAAGCAGTGAGAACATACGTGGTACACGTATGGACACGCACATCGGTGAGCATCTCTCCTCTGGACTTGAATGCCTCTGCTCTGCGCTGGCACTCAGCGTGATACCTGGCACATGGTAGGCACTTAATGAGTGTTTTCTAAATATAGGAAGGAACGGGGGGAATGGAAGGACTGTGTGAACATCATCCAGCGGCTTGTTTCTCTACCAGTTTCATATCCAGAAGGCAGCATGACATTTCAGGGTGGAACTCGGGCCATGTTGTCAATTTCATACCGAGCATCAACTGTGGGGGGAAAGAAGGACACGCATGCCCAGGGGGCTGGGTGGTTTTACCTCCATACAAAAATCACCTTCCAAGAGACACTCCCCAAGTTCTGCCGAGGAAGGACACAGCAGAGGGGGTCCGCCTGCCTTCAAAGGTGGCCAGCAGAGCAGATGCCAGTAGGCTTGAAGCAGAGCCCTTGCCACCCACTTGGCAAGCAGGTAAAGTTGGACAAACCCTGGTCTCTGTTGCCCCATCTGTAAGATGGCACTAATTACCTAAGCTTGTCTCCAGACTCTAATGACATAATGAGCATGAAAGCCCCTCATTAGCCAGAGAACAAAAGGCATCGTTATCCCATGTTTAAAGGACACCGTTTGCCACTGGACAGAGCAGAGGAAGAGGAACAGGATGGCGGCAGAAGCCTGATGCTCTTGGCCCATCGCCTATCAGCATCACATCTGAGCCTGGGATCTCCAGCCCTGGGCTCCTGCCTCTCCTCACGGGGACCCAGAGCTGCCTGGAGGGCAAGACCCCAGTGAGTGCTCAGAGCAAAGGAGCCACTGCAGACACTCAGAGTGGCAGCCCCATGTGTGCTCCAAGTGACCGCCTTTTACCCGGTGCAAGGAGCAAGGACACGATGGGTGGAAAGCGGGCAGTGAGGCCTCCCCATTTCAAAAGGCTCCTCCCAGTGGCCCGACCAGACCCCCAGAGAGGGCCTCTCCATGCCCTTCATCAGAGAGCAGACGTCTCCACCACCACCAGGCATAGAAATCACCTCCAACGAAAGCTGCTCAGCTCCCTCCGTCTCAGAACAGAGTGGCAAAGGCATGAGAGCTGCTACGCATTCGGAAGTAGACAAGCACATATAATAAACACAGACAGGATCTGCCCATTTTTGGACCCCTGCATTAGATTCCTAAGCAGATGCTCTGCCAAGCTCACGCCGCAAGATTAGCGTGGGAGGGACTGGAGGAAGGGCTCAGACACCCGGACCCGCTCTCTCCCACCAGGCTGCGCGTCTAGGAATTGTCTGTGTCACATTCCTCCTGTCACTAAGAGAGGGCCCACAGGGACGAGATCCCACCCCAACAGCAAGCCCTGCCTATGTTAAAGGCAGAGCCTGCATGAGTCAGAGCCGACTCCTGCACCCCGTGGCCTGTTCGGGGGCTGCCCCGTCCCCACCAAGGGTGCCCTCTCAGTCACCTTCACTGCACTCAAGCTTACCCTAGCACATTTTAAACCAGGAACGCTCTCCCTTGAGCTATCTTCTAAGGGACTCGAGGATGAAACAGTGAGACTGGAGACTGGCAGGAGTTCACGGTCAGTCTGGGGAAAGCAGATCCAAGCAGCCATGAGAAAACCCCAGAAGCAGTCAGCCAGGAATCGAAGTCCAGTATCATGTGGCCCCAACCGAGCCCCGGAGAGCTGAGCAGAGGCCTGTGTGGCTGGGCAGGCAGGGGACATGTCCTAGAAGGAGCAAGCCTTGAACTTGTGGTCTGTAGAACTTGCCCTTCTGACCCAAGGGTGACCATAGACGAACGTTAAATCAGCACCCCCGGCCCTGGACCACGCCTGATGGCCTGGAGGAGTTTGCTTAACCTCTCCAAGCTGCCCCTTGGAGAATATAAGATCACAAACCTGGACCTCGTCCCACCCAGGAGACGCCATGAGGAACACAGTCCCCGCAGCTCACAGGAAGTTGCAGACCAGAGGTGAAAGAGTATTTTGCTGGGAGATACGTTAACCACCCCGAAAGTTAGGGGATTCGCCCAGCCTCCAGTTCTACACAGCTCTCACCTCACATTGAGCACCAAAAAACTCAACAATCAAGGTAAGTGCAATCTCTTTAAAAATCAAAATTAATGCATTTTTCAAAATCCGTAATGAGCAAGATTATCAAAATTTTAAATCAAGACAAGCTCTGACCTTGCTACCTCACTCAGCACGACCTGGCCGTTTCACACTGTCACAGGACAGAGTACTCCATCCTCATTTCACTCACCACCATTGTCATTAAATATTCACCGGAGTGATGGTTGGATTCGGTTTTGCCCCTACAAGGGCGAAGGTGGCGTGCTTCACTCGTCTTTGAGTACCTGGCACCTAGCTCAGAGTTTGGCACATGGAAAAGCGGTGCCCGGGGAACACCCAAATGAACATTGTCGATGGAAGTTGACCCTGAAAGCTGTGCTGAGAGCTCTTCTCTGCTCAGATGCCGCGGCGGGCTTCTGCTTGTAGCCCTGGGGGACTCTCCACTCGACCCGATCGCTGCCACTGTACAAGCTCCTACATTCCCGAACGTAGAAGCCAGACCTGCATGTGTATCTGTTTGTTTGTTTGTTTGTTTGTTTGTTTGTTTGTTTTTTCGTTTGTTTTTGAGACAGGGTTTCATTCCCATCGTCCAGGCTGGAGTGCAGTGGCACCATCTCGGCTCACTGCAACCTCTGCCTCCTGGGTTCAAGCGATTCTCCCGCCTCAGCCTCTCCTGCCCAGGCCAGCTGGGATTACAGGCGCCCACCACCACGTCCTGGCTAATTTTTATATTTTTAGTAGAGACGGGATTTTGCCATGTTGGTCAGGCTGGTCTCAAACTCCTGGCCTCAAGTGATCCATCTGCCTTGGCCTCCCAAAGCGCTAGAATTACAGGCGTGAGCCCCTGCGCCTTGGCCCAGACCTGGGTTCTAATGACCGCTTTGCTTTCATTTGTGAAAAGATACTTTCATTGCAGAGCCGATGGGATGCAGTGGAGACACAAACAATCCAGCAGGTCCCGGGACAATGTGTGACTGATTTTCTGCACCTCCAGGACGTGTCTCCACCTCACACGAGGGCCACTGCCAAATGGCCGTGGGAGGGTGTGTCCTGCCATTTTGGGCACTTGGGCAGCTGGGCTTCCGCTCCCAGGAGCCAGGTTGGATCCATTCCAAGACAGTCACTCTCTGTCCACTTCTCCACAGAGAATATTTCTATATTGAGGAAGTTTAATTTGAGGCCAGTAGGAATCATAGTGTATGGGTTTGCCTGAAACAGGCTCACATGCAGGCAATGGCTAAGTAAAAATCTCCAAATAGCCATGCCCTATTTTTGCATTTTTATGAGTTCTTTCAAAGGAAAAGAGAAGGGGCGGGGGGTGGGGGAAGAGATTAAGAATTAAAAGGCTGAGCACAGTGGCTCACACCTATCATCTCAGAGCATTGGGAGACCAAGGCGGGAGGATGGCTTGAGGCCAGGAGTTTGAGATCAGCCTGGGCAACATAGTAAGACCCCATCTTTAGAAAATAGAAAGAAAAATAAAATATTTAAAAAAAGAACTACAAGATGTTTCCCTGTCCTTACCTGACCTCCCAGTTGCAGGGGACTTAGGAAGGGAGGGGAAAGTGCAGGGGGCCTCCTACAGGGGCAGCCGGGTCATGGGTCCTGCCAACAGCCTCTGCCCAGCTCCTCTTCGGTAAGCGGGCATTGGCTCCGTCCTCTGTATGCACCTGTTCTGTCTCCTCTGACTTGGAGAGACAGCTTTGCCTTTCTGCCTCAGAAGATGGAAAAAGGGGAGAAGTACCCCAATATGTCACCATTCACTCCCCCAGCTCCTGGGAAGATGCCCAGCTGAGAGGTGCCCAATGCCAGCAGGCCCAGCACTGCCAGCTCCCAGGGACCCAGGCCAAGCCAGAGACTGGCCTGGGTTCATTGTAGAGTGGAGGTGGGTGAGGAGAGAGAAGCAACATGCAGTTTTAATTCTTTGTTAAAAACGTGGCTGAGCACGGTGGCTCACGCCTGTGAACACCCTGGGAGGCCAAGGCAGGCAGATCACTTGAGGTCTGGAGTTCAAGACCAGCCTGACCAACATGGCAAAACCCTGTCTCTACTAAAAGTACAAAAATTATCCAGGTGTGGTGGCGGGCGTCTGTAGTCCCAGCTACTCGGGAGGCTGAGGCAGGAGAATCGCTTGAACCCAGGAGGCAGAGGTTGCAGTGAGCCAAGATCATGCCACTGCACTCCAGCCTGGGCAACAGAGTGAGACTATATCTCAAAAAAAAAAAAAAATCACAAACCCTACCAAAGGGTGAATCTCTCTTTCAGAAAGGACATTAGGTGCCATTTTCCTGCTGGAAGCCCCACAAGTCCCCATGACTCCTCAATATACAATTCAAAAAAGGCCTCCAAATTGCCACCTGCTGTCATGCTAAGCATTGGAACGTTCTGCTTGACCTTTTATTAACATTTTTCTAAACCAATATGTTTGGTGTGGTGGTTTTGTTTTTTTCTTTCTTTCTTTCTTTCTTTCTTTCTTTCTTTTTTTTTTTTTGGCTACAAGCACCCTGAGGAATTATGAAAAATACTTTTTTCTGTAGTTTATCCCATATGCTCTTAATAGGCTCACAAATATAATACCATTATAAAAAAGAAAAACTGCCAACTCTGCTAAAAAAAATTGTCATAACACTAAATTATTATATAAATATAAAAGGAGTGTGTCTGTAAAATATTCACTCAATGAACATCCCAAGGTGATGGTTTTGCTATGTTGCTTTTATTCCTGAGAGACCTATAACGCACTCGGATATGCCACATGTCACCACATGAATCAGGCAGTTAATACATGTGCTTTTTAGAAGCAGGGATGCCTTCCCGATAGAATGTGCTATAAAAAAAATGTGGAGATCCGGCTGCTTTGTCTGATAGGCATAATTTAATGTCTTGCTTATAATACTGCATCTTAAGGAAAAATACACACTGTCCTATGTAGTTATTTACAATATATTGCTAAGTCTATGCAAATATGTTTCCCCGAGCCCGGGATTATATAACAAAGGTCAACAATGTTTGAAATATTTTGAAGCATATTCCCAATATGCGTGGTGTATGGTGCTAATATCCAATATATGCACATATATCTTAATATATTTCCAGATCTTTCTGTTCATTGTTCTCTCTGTAGCTTCCCACAGAATACTATTAGAGAAATGTTTTCTTCTGAGTAAAGCCAAACATTGCCTATCCATCTTGGAAAAATTTATTAAGGTGGCTAATTATGCGGTCCTTAATATTGCATTAGTACAGAGGTTGCTCAATGCCACTGCGGAAGAGAAAAAGATAGAAGCCAGTTCAATAATACTGAAACCAGAGATGCAATACGTGCAAAAATCAGCACACACCTATGTCGTCCTATCTTTCTGCTCCAGATTTCCAAATCAGGCAATTCCACTTAGGGATCACACGTGTGCCTGTGCACCCACACGCACACACACACGCACACACATGCTTGTGATCTGGTGTGCACAAAACCAAGATTACAAGCCACACATTCTGCTTCTCCCTTCCAAATATTGCAGATTTTGCCTTTATTTTCCTGAGGGGAATTTTATGATCACCTGTGCCTTTCATTCAAATCACTTCCCTCAAGAGAAAAAAAAAAATGGTTTGGCTAATTGCACAAGAGTAGGGGAAAGGGTTGTGGAAACCAGACCTCCGCTATCCAAGCCACCTCCAGAAGATAGCGTAAAAGACAGATTTGTTTGCATGAAAGGTATATGAAATCTGAGCCCTCAATTCTGTCTCCCATTTCAAATTATATCGTTCCTCTATCCTTCTCCAGTCACTGGGTTGAACCAAATTGAGAAGACTACAGTCAAACAGACACCAAAACAAGGGACTGAGGTCATTAGAAAGAGGCCAATCCCCAGAAAAGATACTCTTCCCTGGTAGGTGGACCGGGCTGGACTTTGCAGGTGGCTTTTCGTATCTGTGCTGCTGTGACTCTGTGTAGCTGTCCCAAACTCTGGGCCACAACATCACCCAGAGGTTGATTCTGGCAGCTTCAGACTGCCTTGGTATGCAGGGCCCTCGAAAACCCCAAGGCTAAATCCTTCCAGCCAATCCATGTTTTAAGACGCTACAAAAATCACCCATTTTCAAGGACTAATGGAGTATGTTTAGATGCGGCTATGGAATTGATGTATTTTTTTATAATCTTTTTCCGTGTTATCAGTCCAACCAGCCACACAGCCCACCTGACGAGGATTTTTAAAAAGAGCCAAAGCTGTGAAATCTGATGCTTTGCACCTCTATTGCCAGCAGAAATGAGTTATCTAGAAGCTTCTTGAACAGAATTCTTTCAGGAGGTGAGGCACAGTGGCTTACGTCTGTAATCCTAGCACTTTGGGAGGCCAAGGCAGGAGGATTGCTTGAGGCCAGGAGTTCAAGACCAGCCTGGGCAACCCATCTCTACAACAACAAAAAAAAAAAAGTTTTAATTAAAAAAATAAATAAGTTATCTCAGGAAGGCAGTCAGACATACAATGCAAGCCTCCTCATGAGAAAGTCAGCTCTGCTGTTTCTCCAGAAGGGAATGTCATTGCCAGAAATTCACGCCTATAATCCCAGCACTTAGAGAGGCTGAGGCTAGTGGATCACTGGAACTCAGGAGTTCAAGACCAGCCTGGGCAACATAGTGATTGAAATCCTATCTCTTTAAAAAAAAAAAAAAAAAAAATTAATGACCTTCTTGCTTGACTCTGGCCATGGGGTTTTCTGAATCCCCGTAATGATCCCACAAAGTGTGGGGGAGATGGGAAGATAGAACAACACACATGTACACTGAAGACAGTTCCTATTTCCTCCTAAGCCATCAGCTGCTTTATGGAAACTTCCAGAAGGTTTTGAGGAAGGGTTTTCACAAGGGCCGAGAGAACTGCAAGCATCTTTGTTCTCCCACTGGAAATTCAACTGTATATAAGACAGAGCAAATGTTAAATCATTTAAAGAGAGCTATTTTTCATAGTTTCCAGTACATAAGTGTGTTTCAGTACATGTTATTGTAAAATAGTGTTCCTACTTACGTTCTTATGCATCTGTTGTTGTGTTTACTCATTCTTTCGTTCTGACTTTTAGAAATAGCAATAAATCTATTTTTTAATCCCCTCTGCTGATGACTGATTATTCATTGCTAGAAGGGATGGAAGGAGGTCCATGTGAAGAGTGATCCGCCCTCCAGAACAAGCTCCACTTTCACAAGATAAACAGGGTCCGGGGAGATTCCTCTTTTGTCCTGGGTAGTTTATGCAAACTAAATAAGGACTTGGTGGCAGCTCAAATAAATATAAATTACCCTCCAGTGGAAATTCCAACCACTTGTTACAGTCAATTTCAGCAAGGAGGAGCCAAGGGTGACATCTACACAAACAATACAATTCATTTCTATACTGCATCCCTAATACAAAGATCGCAAAGGGCTTCGCAGGAGTCGGTTGTCACTGATCTAAACCAAACAGGGTGGAAGCCAAGAAGGCAGAAGGAGGAGGAAGAGGAACTGCTGCTTCTGGACCCTGGGAAGAATCCCAGCTGTAATTGAAATCTCACCAAAGCAAGTGCCTAGAGAGGTGTGTAAGTCAGGATGAGGCAGGCTCGTACCGCTGCAACAAACAGTCCCAAAATCTCAGTAGTTTGATACAAGTGTTAATTTATTTCTTTTTTTTTTTAAGTTTTTAGAGACAGGGTTCTGTCGCCCAGGCTAGAGAGTAGTGGCTTAATCATGGCTCACTGCAGCCTCAACCTCCTGGGTTCAAGCAGTCCTCCTGCCTCAGCCTCCCGAGTAACTGGAATTAACAAGCACATGCCACCACACCCCGCCAATTTTTTTTTTCTTTTTTTGTAGAGACGGGGTCTCCCTCTGTTGCCCAGGCTGACCTCACACTCCTGAGTTCAAGCAATCCTCCTGCCTTGACCACTCAAAGTGCTGAGATTACAGGAGTGAGTCACTGTGCCCGGCCACAGTGTTAATTTCTTGTGCTGAGAGTCTGGGAGACTCACAAGAGCAGCTGTCCCACATTCCATGTGTCTCAATGATCAGGCTGTATTGTTCTGCAGCTCCTGTATCTCAACACAAGGCCTCTGTGGCTGCCCAGGCAGATGAAGTGAAAGAAAGCCATAGTTAGTCACACACATGCTCTACTATGCTTTCACCGGGAAGCAGCCTTTTGACCAGAATAAGGTACATCTTCCTGTTTGCAAGGGAGCTGGGAAATGTGGGAGAAGAGAAGGTCATGTCTGGTGAACATCACTAGTTCTACCCCAGGTGACAGACAATTTCACAGAGCCACTCATCGCCTGGGGATTGCAGAATACATCACAAAGGACCCTCTAAGCACTTTCCCTAAACTATTGTGCAATATGTTTGCCCCCTCTGTCTACAACTAAACTGTGCTTTACCTGCATTCCTTGGGCTAAGTGATGGAGCACACTTAATTTCCTCATCTGTAAAATAGGGATACCAGTGCCAGTCTAACAGGCTACTATGAAGACCTAAGACGATGCATTTATATAAACTGCACATCACTAATGCACACATGTGTGTTCGTGGAAATAACAGCCATAGCTACTGGGCTAGCATTTCAGCATGTAGGGCAAGGAAACCCTGGTTCAATGCCTAGAACTTAGCATCCAGAGTAGTCACTGAATGGTGACCCCCATCCAGTTCCATCTGACTTCTAACTGGCTGCTCTGGTGATTGATTGTTTTTAGTGCCTTTCAAATTTACCTCTGCTTTAACATATCTGCTGATGATATGAACGTCTGTACTTATGTCTACTAGTTCTTACCTTAGAGTACTGGCTGGGAATTTTTTTGTTTTCTGACGTGGTGTCTCACTCTGTTGCCCAGGCAAGAATGCAGTGGTGCTATCTTGGCTCACTGCAGCCTCTGCCTCCATGGGTTAAAGCGATTCTCCTGCCTCAGTCTCCTGAGTAGCTGGGATTACAGGTGTGCACCACCACGCCTGTCTAGTTTATGTATTTTTAGTAGAGATGAGGTTTCACCATGTTGGCCAGGCTGGTCTCAAACTCCTGACCTCAAGTGATCTGCCTGCCTTGGCCTCCCAAAGTGCTGGGATTGCAAGTGTGAGCCACTGTGCCTGGCCTACTGGCTGAGATTTTTTTAATGAGCTTTTTAATGGCATCTATCCCAGATACCTTACAATGGGATTCCCTTGCAGGTGCTTCCATTCGCACTTAGCCCGTGGTCAAACCTGTCTATTTTGCCACATTCAAAAGTGAATTCCAATGAATACTGGAGAAGGCCACAGGGTCTGGTTATTTTTCCAATCACATAATGCTGATTTTCTTGTTTTGTTTTGTTTTCGTTTTTTTGTTTTGTTGTTTTTGTTTTGTTTTGTTTTTTGTTAACCACATGTATTGCAAACCCTTCTTCCTAAAAGCTTCTTGGCATGTGGTCATCTCTGGGTCACATCAGAAAGGACCAGTTGCAAACAAAACCACCTTGAGGCTGGACAAAAGGGAAAGAATGAGATGGACTCTTTCTTGCTGGGTTCTTTTGGAGATGGCATGGCATAGCAGGGTGAAAGAAACTTGGCTTTGAACTTCAGTTTCAATCTCAATTCTGCAATTTGTATACGTGCCCTTAAACAGATGGTACCTGATGTAGTTTAGATACTTGTCCACATTGAAATGTCATGTTGAAATGTAATTCCCAATGTTGGAGGTGGGGCCAAGTGGAAGGTGTTTCGGTCATTGGGGTGGATCCCTCATGGCTTGGTACTATCCTGGCAATAACGAGTGAGGTCTTGCAAGCTCTGATTGTTTAAGAGTGTGTGGCTCCTGCCCCTTCTCTCTTGCTCCTGCTTCCGCCATGAGAGGTGCCTGCCCCCTCTTCGCCTTCTGCCATGATTAGAAGCTTCCTGGGGCCTCACCAGAAACAGATACAGGTGCTATGCTTCCTGTACAACCTGCAGTACTTGAGCCAATGAAACCTCTTTTCTTTATAAATTACCTAGTCTCAGGTATTTATTTAAAGCAGTGCAAGAACAGCCTAATACAATGTCCTGTTGTGGGGCCTTTCCTGGCGGGAGAGGAGGGTGGTACAGGGAGGACTCCATAAGACAACAGGCCAAGGACTATGGCTTGGTAGGTACTGAGCATTTGATGAAGTCTAGTTCTCTTACTCAAGCTTCAGGTGACACACTCATCACAGGGCACCTGAAGTATCACAGGACTGTGCCAGCAGAGGAGTCATGGACAAGTTGGTACAGGATGTGTGCAAAAATAGTATCCTCTTTATAACTTTCTGTTGACAAAAATGGAGCCATCTCCAGAAAGGAACCATGAGACCTTCTCATGGCTTGAACTCTGACCTCCAGAAACGTCCTCCAACAGAGCTGTCCAATAGTGGGTTTTCCTGCCCAACAGCCCAACACTTTGCCACCTGCTCCAATGCTATAGTAGGCGACCCCGGCAGCAGGATTGGAATGATTATTGAAGTCGTTGCTTCATTCTCAGACTACACCAACCAATGCCCAGTTCAGCTTTCCCCACCAGTCTCTTGGCTATTTCAACCGAATTACAAAAACGCGAAGATAAAATAATTAGAAATGCTCATTTGTCACTGAGAATCTGGCAAGCAAAACCTATATTTTGCAAGCAGTTTTAATATTGTGCTTTTTCGTGCTTTCCTAAACTAATTTAGCCTACTAATTTTCTATAATTACCTGCATGCTCTTAGCTTCCGCTGGTCAGATGAGTTCTGAGACACTTATATAACTGGCATTAAAAAGATGCATTTAGCGGCTCAGATGGTTAAAGTAACAAAGCCTATAGAATCCAGAGGTTATTGTATTCTCCCAAAAGTACTTAAATAATAGCCTAAAATCTGAAGAATTACTTTAATACTTCAATAAAAATAACCCAATTCAAAACATTTTCAAGGAAACAGAGTTCTTTGCTCTAGGCTACCGAGTAATGGCTGAGAAAAAGTATATAGCCTGTCACTTCTGATTAGAGAACTGTGCCTCTGTGCTTTGAATGAGGGGCATGTCTGGTAATAGGAAGTGCAGATATTAAAGTTAATAAAATAATGTGGAATACGATATATATGAAACTTGACCAAGTAGAGCGCAGAATATAACATACATTACCCTGTTCAGTCAACTCCTGTGGCCCGGCATCTAATGACAAGCTTAATTTCTGTTTCCAATGAGAGTACAGCTAAAAATACAATTTCCAGATTAGACAAATATTTTATCCGACTCCCTGACAAATGTAACCAAGAATGGCTGACGTGTCTACACAGATGCCCAGCGACCATGAGAGGGAATGACTAGGATATTGCAAACTGCTCAGCGTCAAAAGTCCGTGAAACCCCATCATCTTTGAGGTCATTATAAATAATTAGTTGCAGACACGGAGATGTTGAGGCTTCGCAACTAGGAAAGGACAAGGGTGGGTCCATTTCTCTCCTGCCCTGGGAGGCTCTCAGCTCCCTCTCGGCACAATTAGGCCTCCCCAAACCATCCAACATCAAGGCCCCTGAACACCCATTATTGCATCTTTAATCTAAAACCCCAACGCCAACCATAATGGTTTTTGTTTTTCGATACATTAACCTTCAACTTGTATTTTCACTATTAAATAACCAGCCTGAGAACCACCTAGAATTCTTTTTTCCCGGTCACCTACAAGAAACCATGCAGTCCCCATGATGTGACCCTCTTAAGGGATTTAAAAGCAATTCAATGAGCTAATCTCAGTAAACCTAGAATTAAAGTTCTTGTTTCCATATTTCACTTTCAAAATATTTAGAACTTTGACAGATATGACATTATGTTTTCATTAAAACAGCTGATTTCAAAATGCTGCTCTGTGCAGAAACGCCATAAACAGTTTATGATGAACTGCCACGCTCTTAATTAAAACAATAAATCCAGCACACAATATTTGTGCAGCCTCCGGTCTGACCTTTGCCTCTTGCTATCCACCACCAAGCCGCGGCTGCGTTCCCAACGCCAGACGTGGAAGGTTTTAAAACATGATCTGAAAGGCACTAAAGATAAAATAAGAGAAAACGTACCATTAGTCTTCGCAGTTATGATTAATTCAGTTCATATTTTACAATCTGGTTATGGAGTAAAACTGCAGACTTTACATCAAGTATTTGCCATTCACTATACCTAATGTATAAAAATGCTTGATATTTTAGAAAATGGCACCAAGCTAATTCACCACAACCCCATGAAGGACAGGAATTGAAATAATAAAAACAGAGAGTGATTCGCTATCCATCCAAAGCGAAGAGCGGATCGCACTCATTGGACGGTCAGCCTTGGACGATAAATATGTCGATTGCAGCCCGGCTTCACCACGCCACGTTTATCTCTGTGCTGTGAGATTTCAGATTAAAATATTCCCTAAATCTCTCACATCTCACATGACCCAGAGCAGGCAACAAGGGTGTTAATTACCAAGCAGTAATGACAGTAAATTTGTTTCCCTGGCCTGCAGTCACCAAGCTAACCTCCAGACTTGCCATCCCCAAGGAACGAAACGATTCTGAACTCGGGCTCACTTGCTTGCACCCCATAGAGAGAGAGCACTGGGCTGGCTGGGGGA
Organism: Macaca mulatta; assembly: GCF_049350105.2. NCBI lineage: Eukaryota > Metazoa > Chordata > Mammalia > Primates > Cercopithecidae > Macaca > Macaca mulatta. Next base: position 43,531,978 of record NC_133424.1, read on the forward strand.
CCATTTTGCAGCCTCTCCATGGAGGGATGCGTGGACAGCCAGCATCTGAGCTCCAGGAGAAAATGCTCCTGGCTGTCTTTGGAGCAGAGGCTTCCTGCAGGAAGGGGAGGCAGTGTCCAGGCACCTTTGAGGGCATGGAGACCTACCTCGTGATGCCCTCAGCAGGCTGGCCCCCAAGACACCTCCCCATCACACCTAACATGAGCATGTGTTCCCCATGCCCTTCCTCCAGGCTTTGTCTTACCTCCTTCTGTGTCTTTCCAGCCCTCTGTCCCCATCCGCTCCACATCCATATGACAAACACATGCACACAGTACATGGACCCATACAGACCTGGGGACAGCAAAGCCTCTGAGGCTGGGAGACCCAGGATGACAGTGAGTGGGACCCAGCTCTGCAGGTCCTTGTCTGAGTTGCAGGCAGAGTGCACCACGGTTCCAGAAAGATGGAGGAGAGGAAAGCAGTGATGGCCACGGGAGGCCTTGCAGGCTCGCAGCCCCGGACCTGGGTCCCTTCTGCCCACATTAGAAACAGTAGAACGCCAGGTGGGCCACCTCTCTCTGCGAGGGCAAGACCCCCACATTGGCCTACCTGGCTCCAGCCTTTGCTCACCTCCAAAGCCTATCATGCCTTTCCTCTCCCCTCTCCAGGACCCTTACTTCCCTCCAAGGGCCCCTTCCAGCCTACACAGCACAGTGGACTTAGAACTGTCATCGGGACCTGAGCCCTGGAGGGAACCAGTGCTACGCACCCCTGCCTGCCATGGAGCCTCTGAATCAGCTTCCAGGGAAGGCGCTGCCAGAGCCTTTCTCCCATCTGGTCCTAAAGATGTGCCTCAGCCCTTGTTTGGTTGGGGAATTCTGTCCCAGCCATCCTAGTTGTGAAAGGGCCCTGCAGGAAGGTTGGGCTCTGGGGGTCCCTGAGCATCATCCAGGGCTTCTGTGCTCCCCGGGCCCTGCCCCATATGCAACATGGCTCTCTGCCGGGGTTCTCACTCAGTGTCCTCGCTCTGTGTGTGTGTGTGTGTGTGTGTGTGTGTGTATGTGTGTGTGTGTTCGGATGGGATCTCATTATGTTGCCCGGGCTGGTCTTGGAACTCCTGCGCTCAAGCGATCCTCCCACCCCAGCCTCCCAAAGTGATTGGATTATAGGCGTGCACCATCATGCCTGGTCAAGCCTACAGCACCCAGTATTCCCAGGCGGTCTCCCATCCAAGTACTATCAGGTCCCAACCCTGCTTAGCTTCCAAGATCAGATAAGACCGGGCACATTCAGGGTGATACTAGGGTTATGCCTCACACTTTCAATCAAGCATCAGAGTTGGGATGGGGCCCATCCACCTCCCTGGCCTCACAAATTAAGGTACCCTAATAGCAGTTAAACCCCTCTGCCCCCCACCAACTGCCCCTACACCCAGGCACTTGGACCAGAAGGAACAGCCCCAGACCCTGGGCACCTGCCATCCCACCCCTACATTTTCCAGCTGTGCAGCCCACCCTGGCCCACAAGGTCACACTACATGTATCCCTGGGATCACAGTGGCTCCTGTGAATATCACCATGTTTTAGAAAACTGATAGACCAAAGGAATAAAGTCGCCATCCTGAAGGCAACCAGTGAATGAGTGGCACCACGGAATTGGAATTGAAACCCACACCCAGCTGAGCGAGTGTGGCTCACACTTGTAATCCCAGTATTTTGGGAGACAGAGGCAAGAGGATCCCTTGAGGTCAGGAGTTTGAGACCAGCCTGACCAACATGGTGAAACCCCATCTCTACAAAAAATACAAAAATTAGCCAGGAGTGGTGGCGCACACCTGTGGTCCCAGCTACTCAAGAGGCTGAGGCAGGGGGATCACTTGAGTCCAAGGGGTTGAGGCTGCAGTGAGCCCTGTTCGTGCCGTTGCACTCCAGCCCGGGCAGGCAGTCTCACTGCAGCCTGAGAGTGAGACCCTTTCTCAAAGAAAAGAAACCCACATCCTCTGCCTTTAGGGCTGATGGGCCCTGATGGTAATGCCCACCACCATGCTATGCAACCCAACCCTCAGTCAGACCCTTGAGTTTCTCAAACTGAGACCCATAGATACATTCTCAGGGGTTCATGACTCCTTTTGGTAAGTTTTAATTTTTCTTTTCTTTTTTTTTTTTTTTTTTTTTTTGAGACAGAGTCTCTCTCTGTTACCCAGGCTGGAGTGCAGTGGTGCGATCTCGGCTCACTGCAACCTCCACCCCTGGGTTCAAGCAACTCTCCCGTCTCAGCCTCTGGAGTAGCTGGGATTACAGGCATGCACCACCACGCCCAGCTAATTTTTGTATTTTTAGTAGAGTTGGGGTTTCACCATGTTGGCCAGGCTGGTCTCCAACTCATGACTTCAGGGGATCTGCCTCCCTTGGCCTCCCAAAGTGCTGGGATTACAGGCATGAGACACTGCACCCAGCCCGAGCAGTTATCTTTGATGTTACTCTTGTCATTGTTTTGAGGTGCCAAGAACTACACCCATATAACATGAGGAATTCAACCGATAAATGTGCATGTTCTGACCACTTCACCAACTGATTATTCCTTCATCTCCCTCCCTCTCCCCAGGCCTTCCTATTCCCTGAGACACAACAATATTGAAAACTGGCCGAGGAATAACCCTAAAATGTCCTCTAAGTGTTCAAGTGAAAGGAACAGTCACTTGTCTCTCATTTTAAATTAAGAGCTAGAAATGATTAAGTTTGGTGAAGAAAGCAGGTCGAAAGCTGAGATAGGCTGAAAGCGAGGCATCTGGTGCTAGTTAGTCAAGTTGTGAATGCAAACAAAAGTTCTTGAAAGAAATTAGAAGTGCTACTCCAGTGAATGATAAGAAAGCTAAACAGACTTATTGCTGATATGGAGAAAGTTTGAGTGGTCTGGATAGAAGATCAAACCATCCACGACATTCCCTTACGCCAAAGCCTAATCCAGAGCAAGCCCCTAACTCTCTTCAATTCTATGAAGGCTCAGCAAGGTGAGGAAGCTGCAGAAGAAAAGTTGGAAGCTAACAGAGGTTTGTTCACGGGGCTTAAGGAAGGAAGCCAACTCCATAACGTAAAAGTGCAAGGTGAAGCAGCACGTGCTGATGGCGAAGCTACAGCAAGTTATCCAGGAGATCTAAGATTACTGAGAAGATAGGCACACTAAACAATAGATTTTCTTTTTGTTTGTTTGGGGTTTTTTTGAGATGGAGTTTCACTCTTGTTGCCCAGGCTGGAGTGCAATGGCGTGATCTCGTCTCACTGTAACCTCCGCCTCCCTGGTTCAAGCCATTCTCCTGCCTCAACCTCCCAAGTAGCTGGAATTACAGGCATGGGCCACCATGCCCAGCTAATTTTGTATTTTTAGTAGAGATGGGGTTTCTCCATGTTGGTCAGGCTGGTCTCGAACTCCCCACCTCAGGTGATCCACCCACCTCAGCCTCCCAAAGTGCTAGGATTACAGGTGTGAGCCACCACGCCTGGCCTGTTTGTTTCTTTCTGAGACGGAGCCTCACTCTGTCACCGAGGCTGGAGTGCAGTAGCGTGATCTCGGCTCGCTGCAACCTCCGCCTCCAGGGTTCAAGCAATTCTCCTGCCTCAGCCTCCTGAGCAGCTGGGACAACAGGTGCACGCTACCACGCCCGACTAATTTTTGTATTTTTAGTAGAGACAGGGTTTCACCATGTTGGCCGGGCTGGTCTCAAACTCCTGACCTCAAGTGATCTGCCCACCTTGGCCTCCCAAAGTGCTGGGATTACAGTCATGAGCCACTGCACCTGGCCTAAACAATAGATTTTAGATTTTCAGTGTAGATGCAATAGCCTTCTGTTGGAAGAAGATGTCATCTAGAACTTCCATAGGTAGAGAGGAGAAGTCAATGCCTGGTTTCAAAGCTTTAAAGAGAAGGCTGGCTCTTCTTAGGGGCTAATGCAGCTGGTGACTTTAAATTAAAACCAATGCTAATTTGCCATTTCCAAAATCCTAGGGTCCTTAAGAATTATGCAAAATCTACTCTGCCTATGGTCTAGAAATGGAAAAACAAAGCTGGATGACAGCACATCTGTTTATAGCATGATTTACTAAACAGTTTAAACCCATTGTTGAGAAACACTGTTCACAAAAAAAAAAAAAAATGTTTTTTTTCAAGATATTGCTGTTCATTGATAATGCACCTGGTCACCCAGGAGGTCTGATGAAGATGTACGAGAAGATGAATGTTGTTTTCATGCCTGCTAACACAACATCCATTCTGCAGCCCATAGATCAAGGAGTAATTTCAACTTTCAAGTCTTATTATTGAAAAAAATACACTTCATAAGGCTATAGCTATGATTGATAGTGATTTCTCTGATGGATGTGGGCAAACTCAATTGAAAACCTTCTAGAAAGGACTCACCATTCTAGATGCCATTAAGAACATTTGTAATGCATGGGAAGTACTCAAAATGTCAACATCAACAAGAGTTTGGAAGAGGTTAATTCCAGGCTTCATAAATGACTTTGAACGGTTCAAGACTTCAGTGGAGGAAGTGATTGCTGACGTGGTGGAAATAGCAAGAGAACTAGAGTTGGAAGTGAAGCCTGAAGATGGGACTGAACTGCTGCAGTCTTATGACCAAACTTGAATGGATGAGGAGTTGCTTCTTATGGATGAGAAAAGATAGTGGTTTTTGAGATGGAATCTACTCCTGGTAAAGATGCTGTGAACATTGTTGAAATGATGACAAAGGATTTAGAATATTCCACAAAGTTAATTGATAAAGTAGTGGCAGGTTCTGAGAGATTTATTCCAATTTTGAAAGAAGTTCCACTGTGGGTAAAATGCTATTAAACAGCATTGCACGCTGTGGAGAAATCTTCTGCGAAAGAAAGAATCAACTGAGGTGGCAAAGTTCACTGTTGCATCAGCCACTCCAACCTTCAGCAACCACCACTGTGACCAGTCAGCAGGCCTCAGCATCAAGGCAGGACCCCCCACCAGCAAAAAGAATATGACTTGCTGAAGGCTCAAACCATCATTAACATTTTTTAGCAATAAAGTATTTTTAATTAAGACATGTACATTGTTTTGTAGACATAATTCTATTACACACTTAATAGGCTACAGTATAGCATAAACATAACTTTTATATGCACTAAGAAACCAAAAAATTCATATGATTCTCTTTATTGTGATATTTGCTTTATTGTGGCAGTCTGGAACTGAACCTGCAATACCTCCAAGGTCTGCCTGTACACTCTTCTAATCATCAGGGACTAAAGGGATGGGAGCAGAATTAATGTGCAACTTATGCACTGGGGTTGAAGGAAGACCAAATGGAATTATAGAATTCTGTTCATGGACGTGTAAGCCCTGAGTTAGTCCAACCTCAGAGTGGGAAGAAGAGAGTCTTCAATAAGAAGACTCTCCATTGAGTCACCTCTGAGTTTATGCAAGTCCATCCAAGTGGGCAACTGGAATCTTCTCTCTGTTCTTCCTTATTCATTTCTTCTACAGTTTCCTTGGCCTCTTTCCATTCCTAGGTGTCCCCTCTGGATCCATGCCCCATGCTGGAGGGACAGCATCGGATCTTTCAGCTCCTGCATCACACTGAGGATTTTAAATATCTCAGATTCTTCAAACTGTACCAATGACACTTTCTTGCTCATCTTGACAGCTCTTAGAGAATAACTTTCATGTGTTGTTATGCCAATGAATTATCTCCTTTTTATTGGTTCCTCTGGAAGGAATGATGGAGATAAAGAAAGAAGGAGGCAAGGAAAGAAGAAATCCCTACCTTGTCACCAGTGATATCATCACTCATCGCCATTGCTGGAGCATGGCTGAAACTCCATTTCTGGGAGCTGACTGAACTTCCTTACTCAAAACCAGACTTAATCTGAAATTCAGCCTGGTGATATTGTTGGGAAACACTTCTCCCAGAGTATCTGGGTGGGGTGGAGGGACTCTCACCTCCAAGTGAAACGGATTCCCACCTCCAAGAAGAAAAGTGATGGAAGAATTGAGTCAGCTCCACCTCCACTCCACCCCCAAGATATGTAACATTACCAGTCTGGAAAGCATCAGGGTCATACTTGTCAGTTCCCAATTCATGTTGTAAATAACGGTTTCATTTCAGCGAAATAACATCATCCTTCCCATTAAAGGAATGTTGCTGTTTTAAAATGGTGCTGGTTTCGTAACATTTTTGTTTTTAATTTGTAAGCGTGGCTTGGTTTTGTAGTTTTATAAAAGCTGTAAATATAAGGAGTTTGTATCTACTTTGGTAAGATCTGTAGTCAGGACTGTTACTCTCATTTCTATTGAGGAGTGATGAGGATGAAATGAATAATGTTCAGCTCCCTGCTAGGTACATAGGAAGAACTTAGTAATTGTTACTGAATGTTGATGTTGTTTCAGAATCATGTATATTACAACAAAATAATTCAAGTTATTATTGAAGGTCTACAAATAGTGTTTGCTTGTTTGTTTGTTGTTTTTTCAGACACTGTATCTCATTCTGTTGCCCAGGCTGGAGTGCAGTGGTGTGATCATAGCTCACTGCAGCCCCAACCTTCTAGGCTTAAGCAGTCCTCCCACCTCAGCCTTCCAAGTAGCTGGGACCATAGGCGTGCACCACCATGCCTGGCGAATTTTTTGCAGTGGAGGGGAGGGGTCTTGCTATGTGGCCCAGGCTAGTCTGAAACTCCTGGCCTCAAGCAATCTTCCGGCCTTGGCCTCCCAAAACACTGGGATTACAGGTAAGACTAAGATCAGTCTTTTTTTTTTTTTTTTTTCTCTAGATAAGCTACATGAATCAAGCTTGAGGATGAAGGGGCTGAGCCACTGGGCCTCCAGGAGGCTGGGTCTCACTGGGAGGGAATGAGTCGGCCTAAAGAAGTAGCCATTAACTCACGAATGCCCACTACACACTGGGAGGGGTGCTGTGTAAAGACAGGAGGTGGGAAGTGCAAGAGGTTGGAAAGTGCAAGAGGGTGGAAGGAGAAGAGAAAAGCAGATTAGAGCAAAGGAAGGGCATTAAGAGCACAGAGGGAGCTTTCTCACTCATCCCCATTGTTCCAGCATGGCTGAGACCCCATTTCTGGGAGCCAGCTGAACCTCCTTACTCAAAACCAGACTTACACTGAAATTCTCTCCGCCCAGTGATACGGTTGGGAGAGCACTTCTCCTGGAGCATTTTGGTGGAGTGGGAGTTTCTCACCTCCAAGCCTTTCTACCTGCCAGGAACTCTACCTCTACTCCCTATTCATACACACCTGATGAAATTCCACCCATTCCCCCAGATTCTCATCATAAGGAGAGAGCACGTAGGTCTATTTGGAGCTGGTGTGAAAATCTCTCCCCAAAGCCAAGGCATTGGTGGATTAATATTACCATTTCTTACCCTCTCCTTCTTGGTTATCAAGACAGACCGCAGAGTGGAGGCCTAGTACCCTGGGGGGTGGCATCTGCAAGGTGGGGACTCAGTGCCGTTGAGGGTGGCATTTGCAGTGTGAGGCCCCAATGCCCTGGAGGGTGGCTTCTGCAGAGTGGAGGTTCAGTACCCCAAAAGGTGGTATCTGCAGGGTGGAGGTTCAGTGCTCTGGAGGGTGGCATCTGCAGAGTGGGGGCCCAGCACCCTGGAGGATGATATCTGCAGGTGGAGGCTTAATGCCCTTGAGGGTGGCATCTGCAGGGTGGAGGCCCAGTGCCCTGGAAGGTGGCATCTGCAGGGTGGACGATCAATACCCTGGAAGGTGGCATCTACAGGGTGGAAACCCAATGCCCTGGAGGGTGGCATCTGCAGGGTGAAGACTCAATATCCTGGAGGGTGGCATCTGCAGTGTGGGGGCCCAATGCGCTGGAGGGTGGCATTTGAAGGGTGGAGGTTCAGTGCCTGGGAGAGTGGCATCTACAGCGTGGGGGTTCATTGCCCTGGTGGGTGGCATTTGCAGTGTGGAGGCCCAATGCCCTGGAGGGGTATTCAAGAGATCCACCCACCTCAGCATTCCAAAGTGCTGGGATTACAGGGGTAAGCCATCACACCTGGCCTTGCCAGGTGTTCTGAAAAGAAGAGATCAGGACACAGACACACTGAGGGAGACCACGTGAAGACACAAGGAGAAGACAGCCTCCTACAAGCCGAGGAGGGAGGCCGCGGAAGAAACTAACCCCCCAACACCTTGACCTGGGGCGTCCAGCCTGCAGAGCTGCCAGGAAGCACACTGCTGTTGTTTAAGCCGCCCCATCTGTGGTCATTTGTTCGGCCGCCCTAGCAGACTCATACACCTTTGGAGCCCAAAAGTCGAGAACTGACGTGAACTTCCCTGTGTTCCACTGTGCTGTCCCTTCCACCAGGCAGATCCTGCCCAGTTGGTCTAAAGAAGGTGGGCAAACGCTGAGCATCACCCCCGACCCCAGCCACCGTTCTGCCCCCTCGGACTCGCACCCCAACATTAGAGGTGGACATGACATGGATCAGCACAGGGAGCTGGTTACCTGGGCCTCCCTCAGTGCCGACGTCAGTAGGAAGGACCCGGGGCAACCCCCATTGACATAGTTTGGATATCTGTCCCCTCCAAATCTCATGTTGAGATGTGACTTCCAATGTTGGAGGTGGGCAGAGGGAGGTGTTTCGGTCATGGGGGTAGATCCCTTATGATGGCTTAGTGCCTTTCCCACGGTCATGAGTGAGTTCTCACTCTGTTAGTTCACGCGAGAGCTGGTTGTTTAAAGGCGCCTCCTCCTCCTCTCTCTCTGGCTCCCTCTCCTGCCACGTGACATTGGCCTGATCTGCCTTCACCCTCCACCGTGATTGGAAGCTTCGTGAGGTCCTCACCAGATGCAGATCAGGCCCCATGCTTCTTGTAAAGCCTGCAGAATCTGAGGTATTCCTTTTTAGCAGCACAAAACAAACTAATTCGTGCATGCATCTGCACTGGGTTGGTACTTTGTGGTGTACTTTCCACTGTCTGCCCAGGCACAGAGCAATGCTGGGTGCTGGCCCCTCAGTGACTGTGAATTCCTGCAGGTGGCCAGCCTGGCTCCACAGCCTCCCCAGAGCAGCCCACCATACCTCCCCACACCACCCGTGCACCCAGGGACACCCACCTCCCGGTCACTTACGCCACTGCAGTGCTGGGCCCTGTGGTGCAGGGCGGGAGGGCCAGAGGCATGGGTGGGAGCATAAGAACTCCTGGGGCTCAGCTTGGCTTTACAAGGGGACAAATGGACCATTTCATTTCCCTAAGTAGCCTTCCAGGAACACTTCCACACGGGGCTATAAAAGAAGGTTTAGAACGAGGAACTTTTAGAGGGGCTTTTATCTCTGTGAGTGTCTATTGAGTTTTATACCCCTTCAGGGTATCTGATGACTGTGGGCGGAGTGGGAAAAGGCCTCTCATTAAATGCACGAAGGAAGGAATGACCAGAAATGCCAGAAATGTGTTGGACTCTTTGCTCTCTGGCTTTCAGGTAATTATTGGGAGTTTTAAAACTCAGCTCCCGGCCGGGCGCGGTGGCTCAAGCCTGTAATCCCAGCACTTTGGGAGGCCGAGACGGGCGGATCACGAGGTCAGGAGATCGAGACCATCCTGGCTGACACAGTGAAACCCCGTCTCTACTAAAAAATACAAAAAAAAAAAAACTAGCCGGGCGAGGTGGCGGGCGCCTGTAGTCCCAGCTACTCGGGAGGCTGAGGCAGGAGAATGGCGTGAACCCGGGAGGCGGAGCTTGCAGTGAGCCAAGATCACGCCACTGCACTCCAGCCTGGGAGGCAGAGCGAGACTCTGTCTAAAAAAAAAAAAAAAAAAAAAAAAAAACTCAGCTCCCATGGGAGAGCAGGCAGGAGAGTCAAGAGCAGCACCCTCTGGCTGCTGATGGTGATCTGGGTCCTAGGGGAGGTCCAGGCAGCGGCCTGCAGCGTCCCACCCCTGCCAAGGCCTCCTGAGGGCCACGATGGGCAGAGACAAGGAGCTGACCCACTGGAGGGGGCATGCCATGTGCACCTGCAGGCATGCAAGCCCCACAGACACCTGCACACACACACACACACACACACAGAGCATGCTTGCAGTCACTCCCAGGACCAGGGTCACCCACAGGGACCTGGAAACATCCATCCCCCCTTCCTTGGACCTTCTCTTCCCTGGTCAACAGGCCTGCACCCAATTCTACCCCCTAGGCCCTCCTTTCACTCCTCACCTCCCTCCCATTCTCTCTCTCTTCCCATCCTCGTAGTGACAACAGGCCATTTTCAGAAAAGGTGGCCAGGGGGCAGCGCCATTGCTTCTGGCCACCACCTGCTGAGCACATCTGGGACAAGCTGCAGTAGCCCTCCTGGGACCCAGGTCACTGGATTCCATGAGGCCGGGCCTGACGCCAGTGGCCAGGTGAGGGATGGCAGGCCTGAGAGTGAAGGGCAGTTTAGAACCCAGCTCTCACCTCCCTCCCTTCCAACTTAACAGCCAGCCACACCCTCAGGCTCTGGAAGGGAGTACAGCTGGGTACACAATGAGCTCAGGTGCCCCCAGGTCCCTGCACATTTCCCCACTTGCCTCAGAACATCCCCTCCACTGCCATCCGTGTGTTAATGCCAAACCATGGGCTCCAAGGCCCCAGTGTAGAAGCATGGGTTAGAGTAGGCTTAGAGCAGCAGAGCCCAGCCAAGCAGTCACACTAGCTCTGTAGGCCACCCAGTCAGTACTCGCCAGAGCCAGGCACAGTAGCATGTTCTTGGGAACGCGGGCTGGAGAGCTCTGACTCCAGCTTTTGCGCTACCTGCCCACTGACTCTAAGTCTTGGTTTCCTCATCTGTACAATGGGAGAGAATCACCGAAGTAAGTCACTTCGCAGGCCTGTTGTAAGAGCAGACAACACACTGCATAGGAAGTGCTGGGCACCACGCCTGGCCCACGATTTGGCTCTCAACTCCAACCATCACCATCTTGGCTATTTTCCTGGCTACCACTTTCCTACTAACACTGCATATCCTACCCAATGTAAACAACCGCCCAGTGACCCGCAAAAGGCTCAGGCTTGTCCAAGAGCCAAGCAATCTACATTTTCCCACCAACCTGCAGGGACAAGCAACAAAAGCATTGGCCTACGCTCAGCTCCGTAGCCCCCACCCACAGGACTCCAGTAGCATCTGACCCAGGGCCTGGCTGGGCCCCATCTGTCTGGAAGTCTTACCCGGTTCTTTCTCTCACTCCAAGGCCTCCAGATAACCGTGGAGGCCAAGACAGCCAGAGCCGAGCTCGAGAAATCGTTCGGTGCTGACGAGGAAGGACGCTGGCATTCCCAAGTCTATTTCCATCTCGGGACTCAGAAATTTTCCAGAGACACTCTTCGCACGGCGGTGAAGGCAGGTGCTTGCCAGAACAGTGCCCACACCCCCTGCTCCTAAAACCCTGCACCCCGACCCCCCAGCGAACACAGGTTGTAACTTCAAAAATCAGGAAACGGAACATTGCTAATTCTCACGGCAGCATTAACTCATTCACTTGCACATATGGGGTACTTGGATCCCAGTAGGTCTTCTATATATATAACTTATTATACAGTAGGTGCAACTTGGGAGAATTAATGTTGCTATAGGAACATTCGGATCAAGGCTGGCTTCCAGAGGGAAGAGAGAAAAAATAAGTTTTCCTCCTCAGTGTACTTCTCTGTTTTGAGTTTCAGAGAGGAAGGAGCGGTGTAATCAAGTCAGATGAGGCAAGGAGGGGCTTCCCCTAGTGGTTTGGGGAAGGTGAGAATTCCTGGAAGCTGCTGGCTGGGGAGAGAAGACAGAAAAGCTCAGAGCATGATCCAAGTGTCTTTGTGGCTAAGCAGACCAGGAAAGGGACTTCAGGGGCCAGATCCCCCAGCCCTGGCCAGCAGCTCCAGGCACCAAAGCTGGAACATAGTCTTGGGGTGACCTTCCCTGAGAACGGGTTGAAAGCCACCTAAAAAACAATCCTGTGCGCTCAATCCTCCAGCCCCACACCACTACGTCTCATTCCTCCCAACTTTCCATCTTTCCCAGCGATGAGGTAAAAGCAAAGGGGAAATTGAGGGTGAGTTTTGTGACCACTGGGAGGACCCATACCTGGCTGAAAGTCTTAAGCAGGCAGCGTATTGGAAGGTTGCGTCCACCATAGCCTGTATAACTGAGCTCGCTCTTCCGGAGCGGCGACTTTGTGTCCAGCTGTGAATGCTCCACCTAAACCAAACTATTTGTTAAAAACCGGAGCACTTGGCTCTAAACCTCACCTATTAGAGGTTTTCCTGATTAGTAAATCTGGACGCGCATCGAATCCCCCAAGGGGCTATGAGACACGTAATTCTACTATCTCCTTTGCAGATGACAGGGGTCCTAAATCGTCCTCCCCCACTACCTTCCCTGGCACATCTGGGGGACTCGGCAGGCCAAGGGTGTTGTGAAGGTCACAGCACAGCCAGATATGACACCCCACACATACCCCAAACACACACCCCAGGATGACTGCACCGCCCCCCACCCCCACTCTAGGCAGCTGGGCTGGCTCCTCTCAGCTGCCTTAGCAGTTGGCACTGTGCTGGGCAAGAGGAGATGGCTCAGAACGGGTTGGCTGCAGGAGTGGATGTTGAGCCCAAGATGGCAGCAAAGAGGGAAAGAAAAGATCCACATTCCTAACACCATTTTCCAGCTCAATGTTCGCCAGGTGCCCACTCGTAGCAGGTGCTATCTTATGCCTGGGGGATCCAGAGATAAGTAAGATACTACCTCTGCTCTCAGGATGCTCACAGGCTGGCGCGGGGGCTCACGCCTGGAATCCCAGTACCTAGGAAGGCACAGGTGGGAGGATTCCTTGAGGCCAGGAGTTCAAGACCAGCCTGGGCAATATGGTGAGACCCCCCCCCCCCGCCATCTCTACAAAAAATAAAATTGTTTAAATTAGTCAGGCATGATGGGCTACGCTTACAGTCCCAGCTACTGGGGATGCTGGGGTGGTGGAACTACTGCTTAAGCCCAGGAGGCTGAGGCTGCAGTGAGCTGTGATTGCACCACGGCACTCTAGCCTGAACAACAGAGCCAGACCCTGTCTCTGAGAAAATAAAAGAAAATAAGAAGATGCTCTCAGTCCACCTAGGGGAGGAGGAAGGAGAGGCCTGGAAATAAATAACCAATGGTCATGTCTTGCTTCCTGTCTCCCCAGGAACCAAGCCTAGGTAAGGCTGAATAGGCACCTGCAAATGCCCATGGAAGGACCACTGAGATGGCAGAATGGCAGGGACCCGCCCAAGGAGAAGTACCAGGTGTCCAAAGGAGCCTGGAGTGGTGGGAAATTCGTTCTGAACAAGGAGGCGTCGTCCCACGGCCTTTGGCCCATCCCCTCCCACCTAGCCAACCAAAGGCAATTCGCAAACTCGACCGAGAAGCAAAGCCTCCTTTGCCATTAGGCATTTCAGACACGTTCCACACATCGCGACGGGCAAGGGGCCACCGCCACCCAGAGCTGCTGTTTTGCATTTCATCTGAAGCTGTGTCTACTTTTAAAAACATATATAACAGTGAAGTGGAATCTCTAAGCGCTTTCCAGGCTGCTCCGCTCGGAGCTGCGTGCCAAACATCCTAACCATTTGGAGAGGCCGAGTCCTAGAGATGGGGAGGAAACAGAACAGCCCCTCCTCCGGGAAGGTGAGCAGAGAGGACATTAGCATTCTTCTCCTTCCTGCCTCTCAGATCGGATCATCTATGCTGTTAAAATAAAGGTGGATTTGCAGCATCCCAGAGTCAACAATTTGCCAAATTTCACGTCACAGACCAGCGAGGGAGATGAGTCTAATACACCCACAGATCCTGGTTACTCTCAGATGGGGGCAGGCAGTTGGTGAAGAGTTATCTGTTTAATCACCAAAAATCCAATGGGTCTCCCGGGCATTGCTGAGAGAGACCCTCTCCTAGAGCTCCCAGGCCCCTCAGAGCCTCCTACACATTTGTCACTCTGCTCTGTGTCGGAAATTCTTCTCTTTGTTCCCTTAGCTCACTTTAACTCAAGTGTGGCGTTTTTAATTCTGTCTGTGGCATGATTTTCAAATTAAGCAGTTGGTGTGCTGACAGCTGGTGTTACAACTGGCCTATTCCCTACCTCCCCCCACCCCACCCACAAAGAGCCAATGTGGTGGGTGCACAGCCTCGAAGGAACTCACGCACGTTCCAAACACCCTTCTCCTGTACGGGGGTGGTGGAGAGTTGTGGGGAGTGCTTCCGAAACGGGTGAGGGTGCTGAGAAGCTAAGACGGGAACAGCCTCTCACAGCCCTGGGGACATCCTGGGGTGGGACAGGACGCATCCGAAAACTACTACACTCCACTTTCCAACACACCTCTCTGGGACACAGTTCAGGTCTAAAACACCCTCTGCACCGTCAGGACACCTCCACACCCGTCATGGGTCAGGTCACAGGCCGTGGCTAAGCGCCAGCACCCCTGCAGTTCATGTGTGTCCCGTGGGCATTACACATGAGAATTCCAAGCACAGTCTGATTTGAAAGTCCCATTTTTCTTATTCTTTTCTCTAGTTCTCTGTCTCATCACAGCCCTGAGACTGCTATTCACCTGACAACCCTAGACGGGTGAAGGCATTCAATTTCCTGAGGAGTAGGCGTTTCCAGAATTTTGCACAGTCCGGAGTACTCAGACATGGTCCCTAAACATGGAAACAAATTTGTGAAGGCAACCCCAAAAAGACCTGGCTTTATGACATATGGAAGTAATTATGCACACTTCCAAGCCACATCCATGCCAATCAGCCAGCCACAGCCTGTCACCTCTCCCACGCCCCCACCTCCCAGCCCATGCCCATTATTGCATACCCTTGTATGCAAAGCTTGCTAGCTTTAGAGAGTAACAAACAGAAGTGGTCTGATCCCTGATGTGCATGCCAGCTACACCTCGGGCCTCTGGCAGTTCTTGACATTGTCTAACTTACCATAGCAGATCGTGCCTTCGTGGCTTTTTTCTTTTCCTGGAGGCATTTTTATCACCTTCATAATTTAACCCATTTCTGAAACTAAGCAAATGTTGCATATCCTAGCTGTAAAGTGGAAGTTTTGAAAATAATTTTTTTTAAGTGAGGAGTATCCTAGATCTCAGAATCTGTAAATAAGTCAACAACTGTCCAGGCACAGTGCTTCATGCCTGTAATCCCAGCACTTTGGAAGGCCGAGGTGGGAGAAACGCTTAAGCCCAGGAGTTGGAGGCTGCAGTGAGCTACAATTGTTCCACAGCACTTCAGCCTGGGCAACGTAACAAGACCCCATCTCTACAAAAAATTTAAAAATTAGCCAGGTGTGGTGGCACACACCTGTAATCCTGGCTACTTGGGAAGCTGAGGCAGGAGGATCACCTGAGCCCAGGAGTTCAAGGCTGCAGAGCTATGATAGCACCACTGCACTCCAGTCTGGGCTACAGAGTGAGACCTTGCCTCTCAAAAAAAAATTAATAAGTCAACAATTAATCTAAGTGTCTAATGTCTTATTCATATCAATACAGAGCTGAGATTTCTACGTAACAAAGAATTTTACATTCTCCTTTGCAAAGTTGAATAAAGTGTTCACAAGACCCTTCATCCAATGAAACTTTTCTTTGGCGCCTAAGGTTCCCAGGAAAATGCCCAAAGTCCCACCAAAGCCTACAGAACCTGCCTGCTTGCTCTGTGCCTCCCCACAGCCATGATAGCCCAGGCCTCCCCTTCCCTGGCCTTTCCACTCCTTAAGCATGCCCGCCCCTCCCTTCTCCACTGGTAGCCTTGTGCCCACCACTCTTTCTCTATTTGACCAACTCTGCCTCATTCTTTTCATTCTACATAAACAATGATCCTTCAGGAAAGCAGACCTTTTCAGACTCTACTACAGCCTCTAAAAAACCCCACTTTTTTCCTTGAGAGCATGTTCCATTCCTGCAAATATGTAATTACTTGGGAAATTATAATTTTACTATTGTCTAACTTCATACGGGCAAGAACTATGCATTTTTCTCACCATAGTATCACTCACCCCAAACAAATCTGTAGTCCTTAGCAGGTCCTCAGAAAATGTATTTTTTAATGGAGCATGAGTCTTCATTATTGAGTCATGCTCACAGTTAGGCTTTTAGAAGGAAAGGGGATGAAATTGACAGGTTAGACCTCATCAAAATTAAAAACTTTTGTTCTGCAAAAACTCTATGAAGAGGACTAAAAGATAAGCTCCAGATTAGGAGAAAATTGTTGCAAACCATTTATCTGACAAAGGACTAGTATCTAGAATACATAAAGAACCCTCAAAACTCAACAGTGAAAAGGAAAGAAGCTAATTTAAAAATAAGCCAAAAAACATGAACAGATACTTCACTGACAAGGCTATACAGATGGCAGATAATCACACTGCTACAGGAAAGGGGTCTGAATCCAGACCCCAAGAGATGGTTCTTGGATCTCATGCAAGAAAGAATTCAGGGTGAGTCTATAGAGTAAAGTGAAAGTAAATTTATTAAGAAAATAAAGGAAGAAGAGAATGGCTACTCCATAGACAGAGCAGCCCTGAGGGTTGCTGATTGCCCATTTTAATGGTTATTTCTTGAAGATATGCTACACAAGGGGTGGATTATTCATGCCTCCATTTTTAGACTATATAGGGTAACTTCCTGATGTTGCCATGGAATTTGTTAACTGTCATGGTGCTAATGGGAGTGTAGAAGTGAGGACAACCAGAGGTCACTCTCATCACATCTTGGTTTTGGTCTTTTTGGCCGTCTTCTTTATTGCAACCTGTTTTATCAGCAAGGTCTTTATGACCTGCATCTTGTGCCAACCTCCTATCTCACCCTGCGACTCAGAATGCATTAACCATCTGGGAATGCAACCCAGTAGTTTTCAGTCTTATTTTTCCCAGCTCCTATTCAAGATGGAGTTGCTCTGGTTCAAACACCTCTGACAACACGAAAAGCAAAGTACATTTGGCAGCAGGTTTTGAAAAGTCTATTATCTTTATATTCAGACATTCTACTTCTGAAGATTTCTCCAAAGGAAATAGAAATGTGCAAAATGATTTCAAGATCCAGAATGTCAAGAGTATGGTAGACCGGATAAAGAAAATGTGGCACATATACACTGTGGAATACTATGCAGTCATAAAAAAGAATGAGATCATGTCCTTTGCAGGAACATGGATGGAGCTGGAGGCCATTATAGTGAGCAAACTAAGGCAGGAACAAAAAAACAAATACCACATGTCCTTGCTTACAAGCGGGAATTAAATGATGAGAACACATGTACACATAGAAGAAAACAACAGACACTGGGGCCTATCAGAAGGTGGAGGGTGTGAGGAGGGAGAGATTTAGAAAAAATAACTAGTGAGTACTAAGCTTAACACCTGGGTGACAAAATAATCTGTACAACAAGCCTCCATGACACAAGTTTACCTATATAACAAGCTGCACATGTTCCCCTGAATTTAAAATAAAAGTTAAATTAAAAAAAAAAAAAAGAATGTCAATTGTAGCATTATTTACTTACAATATTTAACCCTCTAAATCTCCAACTATAAGGCATTAGTTGTGCAACTTGTGTTTCATCCAAAAGAACCTAAAGGGTAGGTGCAGTGGCTCACACCTGTAATCCCAGCACTTTGGGAGACTGAGGCAGGTGGTGGCTCACCTGAGGTCAGGAATTCAAGACCAGCCTGGCCAACATGGTGAAACCCCAACTCTACAAAAAATACAAAAATTAGCCGAGTGTGGTGGTGCATGCCTGTAAACCCAGCTACCCAGGAGGCTGAGGCAGGAGAATCACTTGAACCCACCCGGGAGGTGGAGGTTGCAGTGAGCCAAGATCGCGCCACTGCCCTCCAGCCTGGGCGACAGAAAACAAATGAACAACATTTGTTTCCAAAAACAATCTCCAAAAAACAAATGAACAAACAAAAAGTACCCTGAATTTAAACTCCTCTAAGGCAGGGATTTTTGTGTGGGCATCAGCATATCCAAAATGCCTTCATGAAATGAGCTTCATTAAATATTATCAGACTGGCCAGGCAGTGGTTCACGCCTGTAATCCTGGCACTTTGGGAGGCCAAGATAGGCAGATCACTTGAGCCCAGGAGTTTGAGACCAGGGGCAACATAGCAAGACCCGTCTCTACTGAAAACACACACACACACACACACACACACACAAGAAAATTAGCCAGGTGTGGGGATGTGCACCTATAGTCCCAGCTACCCAGGAGGCTGAGGTGGGAGGATCGCTTGAGCCCAGTAGGTTGAAACTGCAATGAGCCATGATTGCACCACTGCACTGCAGCCTGGGCAACAGAGTGAGACCCCATCTCAAAAAAAAAAAAAATCAATGTATCAGATCAATTCAACCTGAATGATGAAACACCCAGCACCATGGAAAATCATGACATGAGAAAATGTTCACAACACAGTAAGTGAAAGAAAAAAGAAACAGATTGTAAGACTCTACGTACATCATAACCACAGTTTTGTTTAAAGGAAAAGAAATATATGTATCTTTGCATATTAAAAGATTAAAGCAAAGTAAACCAAAACATTAACAAAGGCTATTTCTGGTGAATGAGATCCTAGGAATTTTTCTTTTCTTTCTTTCCCTTCTTTCATTTCGTGTGTGCGCGTGTGTGTTTGTGTGTGTGTGTGTTCTATATAGAGTATTTCAAATTTTCTAAAAATAATATTTATTCCTTTTTCAAACAGAAAATAAGACAGTAAAGTGAGGTCAGGCACACTGGTTCATGCCTGTAATCCCAGCACTTTCGGAGGCTGAGTTGGGCAGATCACTTGAGGTGAGAAGTCTGAGGACAACCTGGTCAATGTGGTGAAACTTCGTTTCTAATAAAAATACAAAATTAGCTGGGCATGGTGGCACGCTCCTGTAATCCCACCTGCTCAGGAGGCTGTGTCAGGAGATTTGCTTAAACCTGGGAGGTGGAGGTTGCAGTGAGCCAAGATCATGCCACTGCACTCCAGCCTGGGTGACGGAATGAGACTCCACCTCAAAAAAAAAAAAAAAAAAAAAAGATAAAAAAGAAGACAGTAAAGTACTTTGGAATCCATGTGGAGTTATGGTGATTTCTGAAGCAATAATGGAATTGGCAAGGATCTGCAGGGAACACCCTGCCCATTGGTCAACAGCACACCTCCCAGCAATTCAGCGGTTTCTCAGACTACGGTCAAAATGGCACCTTCCGGATCTTATGCATAAACCGGCACCACCTGTCCTCTTGTTTACTGAGTATTTTTCCTCAAATTGAGGATTTTTATTTAAAGACATTTCTTTAAAGGGAATCTTGATCATGACCATAAAGGGAAATCAGTATCACTTGTCATAAATAAAATGAAACTGTACAATAGATTTCATTTCTTTAAGTGGCCTTATTTAGCTCTAGCTGAATACTGTTGCCTGCAGAAGGTTCTGAGTCGGAGGCCTGCTGGCTCTTTTGTAACAAAGGAAGGTTAGCAAATGTAAGAGAGGTAGGCGTTAAAGACATACTTGCAGCAAATAAGCCTTTCTTCTGATGTTGTCCGAAGGCTTGAAAGTGGATTGAAGGGGGAATGACGCGCTGAAGCGGCATCGTCGTCTGGGGTAATATCGGAGGTTCATTGTCCCATGGCCACAGAAAACTAGGACTCAGATACACCCGAGTGGGGTTAAGAGAGGAAGTTTAATAGGCAAAAGAGAGCGAAGAGCTCTCTGCACAGAGAGAGGTCCGGGAGAAAGTGGGTTGCTGCTTCAGCGGCGAAATGTAAGAGGTTTTATAGGTGAGCTAGAGGAGGCGGTGTCTGATTTACATAGGGCATGAAGGATTGGTCGGACCAGGCGTGTTATTTGCATAAGGTATGAAGAAGTTGATCGCCCCACCCTAATCTTTTATTATGCAGATAGATTCTCTACCTGGCTGGTGCCATGTTGCCTGCTTCTTTTTTTTTTTTTTTTTTTTATGAAGTCTTGCTCTGTGCCCCCAGGCTGGAGTAGAGTGGTGAGATCTCAGTTCACCACAACCTCCATCTCCCAGGTTCAAGCAATTCTCCTGCATCAGCCTCCCAGGTAGCTGGGATTACAGGTGTACGCCATCATGCCCAGCTAATTTTTATGTATTTTTAGTAGAGACAGGGTTTCACCATGTTGACCAGGCTGGTCTCAAACTTCTGACCTCAAGTGATCTGCCTGCCTGGACCTCCCAAAATGCTGGGATTACAGGCGTGAGCCACCGCGCCCAGCCAACTCTGGTTCTTTACTGTACATGTGGTGACACAGAAAAGGGAAGATGGAGCCTCCATGTTGAACATACTCGGCTTCCAGGTAGCCCTTTTCTATTGGCGCAGTTACCAGCGTTTACCCCTGAAAGCTCCTAGCTTGCTTACTTATGTTTGCAGCTTGATTTTTCAGGGTGCTCTTTGTTGATTTGGGGGCTACTTTTTGTTGAAACGGAACCCTTGCCGAGGACTCCTTTACCTTCGCTATCTGCGTAACTAATTTCTTTCCAGTTCCTGTATCAATTTGATCCATGTCACTTATTGCAATGTCCCTGTAGTACGCGCAAGCATTTCTCAGGCTACCAGTGGTAGGCATCCCACATTCCAGGGCTCACTGGGCCTCACCACTGAGCCTAAATGAAGCCCTGGGGTGCACCAGCCTCTGCCACACTGGGGCTTCACTGTACCCTCTGCACTGTCCCATACCTATAGCCCTACTGTCAGAGGCTTGTGAACCACAGCAACTCCATCTTGAATAGGGGCTGGGTAAAATGAGGCTAAGACCTACTGGGCTGCATTCCCAGATGGTTAAGGCATTTTTTTTTTCTTTTTTTGAGACAGAGTCTCGCTCTGTCGCACAGGCTGGAGTGCAGTGGCGCGATCACTGCAAGTTCCCCCTGGTTAAGGCATTTTAAGTCACAGGATGAGATAGGAGGTCGGCACAAGATACAGGTCATAAAGACTTTGCTGATAAAACAGCTTGCAGTAAAGAAGCCAGCCAAAACCCACCAAAATCAAGATGGCAATAAGAGTGACCTCTGATCATCCTCACTGCTACACTCCCACCAGCCCCATGACAGTTTACAAACGCCATGGCAACATCAGGAAGTTACCTGATATGGTCTAAAAAGAGGAGACATGAATAATCCACCCCTTGTTTAGCAGATCATTGAGAAATAACCATAAAAATGAGCAACCAGCAACCCTCAGGGCTGCTCTGCCTATGGAGTAGCCATTCTTTTATTCCTTTACTTTCCTAATAAACTTGCTTTCACTTTGTAGACTCACCCTGAATTCTTTCTTGTGCGAAATCCAAGAACCCTTTCTTGGATTCTGGATCAGGACCCTTTTCCTGTAACATTACCACCCTCAGGCTCCAGGTGTGGGACAGTGCAGAGGGGGACAGTGAGAAGCCCAGAGACTGAAGGGGGGCGCTGCCTCCGCAGGTCACTCTTAGACCTGAAAGAGTATCTTCTCCCACCCTAGGGAAGGAACACAGGTGAGGGAAGCAGCCAGCTCTGCTCTCTCTAGCCTGGCAAAGGTGTGAGACGTGAGTTTCTGGGATGCTGGGCAGGAGGAACTGGGGTGAATGATTTGCAGTCATGTTTGCCAGTTGCAGAACCAGGAAAAATGATCCTTTCCTTCCTCGAGCACTATCAACTGAACTGCACCAGCTCCATTAGCGCTGGAAGCATCCATATGAAATTATGGGGCTTATGATGGCTTTGTCTGGGAAACTGTTCATTTCTGATCGGAAGTTCTATTACACATGAATTTAATTCTAAACAGTGTTACCAACAGCCCCAAATGATTTACATTTTAAGCAATCTTCTTTCATTATCTCATACCTTGTCGGGGAGCAAAAGATGGATTTTTATGGGCTTCTATGATGAGAAATGATTAATGCCCCTAAATGGGTGCCTGTCTCTACTCCAGCCGTTCTGACAAGGGGTCCCATTCCTCAGTTCTGCTTCAGTGGGCATATTTGAGAGCTGAGATCAAAGAAAGGGCATGGAGAAAGAACATTACAAACTTTTCTTAAGTTGGATCTAAATAGGGTAAACATTTCCAGTTAGGGCATTGAACATCATTTGGTACCTAACATCGTCTTTCATCCAGTAGGAGAAAGTAAAGAGAGAGAGAGAGAAGGAGAAAGTTTGTCCACTAATAAAGCCAAAGCCTGTAGCAAAAGCTTGAAAATGTATGAGAAGGCTCAGGCGCAGTGGCTCACACCTGTAATCCCAGCACTTTGCAAGGCCTAGGCAGGCGGATCACCTGAGGTCAGGAGTTTGAGACCAGCCTGGCCAACACGGTGAAACCCCATCTGTACTAAAAATACAAAAAAGTAGCCAGGTATGGTGGCGGGTGCCTGTAGTCCCAGCTACTTGGGAGGCTGAGGCAGGAGAGTCACTTGAACTTGGGAGACGGAGGTTGCAGTGAGCCAAGATCGTACCACTGCACTCCAGCCTGGGTGACAGAGCAAGACTCCATCTCAAAAAAAAAAAAAAAAAAAAAAAAAAATGTATGAGACACAATTTGAGTGTAATCTTTCAGGGTCAGGGAGAGAGAGGGCACTGCCCTCCAGAAAGACGCAAATCTGGAATGTTGCCTCCCATACTGATGCCGTAACAAGGCACCTCAAAGGTAGGAGCAGATGAGGCACTCCAGCTTTCCCACCTGCTTTACCTCTGCCTTTGGGATCATTCTTTCCAGGGGGCATCAGGACAACCAGCTCAGAAACACCATGAGGGTAAGGTTGTTGGATGAACTGCTACAAGGACACTTTTCTGGAAATCTCCGTTCACGCACCAGAATCAGATGGGACATGCCTCGAGAGACAGATTCTCTTCTTCAGTTCCCTGCAGTGAATTCCTTCCCCTACTCCCATCAAAGGAAGGGGGGTCTGTTTGAGGATGATGGCCTGAGTGAGCCTTTGCCATTGAATGGTTGACTGAGAGGCTGAGTCACTGGGAAGAAAACGTGGAGTGAGTTGTGTCTGAGACCTCCCCACAGAGAGGGGTCACTTTAGACTCCATCCAAATCATAGCCCAAGTTCTCAGCCCAAAAGCTAAGAAAGTAAACAAGACGCAAGAAATTCAGGTGCTCTGATTTTCAAATTGTAGAAAATATGCAAACACAGCCTCAGGAAAAAAATCACCTTTGCAACATCAGAAACCCTGCCTTCCTCTAGGACTCTGTGGTTTGGGCGGCCTCAGAGGCACTGCCCAAAAAGAACCAACCGCAAGTCGAGGAACCAGAAAATAAATTGAGCTGCAGAATGTGAACGGCCTCCATTCGGCGAAGGGGGGGTCATGTCCTTGAAGCAGGGCCCACGGTTACCCTGAGCCCCCTAGAACACTCCTCCCTCCCTCTACAGTTCATGGTATCTTTAGAATCAAGGCTACAAACTGCATGAATAGCGAGTAATTCAATTAACTCTATAGTCTGTGATGAAAAAAAGGGCCATTTTGCTAGCTCTAGTGGAGCACTAGTTTAACCCTGGTGCTCAGGAAATTCCCAGGCCAGACAGCATATTAAACCAGCTCTTCAACTTAAGAACAATTACTGTCATTTATCAGCCTGAATAGCAATAATGCACAAATCGACACCTTTCAGGAGGCAAAAAGCTAGCGAGGTGTAATGATATGCAAAGCCACAGCACTCTACATTTTGAACTGTCTCCATCCCATCAATACATCTCCTACTACCTACAATTTATCAATACAAATGTGGTGCCCAATGAAGGCAAGACCAAGAAGATAAATATGAAGAGGGTGAGGGGAAAAAAGGCTCAGGAATGTTTGAATTTTAAAATGATGAAGTACAGATCACATTCTTAAAGCATTTTACATGCAATGACCCGATCACATCAAGTTCTTTCCTGAAAGAAGAAACAGA
Organism: Macaca mulatta; assembly: GCF_049350105.2. NCBI lineage: Eukaryota > Metazoa > Chordata > Mammalia > Primates > Cercopithecidae > Macaca > Macaca mulatta. Next base: position 43,555,857 of record NC_133424.1, read on the forward strand.
ATAAAGGGATTTTTCTACCCCAAGGTTGCAGGCAGATGCAGCTCTTCTCTTCCATTGCCCAGATCATGTCTTTAGGTGGAAGTTTGTGATTCTTTAGGTCTCTGATAAAAGTAAATAAAGATATTGTTAATCATAGTGATGAATTTTCATAGAGCCTTTTTCCTAATTACTTTCACATCTATCCTTTTTTATTTTAATTTAATTTAAATTTTTTTGTATTTGATACGGAGTCACTCTGTCGCCCAGACTAGAGTGCAGTGATGCAATCTTGGCTCACTGCAACCTCTGCCTCCCGGGTTTAAGCTATTCTCCTACCTCAGCCTCCTGGGTAGCTGGGACTACAGGCACGTACCACCACACATGGCTAATTTTTCTACTTTTTAGTAGGGACAAGGTTTCGCCATGTTGGCCAGGCTGGTCTCGAACTCCTGACTACAAGTGATCCGCCTGCTTCAGCCTCCCAAAGTGCTAGGATTATAGGCAGGTTGTTTTAATTTTATAATATCTTCAAGAGGTAAGATAAATGTTATGATACCCATTTTGAAAGCAGGGGGAACTGAGGCATGCTGTGATTGAGATACTCTCTACATGAGTCAGACACTGGCAGAGCAAGGGCTAGAAACTGAGTCCGGACTAAGACACAGCACATCCAAGACAAAGCAAAGACTTCTCAAAAGTGCTCAAGAGGATGCAGGAACTTCAGTACAGGTGGCGTAGGTGGGAGTAGGAGCCGCAAGGTGGGGCAGAGCAGAGATAAACAATTCCACATTTCAGGCTGGGTGTGGTGGGTCACGCATGTCATCTCAAGTCTTCGGGAGGCCAAGGAGGGTAGATCACTTGAGGTCAGGAGTTCAAGACCAGCCTGGCCAACATGGCAAAACACTGTCTGTAGTAAAAATACAAAAATTAGCCGGGTGTAGTGGTATAGCACCTATAGTCCCAGCTACTCAGGAGGCTAAGGCAGGAGAGTTGCTTGAACCTGGGAGGTGGAGGTTGCAGTGAGCTGAGATCATGCCACTGAACTCCAGCCTGGGCCACAGAACGAGACTCCATCTCAAAAAAAATTTTTTTAAATAAAAAAAAAATTCACATTTCAAAAACAGATGAATAGAATTTCAAGTCTACAGCGCACACAGACTGAGCCCCTACTGTGCGCCAGGCGCTGAAGGAGGCAAAGACAACGCCAGCCCAGACCCAGGCCCTGCTTGTGGTCCTCCCCTCCCACATACTCAGCCCTCCCCAACACACACTGACATTTTGCTTAGCAGCATCATTTAGCTGGATAGAATACATTTACTTTCTGTGGAAGGAAGCCAAGGAGGGTGGTAACCAAGACAGGAAACATTCCTACAAAGGCAACAGGGACAGGGGGTCCCACGGGAGCTCTTCACGCAAGTCAGGCAAACAAGGACCTCCCAGCTGGTGCCTCAAGGAACCCCGGGAATTGTTTACCACTGCAGACATTTTTATCCTTCACCTTCCAACCATTTAACAGACCCATCCAGGTCCTCCCAGCCATTTCATCATAGACATTCATCATCTCAGTCCAGGAATGTTGTTTCTGTTTTTGTTTTCTTTTGTTTGAGATGGAGTCTTGCTCTGTCACACAGGCTGGAGTGCAGTGGTGCGATCTCAGCTCACTGCAGCCTCCGCCTTCTGGGTTCAAGCGATTCTCCTGCCTCAGGATTCTCTTGCCTCAGCCTCCTGAGTAGCCGAGATTACAAGCATGCTCCACCACACCTGGCTAATTTTGTATTTTTAGTAGAGACTGGGTTTCACCACGTTGGCCAGGCTGGTCTTGCACTCCTGGGCTCAGGTGATCCACCCACCTCGGCCTCCCAAAGTTCTGGGATTACAGGGGTGAGCCACTGTGCCCCGCCCTCAGCCTAGGAATTTTGAAACGGCCGCCAACTCTAGCATGCAAACTCATGCCCTCTCTCTAAGCAATATTTTCAACCTATTTGAAAAGGAAAATAGTAATTGGTGATAAAATGCAAAGGATTTGTTTGCTTCTACATTTCTTTGGAAGATTAGCTGTTTTTTTCTTTTCAAAAAAATTCCACTTATCTTTATTTCTTAAGGTAATGCCTACCTAATTTTTCTTTTTCTCTCTCTCTTTTTTTTTTTAGAGACAAGCTTTAGCACAGTGGCATGATCATAGCTCACTGTAGCCTCAAACTCCAGGGCTCAAGCAAACCTCTTGCCTCAGCCTTCTCAGTAGCTGGAACTATGTGTACATGCCACCATGCCTAGCTAATCTTTTTTACAGACATAAGGCCTCACTATGTTGCCCAGGCTGGCCTCAAACTCCTAGGCTCAAGCAATCCTCCCGCCTTGGCCTCCCAAATTGTTGGGAATACAGGCATGAGCCACTGCACCTGGCCCCTACCTAATTTTAAATCATATACGACACATACACACACACACACACACACACACAAATGAAACGATCATATCTTCTAACAGCACTGAGATAATCATTTGATGAATGACATCTCATGTCTTAATTTTTCCATGGATAAAGGAAAGCCCTAAACAAATTCTTATTTTCTGACATCAAATAAGAATGTGGGTGCATTTCCCTCCCTTTATAAGAAATTACACCTTGCTCTTACTATTAAATTAGAATACCCTCTCTTCTTTTCTAAAATTTGGCTGCTGTACAATAAATACACAAATCAAAAAGACATAGGATCCAGACGCCAATTGGCAGACGGCACTATGAAATAAGCACCGGGACACAGGCATGCGGAAGTGTTACAACCTGTTCCAATCTGCTCCCTGTTCCCCCTTAAAACAAAAGAAGAGAGTCCAAACCCTCCTACATACACACATACACATACACATGCACACACACACACAGCAAAGTTTAGGAGGTTTAAATATGGCCTAAGCTGCTAAGAAGAGTCACCCAACTGCTTTGGACCTGGGTTTCTCACTCTTGCTGCTGAGTTGCAATATTTGTCCCATCTTGCCAAGTGAAGATGGTGTGAACCTGTCATGAAATTGCTGAGAAGTTTGGAAAAGCCTGGGGTTTTGCCAGTATTATTATCATCCTCATCATCATTGCCATGAGGCCAGAGAAATTTTCCAAGTCCTTGAGCTTGGGGTCTTTCTCAACAGCCATGGGAGGGTAGCCATTAGAATTACCTCCATCATTCATGTGATGAAATCCATTCAGAGATACAGGGGAGGCAGAGAATAGGTGGGTGTAGCAATTAGGATGCTTTCGGTTGCAAGCAACAGAAAGTCCAACCTGAAAAGGGTTGAGGCAAAAGAGAAGATATGGGCTCATGTACGTGAAAGGGCCAAAGAGTAAACTGGCTTTGGGCAGGAATCAGTTAGAAACCTACCATTACCAACCTCTCCTACTCTGCTTCCCGGGGTAACCCTCTTCCCCAACATAACACTTGGGCCAGCAGAAAATGAGTTCAAACCAAAGCTCAGAACTGACCCTGATTGGCCCAGACTGCATTGACTTGGGTCGTGTGTTCATGCCTAAGCCAATCACTGCAGCCAGAGGGATGAAATGCATTGATTGGCTTAAACTAGATCATATACCCCTCTCTGCAGCCTAAGGGCAAGATCTTCACCAAAGCACGTGGGCAGAGAGAAGTGATGTGTGAGCCTCAGGTGGCAAAACCGGGAGGACTGGGTGTTAGGAGGTCAAATGCAACAAATGCCCACTTCAAGACGCCATCTTTGGTCGGACCAAAAATCTCCAATTCTGTTGACCAAGATATCGTACTCAGAGTTCACTCACAGTTTGAGTAGAGAATATAGCCGCTTACTTGTGTTGAATGTCCTATACCTTCTACATCTAGGCTGAATATGGCCTCTGCATCACTGAAATCTGATGGATTCACAAAAAGGACTCCTGAAGATGAGTTTTGCACTCACCAGTGTCCAGGATTTTAATAGCTGCCGTTCTTAACCTCTAAAGCTCAGGACAGAAGATTAAACAGTCCCTGGTCAAGAACTAAAGAAATGAGGTGAACTGCAGGACTAGTCACTTGCTTTTTATATATATTTTTTAAGTTTAATTAAGATTACAGGTCAGATTAAGTAATTGCTTTCTATAGGAGATAAACACAGAGACAGTTGCACCAAGATTGTTTAAAGAAACCACTTAGTTTCAACTTCAAGATGTTCTTTTTCTCATCCATTAAACTGTATTTGTTGAAATATACCTGTGGGCAAGTGCGTAAGTTGTAAGTATACACCTCAATTCTTATCCCAACATAAACACATTCAAGTAACTGCTATTGAGGTCAAGAAATGGAACATTACTGGTGCCCCAGAAACTCCTTTGGGACCCCCCTCCTAAACAGCACTCTCCCCTTTCCACCCAAAGATAATTACTGTCCTGACTTCTAACAACATAGATGAATTTTGCCTATTTTTGGAACTTTATATAAATGGAGTTACACAGCGTGTACTCTTATGCCTGGATTCCTTCTTTCAAAAGAGAGTCACCCAAGTTGCTACATACAGTACAGCTCATTCATTTTTCTTACTGTTTAATAATTCATTACGTGGATATTCTGAAATCTGCGTATGCAATCTATTTCGGATTATCATTTGGGCTATTGTTGTGAACGTTCTTACGCGTATGCAGACATTTCTGTTTCTCTTTCTATGCAGGAGGGGAACTGACGCAGGTTCACCTTTGGTAAATAAAGGCAAATAGTCTTCTGACGTGTATACACCAATTTATGCCCCTAGCAGCAGTAAGACCTTCCTGAACACCGTTGCCCACTAGTTACTACTGCCTTGATCAGTTCATCTCTGTTCCTAAATATGACCCCACTAAAAGTGGCTATGTGTAGAGCTCGGGAAGCAGCCAGAGCTCAGTTTAAATCCTGGCTTCGCCACTTACTAGCTGTAAGTGTTTCTTTGGAGAATTTCACTTAGCCTCAGATTCCTGTTCTGTGAAGGGCCTGTAATCATCATGTTCTTGCAAGAATCAAACTGGATTTTATAAACCAAAGTGCTTTGCAAACTGTTAAACTGCATACCCATGTTAGGAATTAGAAGGAAACTGTGGGTCCCTGAGGCCAATATTACAGTCACCAAGTGTTAAGATAGAATTCTCCCCACAGCATTAGAAAGGTAGACCATAGCAAGTTAGAAGACCTGGGTTACTATATGACCTTTGAGGAGTCACTCAATCTCTTTGATCCTCAGTTTTTTAATCTGTGAAATTAGGGCAACAAGGCTTCCCTGAGAGGATTGTGAAGATAAAAAGAGATAATATATCAGAAAAGAAGGAGAAGGAGAGCAAAGTTGAGAGGAAAAGAGAATCTAAGTGTTGATTCGAGTACCTACAAGTGCTCAAATAATGATGGTCATTATTAGTAAAAGTCTAGAAAATATGGGAGAAAACCTGGTTCCCTGAATCCTTTTCATTGATACTGTCATTTTCAATGATGAAGGTGGGTTACGTGAAAAATTAGCAATTGATAAAATTTGGCTTTTCTGTCTCAAGAGCCCTTTGTTTTGTTTTGTTTTGTTTTGTTTTCTGCCTGTTTCACCCATTTAAAGACTCAGCATACCCTGGCTGTCTTAAGATCCATCTCCTTTAGAAAAGCTTCCTATCAGGCCTGGTGTGGTGGCACATGCCTGTAGTCTCAGCACTTTGGGAAGCCAAGACATGCAGCTTGCTTGAGCTCAGGAATTCGAGACCAGCCTGGGCAACATGGTGAAACCCTCACTCTACAAATACTACAAAAAAAAAAAAAAAAAAAAAAAAAAAAACAGCCAGGCATAGTAGTGCATGTCTGTAGTCCCAGCTACTCAGGAGGCAGAGGTGAGAGGATCATTTCAGCCCAGGAAATCAAGGCTGCAGTGAGCCATGATCGGCCCTCAAGCCTGGGCAACAGAGTAAGATCCTGTCTCAAAAAAAAAGAGAGGGAAAAAATCTTGTTATCAGGAAAATGTAAAATGTCAGCATTCAGTAAGACAATCCCAGAATATCAGAGCTAGAAGGTACCTGAGGGCATACAACCCATCCAGTTCATTGTACAGATAGTGAAGCTGGAGCCAGAAGTCTAAAGTAGCACCACTGGTTAGCAGCAGAGCCAGAGCTAGGGCCCAGCTCTTCTGACAACCAGCCCAGGGCTCATTCTTTAGTAGCTTAATACCAATGTTAATCTGTATCTCCAGTGTAAATAAAAGACTTGGTTCTTTCTTAAAGACCTTTCAAGCATTAGAGAAAGAGTTCAATCACATGTAATCAACCCCTAAATTAAACAGGCCCTGCTAAAATTTAACACACAGACATAGACAAAAACCATCCGTGTTTATATTTTAAATAACATCTTTCTTTTAAAAAATGGGAGAACTCCTTCTAGCCATGACAGAATAACTGATATGAGACTTGCCTTCCTGCCAAAAATAACTATAAAACTAGACAAATATATGAGGCAACTGTTTTCAGACATTGAACAACAGACAGTGCAGGACTGTAATTTTGAGAGAAGGCATACACATGAGGGGAGTCCCATTGTTTATCTAGTTTTCTGGCTGGAGGCACCTTTCCGTCAAGGCACAAAGATGGGAAGTCCAAATGGAGCAATAGTTGCACTGAGCTGAGGAGGTGGAGATTGGAGTCCTACCTTGTGGAAGTGGCTGGATTTTATGAAGCAGAATAACAGAGAATAGTGATCTTCACAAAGAACATGGGGCCTTGGCGGCAGGCACAGAAGTGCATGCAGAGTGAGAGTCCAGTCAGCCTAGCAGATGTCTCCTACTATGGCGCTGTGAATGGTATGGTGATAACCAGAGGTCATGCACTGCTAAAAAAGCACTGAAATTTTGGCTAAGCCAAGGTACAGAAAGTTCACTGAATGCTCCAAGCCTCCAGCTGAGACCTCGAAAAGGCCATGCCTTTGGGTTAAGGACCATGGCCCTAAGTGAAGGCAATACCATAAGACTCAGCTCAAAATTAAAATAGATCTGAACAACAAATTAAACCAACTCTAACATAACAGAATGGATCTACCAATAATGTTACTGACAGAACAAACATTAAAACTCTTTAAAGAAAAATATGACATAATTTGGGATCTCCACAGTGCATTTTTTACAATGTCCACTATGCAGTCAGAAATTACTAGACATGAAAAGGAGCATCAAAATATGATCCATAATTTTTTTTTTTTTTTTTGAGACAGAGTTTCCCTCTGTCACCCAGGATGGAGTGCAGTGACGCGATCTCCACTCACTGCAAGCTCCGCCTCCTGGGTTCATGCCATTCTCCTGCCTCAGCCTCCCGAATAGCTGGGACTACAGGCGCCTGCCACCATGCCCAGCTAATTTTTTTTTGTATTTTTTTAGTAGAGATGGGGTTTCACCATGTTAGCCAGGATGGTCTTGATCCCCTGACTCTTGATCCACCCGCTTCGGCCTCCCAAAGTGCTGGGATTACAGGCGTGAGTCACCATGCCTGGCCTATGATCCATAATTTTTTAAAAGCATTCAATAGAAAATGATACCCTCATGTTGAAATTAGTAGGAAAAGTCTTTCAAACAGCTACATAAATATGCGTTCAGGTACTTAAAAGATAACCATAATGAGTGAAGAACAGAGATATAAAAAATTTTTTTAAAGAACCAAATGGAAATTCTGAAGCTGAACAGCACAATGCCTAAAATGAAAGCTCTGCATAAACTTAATATAAAATTAAAGACTACAAATGAAAGTTAATGAACTTAAAGACAAATCAAACCAAAGAACACAGAGAAAAATATGGGGGTTGGGGAATAAACAGAGGCTCAGAGACTTGTGGGGAAAATACAAGCAGTCAAATAGATATTTAATTGAAGTCCCAGAAGGAAAAGAAAGAAAGAAGATAGAAAAATGTGTGAAGGACTAACAACTACCTTTACATAAATTTTGTGGAAAGTATAAGTTTATAGAGCCAAGAAGGTCAATAAACCCCAAATGACACAAACACCAAGAGGACTACACCTAGATCACATCAGTGTCAAACTGCTGAAAATCAAAGATAAAGGAATGTCTGGGCATGTGATTACACCTGTAATCCCAGCACTTTGGGAAGCTGAGGCAGGTGGATCGCTTGAACCCAGAAGTTTGAGACCAACCTGAGCAACATGTGAAATCTCATCTCTACAAATGTATATATAAATTAACTAGGTGTGGTGACACGTGCCTGTAGTCCCAGCTACTTTGGAGGCTGAGGTGGGAGGATCACTTGAGCCTAGGAGGTTGAGGCTGCAGTGAGCCATGTTTGTGGTACTACACTCCAGCCTGGGCATTGGAGTGAGACCCTATCTCAAAAATAAAAAGAAAGAAACAATCTTAAAAGCAGTCAATTAATAAAGGTTCATAGCTTACAGAAGAACAGTGATATTAATGAGAGCTGACTTACCAGACTGGAATTTAGATCTATAAGAAGGAATGAACAACTGTAGAATGGTAAATATGTAGGTAAATAGAAAAGAATACTTTCCCTCTCTTAATTTTTTAGTAAAACAACTGTCTAATCAAAACTAGTAACACAGTGTCATAGGGTTTATTAAATATTACTAAAAATACGACATCTTTAGTCATAAATGCACGAAGAATGATTCAGTAAATGAACCAAAGCACAAAGGATGGTTCAGTAAATGAATTTTTCTGTTGTAAGGGTCTTGTACTTTACGTGAGGTGGTACAATATTCACTCAAAATAGACCATGATGAGTTAAGAATACACATCGTAATTCCTAGAGCAACCACCTAAAAAAAAGTTACAAAGAGGTAGAGCTCTTTGTAATAAAATACATAAAAAGATGGATTAAAATGAAACGAGAGTACAATAATGCAAAAGTATTCAGAAAAGGAAGAACAGATAAATGCAAATCAGATGGAATAACTAGAAAATAGATTGTGATATGGTAGACTCGTAGATTATCAATCACTAAATTAAATACAATGGACTAAACTCTCCAGTCAAAAAGCACAGATTGCCAGATGGGATTCAGAAAGCTATATCCAACTATATGCTGTCTACAAGAGACATTTTAAATGAAAATAAATAGGTTAAATGTAAAAGGATGAAAAAAAGACAATAAGCAAACAAAAAAGCTAGTTTGACTATATTAACATCAGACAGACTTCAGAACACAGAATATAAACACAGATAAAGAAGGACATTGTATAGCAATAGTGATTTCATAGTGAAAAATAGATAATTTATCGGGAAAACATAACAACTCAAAATATGTTACAAACTTATGTAACAATAACATGTAGTTATATATTATATATAGATATATAACAATATATATTGTTATATATGTTGATATATATCAACATATATATCAATGTGATATATATAACACATATATATATATCATCATATATAACAATAAATAACAAAGCTTCAAAATACATGAAACAAAACCAAAGAAAACTAAGGGGAAAATAATCCACAATTATTACTGGAGATTTTAACACCTGTCTCTTGGTAATCACTAGAACAATTAGATAATAATAATAAATATATAAAATGTTTGAAGAACATTATCAATGAATGTGACCTAATTGACATTTTTAGAACACCGTACCCAACAAATTGCAAAGTGCATGTTGTTTTTAAGTGCACCTCGAAGGTTTACCAAGAAAAATCATATTTTGGGTCAAATTGAAGTCTCAGTAAACTTCAAAATGTTGAAATTTTAAAGAGTAAAATTTCACCACAATCAAAAAGCTGCAAATATGTATAAATTCACAACATGCTTCAAAATAATCCATGGGTTAAAGAAGTTACAAAAGAAAACTTGCAAAATATTTAAACTAAATGATAATGTGTCCTTACACAGCATATGAAAGTTTGCGGGATGCTGCTAGAGCAGTAATTAGAGAGAATTTATAGCTTTTAATGGGTTATGTTAGAAAAGAAGAACGTTTTAAAATCAACAATTAATGTTTCCATCTTAAGAAGCTGGAAAAAAGCAAATTAAGTTTAACCCAATGTAAGTATAAGGAAGACAATAGTAAAGATGAATATCAATGAAGTTAAAAGATAGACAAATAATTGAGAAAATTAGCAAAACCACAAGTGTCTTTGAAAAAAAGTAACAAGGTGAATCCCAAGAAAAACTAAGAAAAAAAGACAGTAAACACATATTTTCAGTATCAGAAATGAAAAGGAGGACATCACTACAGATTCTACACATACTAAAAGGATAACAAGGCAAGATTATGAACAACTTAATTCCAGTATATTTGACAGTGTATATGAAATGAACAGATTTATTGAAGATTTTGATTCATCAAAAGGGATATTAGAAGAAATAGAACATCTGGAAAAGTCTTAATTCCATTAAAGAAGTTGAATTTGTAATCAAAAACAAACTTGAGGACTAATGGTTCCACTGGTGAATTCTATCGGATATTTAAGAAGAGAATAATCCCAACCTTACATAAACTCTCTCAGAAAATAGAAGATGAGAGAACATTCCTTCACAAGTTTTATAAGGATAGGAGAATACTGATTCCAAACCTTGCAAAGAAATTACAAGAAAGGAAAATTACCAGCCAATATTCCTTATGAACACAGCCACAAAAATTGTCACGAAATATTAGCAAATAAAATTCTGTAATATAAAAAGAGCATAATACATCACGACCAATTAGAGCTTTTCACAGAATTTCAGGTTTTTTTCAACAGTCATATATAAATCAGTGTAATGCACAGTATTAACAGAAAAAAGGAAAGAAAAAATAATCTGACTAAATACAAAAAAAACTATCGAGATTCAACATCCATTTGTAGAAGAAAAACATTTTAACTAGAAAAGCAAAGGAACTTCATCAATCTGATAAAGGACTTCTGATAAATCTACAACCAACATTATGCTTAAGGGTAAAATACTAAATATGTTCCCCTAAAGATTGGAAACAAGGCAAGGAAGTTCTCTCCTACCATGTCTATTCACATTGTCCTGGAGATACTAGCCAGTGCATTAAGAAAGAAAAAAAGCCAAGACCAAGAAAGAAGAAGTAAAATTGTATTCATTTACAGATAGTATAGTGGTTTATACAGAAGACCCTAAGAAATCTACAGAAAAATTGCTAGAACATCAGTAAATTTAGCAAGGTTGCAAGGTAACTCGGTATCCAAAAGTAAATAGTATTTCTATGTATTGGTGGCAGCAAACAATTGGAGATGAAGTTTAATTAATTTAAGTTATATTTTACATTTTTGCATTAAAAATATAAAATATTTAAAAATACATTAACAAAGTAAGTGCGAGATCTTTGAAAACATTAACGAGAGAAATTAAAGAAGTAAAAGTAAATGGAAAGGTGTACCATGTTTATGAATTGGAAGACTCAATATTGATTGACTTCTAATACTGGAGGACTCAATACAAAAAGCTCAATAATAATATATATAGCTTCAATGCAATCCCAATCAAAATCCACAGATTAAATTCGTTACTGAAATGAAAAGAATCTGTAATAGCCAATGTTGAAATAAATGAAAAAGAAGGACAATGTTGGGAGACTCATACTATCTAATTACTAAGCTACAGTAATGAAGACAATAAAGTATTAGCGTTAAAATAGATGAATAAATCAATGGAACAGAATAGATCCATAGGTACTGATTTTCATCAATGACACCAAGGTCATTCAATAAGGAAAATAAAACTTTTCAACAAATAATGCTGAAGAACTGAATACATATATGGGGTAAAGTGAACCTCAACCCTTACTTCACACTATACACCAAAAAAAATCAACTTGAAACAGATTATAAGTGTAAACATAAAAGCTAATACTGCCAGGTGCTGTGGCTCACACCTGTAATTCCAGCACTTTGGGAGGCTGGAGCAGAAGAATCACTTGAGCCCAAAAGTTCAAGACCAGCCACAGCAAGACCCTATCTCTACAAAAAAAAATTAAAATATTAGCTGAGCATAGTGGTGTATACCTGTAGTCTCAGCACATTGGGAGGCTGAGGTGGGTGGATCACTTAAGCCCAAGAGTTCAAGACTGCAGTGAGCTATGATTGCACCACTGCGCTCCAGCCTGAGCAACAGTGTAAGAGACCCTGTCTCAAAAAGTATAGTTTTGTAAATACTATATTTATAAATATTAAAAATAAATATGATAGTAATACTATAATATAGTAATGCTAAATATTATAATAATTATAGTATTATATTTGTAATTATAGTATTATATTTATACTTATTATATTTATATAGTATTATAACAATATTATAATACTAAATATTATAGTAATACTATAATATTTATAATGTTACTAGATTTATAATATTATAATATAGTATTATATTATAATACTAAATATTATAGTAATACTATAATATTTATAATATTACTAGATTTATAATATATATATTTATATATAATAATATATATTTATAATATATATTTATAATATAGTAATATTACTATAATATTTATAATATTATAGTAATACTACATTAATACTATAATAATATAGTATTACTATAATATTTATAATATATTACTATAATAAATATTATAGTATATTATATATAATATATAATTATATATAATATAATATATATAAATATTATATATATTAATATATATAATATTATTATATAGTTATATATATTATATAGTAATATATAATTATATAGTAATTATATAATATATATTATATATATTATTACTATATAATATTATATTATATAATATATAATAATATATTATTACTATATAATATTAGTACTATATAATATATATTATATAGTAATATATAATATAATATATATAAATATTATATATTATAATATTATATTATATTATATATTATATATATTATATATAATATAATATATATAATATTATATATTATTATATATAATATATATAATAATATATATAAATATTATAATATATTTATAATATTATAGTAATACTATATTAATACTATAATAATATAACCGGAGAATAATTTCATGACCTCTGATAGACAAACATCTCTTAGAGAAAATACAAAAGGCACTCACTTTAAAAGAAAAAAATGATTAACAAATTGAACCTCATGAAAGTTAAGAATTTTTACTCATCAAAAATTGCTGTTAAGAAAATGGAAAGACTCCGGGCGCAGTGGTTCACGCCTGTAATCCCAGCATTTTGGGAGGCCAAGGTGGGCAGATACCAAGGTCAAGAGATGGAGACCTTCCTGGCCAACTTGGTGAAACCCTATCTCTAGTAAAAATACCAAAATTAGCCAGGCGTCGTGGCAGACGTCTATAATCCCAGCTACTCAGGAGCCTAAGGCAGGAGAATCGCTGGAACCTGGAGGTGGAGGTTGCAGTGAGCTGAGATCGCACCACTGCACTCCAGCCTGGCGACAGAGCAAGACCCCATCTCAAAAAAAAAAAGAAAATGGAAAGACAAGCCACAGACTGGGAAAAATATTCACAATTTGTGTATCTGACAAAGTACTTATATCCAAAATACATAAAGAACTTAAATAAATCAAAAATAAAAGACTTGAGCAGACTTTTCCAGAAAAGATATTTAAATGGCCAAAAAGCACATGAAAGGTGCTCAACATCATTAATCCTCTAAGAAACACAAATTAAAATTACAATGAGATACTACTTCACAGCCACTAGGATGGCTAAAATTAAAAAGACTAAGAATACCAAATGTTGGCCAGCATGTGAAACAACTGGAACTCTCATACATTGCTAATGGGGATTAAAATGGAACAACCAATTAGGAAAACTAGCAGTTTCTTGGAAATTTAAACATACACTTACTATATGACCCAGCAATTCCACTTTCAGATATTCTCCCAAGAGAAGTGAAAATGTATGTTCACACAAAACTTGCCCACAAATGTTCATAGCAGCTTTTGTCGTAATAACCATACAGCTGGATACAACCCCAAATGTTCATCAACAGAAGAATGGATAAACAAACTGTGGTGTATTTATACAATGGAATACTACTCAGTCGATATGTATAATAACATGGATGAATCTCAGAAACCATACGCTGAATGAAACTTATTTGAAGTTCAAGACAGATAAAAGTAATCTATCATGATAGAAATCAGATCCACTATGGGTGGTGGGAATTCGCTGGAATGGGGCACAGGGGAACTTTCTGGAGTGAGGGAAACGTTCCATATATTTTTTCATATATTCAAGGGATACATATGCAGGTCTATTACCAGGGTGTATTGTGTAATGCTGGGCCTCTATGGAACCCATCACAAAAATTAACTCAAGTTGGATTAAAAACTTAAATGTAAGACCTCAAACTATAAAAATCCTAGAAGAAAATCTAGAAAAAAGCTTTTCTGAACATTGGCCTAAGTAAAGAATTTATGACTAAGACCTGAAAAGCAAATGCAACAGAATCAAAAATTGACAGTTGGTTCTTCATTAAAGAGCTTCTGCATAGCAAAAGAAATAATCAACAGATTAAACAGACAACCTACAGAATGGGAGAAAATATTTGGAATCTATGCATCCAACAAGGGGCAAATATCTAGATCTATAAGGAAGTTAAACAACTCAGCAAGAAAAAACAAATAACCCCATATCTTGATTGTGGTGTTGGTTCCAGTTGTATGGTTTTGTCACCACTTGTAGAATTGTACAATTAAGGTATGTGTATTTCACTGTATACAGATTTTAACTTCAATTTAAAAATGTAAAAACACATTCCACTTGCACTGAATATTGCTAATGCAGGACTCCAGCCCCTTACTAAGTCTCAACGGTGTTTTCTGAAGTTCCCAGAGTGGACTTTGTGTGCTCATGAATAAGTCCGTCAGGCTTCCGTGCAGCCCCTGCTGTCATTGTGGCTTCTGCAGGCTCCTGGGGCTTCCCAAGCATCCCTGACTTTCCTGGCCTGGCTGCTGCCTCCCTTCCACTGCAGTCTCCCCTGTCTGTTCGATCTGGCTCCTCACACCAAAAAAAGCTGTGGTTATTTATCTGTGCTGACGAGCCCCTAGCAGGTCACTCATAACTCTTCAGTAGAAGACTCCCAAGCAGTGTCACTGTGAGAGTTCTGCCACCATTGTCATCATGTTTCTTTGTTGTTGGCCCCAGTGTT
Organism: Macaca mulatta; assembly: GCF_049350105.2. NCBI lineage: Eukaryota > Metazoa > Chordata > Mammalia > Primates > Cercopithecidae > Macaca > Macaca mulatta. The sequence goes on from NC_133424.1 coordinate 43,570,947, forward strand.
TGATAGGTTTTGTTGTTATTAATGTTGTTTTTGTGGAAAACTGCTCTTTCAGCTTTTTCTTAGACCCATCTTTCCTCCCAAGACTTGTGGCAGCTGGACCAGGATCAGAGATGAGCAGGAGACAACCTACTGTCCTTAGGATCACATCTCACTCCAGGGCTCACAGCTTTTCAAGGTCTTCCTTTGCAATGATATCCCTGCCCCGCCCCACCTCCTGAGAAGACAGACCATCCTGGACCCTGTCCTTCTCCCATATTTCGATGTGGATATCCAGGGACAGCTGATGTGCTCTTTTTCTTAATTTTTTTTTATTTCAGTAGCTTTAAGGGTACAAGTGTTTTTTTGTTACGTGGGTGAATTTGATAGTGATGAAGTCGGGGATAGTGGTGAAGTCTGCACCCATCGTCTGAATTGTGTATTTTGTACCCAATAGGTAGTTTTTCATCCTCAAACCCCCTCCCACCCTCTCCCCTTTTGAGTCTCCAGTGTTCACCATAGCACTCTGTCTGCCCTTGTGTACCCATAGCTTAGCTCCCACTGACAAATGAGAACGTGCGGTATTTGGTGGTCCACTCCTGAGTTACTTCCCTTAGGATAATGGCCTCCAGTTCCATTCAAGTTGCTGCAGAAGGCTTTGTTTCATTCTTTTTTATGACTGAGTAGTATAACATGGTGTATATATACCACATTTTCTTTATCCTGTCATTGGTTGATGGACGCTTTGTTGATTCCATATCTTTGCAATTGTCAATTGTGCTGCAATAAACATGCACGTGAAGGTATCTTTTTGATATAATGACTTCTTTTCCTTTGAGTAGACACCAGTGACACTAATTTACATTCCCACCAGGAGTGTCTAAGTGCTCCCTTTTCACCACATCTGCCTGTTGCTGTTGCCCGTCCCACTAGACCTCTATGAGCTCCTCTGATCTCGCCTAAGAAAATCTTATACTCCTTCCTATTATTCCCCAGTTTTTAGTAAAGTTTGTTAAACACAAGTTTATGCTAGCAGGGCTTTGGAGAAATGAGAGGAAGCCTGTCCACTTTGCCCCATGTGTAAACTCCAGGCTTCTCCCCATTTCTCAAAGCCCTCCAAGCATGAACTGAGTGTTTCACAAACTTTACTAAAGACTGGGGATAATAGGAAGGAACACACAGCAGAAGAGGAAAAATTTAATATTGGACACCTGATCTCTTGATTCCATCAGCCACGATCTTTTCCCCAGGGATCCCTGATTCCCTGGCAGATTACACGCTGCAGGGGTCCTCTGTAATCCTCTTTCTCCCCTCTTCTCAAGTTTTGTCAGGGGGATTCAAAAGCAATCAAAACAAACAAACAGAAGATCTCAGTTAATATTGCAGCTATCTCAGTGACAGGCCCAGTCTGAAGTCTGTGCATCTTGGTTACCCACCATGCTTCGACCCCCAGTGCTTCAGGCCCACTCACTGCTCTCTACCTCAAAGTTGCAGACACAAGCTGCTGGGAGTTCTGAATGGGCACATAGAGTCTCTTCCTACTTCTCCAACCCCTCAGCTTCAGGCATCACTGGGTTGAACAAACCTTGGTCCTCTCGACTCCTTCCCACTACCTCTCTGCGCCGGGTTGCACTAGGCTCCCAAGTCAGGCAGCCAGGGCTGCAGCCCCTATCCCTTTCAATGAGTCTTCTCCAGGGAGGGTTCTCATTTTGGGGTATCAAGAGTGTCCACAGCATGGAAGCGGTGAACAGGTAACACTTCTACACTGCTGGTGGGAATGTAAACTAGTACAACCACTACTGAAAGCAGTGTGGAGATTCCTTAAAGAACTAAAAGTAGAACTACCACTTGATCCAGCAATCTCACTATTGGGTATCTACCCAGGGAAAAAGAAGTCATTATATGAAAAAGATACTTGCACATGCATGTTTATGGTGGCACAATTCACAGTTGCAAAAATGTGGAACCAACCCAAATGCCCATCAGTGAACAAGTGGACAAAGAAACTGTGAGATACAGATATAGATATAGATAGATATAATGGAATACTACATAGCCATAAAAATGAATGAATTATGGCATTCACAGCAACCTGGAGGAGATTGGAGACTATTACTCTAAGTGAAGTAACTCAGGAATGGAAAGCCGAACATCATATGTTCTCACTCATAAGTGGGAGGGAGTTAAGCTATGAGGACACAAAGGTGTAAGAATGACGCAGTGGACTTTGGGGACTCAGGGGGAAAGGATGGGAAGGGGGTGATGGATAAAAGGCTACAAATTGAGACCAGTGTATACTGCTCAACCGATGGGTGCATCAAAATCTCACAAATCTCCACTAAAGAACTTACTCATGTAACCAAACACCACCTGTTCCCCTATAAACAATAGAAATTGTTTTTTAAAAAATTTTTCAAGAGTGCCCACAGGACATACACATCTTATGCTTAGCCTTGAACATCCAATGTCCCTATTTCAATAACTACCCTGTTGATGTTTGCATTGCCATGGCTGTGTCCATTTTACCTCACAATCAATTTTAGATGATTGCAGAACCAAAGCAAATGATTTGCAGTAGGGTTGGGGTTTAAAGGTCTGGTTTGGGTACTGGAGCTATGCTCTATTGTTGGGTTTTCACTGACTAGGTGGGTGACCTCGGGCAAGCTACAGCAGATTACCTTGAAGTGACTTGGGCAAGTTACCCCACTATGCCTCATTTTCCCCATCTGTAAAATGAGGGTAATAACAGGATCATGGGGTGGAGGTGAGGATTGAATGAGTTATTATGTGGGAAGGGTGTATAATAGAACAGCATCTGCAAAAGAGTAAGTGCTACTTAAACATTTGTTAAATAAATTATGAACATTATATAAATTGTCTTCATGGACTTCAAAAGGAGGACATGACACACCGTGGGAAAATGAGTTGAAGAAACCAAACTTGTATACATTCCTTTAAATACGCCACTTGTGTTAATATTTTTAATTCAGCTAAGGGGTAAATTATATAGATGTGCACACGAGGTTGCTTTTAGCTTAGTCAACAAGAGCAGAAGCTTCAAGATGGCAACATAAAACAACATCCAAGACAACGTTGAAAGAAAGGTGAATGATAAAATTGGGGTCAAGCCATCTTCAATTGAGGGCACTCTCTTGGCTCCACTTCCCCTCACTGTAAGAAATACAGTTGGAGGGATAAATACAAGGACATAGGCCCTGAAGATGCCTGAGTGGAGAAGAACCTTCCTCGGTGTCCTCTTATGAGGCAGAGGGGACCAGACTGTCCATCACAGCATCATAATGCTTAAGCGGCATGAAGTCGTAAAGCCCAAAGTGAAGCAGCAGCCAGCGGAATCTCTCTCTCCCTCTCTCTCTCTCCCTCTCTCTCTCTGTCTCTCTCTCTCTTCCCTCTCTCTCTCTCTCTCTCTCTCTTCCCTTCCCCCTGTCCCTCCTCAACCCAACGGGGGAAGCAGGAGACCCTGAGCAGCCAGCCCTCCAGCTCAGTCACTGGCCAGAGGGACCTCCTGAGGATGGGCACTCTGCCCTGCCCAGCAAGGCTAGAAAGTCCGGGAGAAAGTAACATCGTTCATTCATTCAGCCACTCATTCAGTAAGTATGTACTGAGTGCCTATCACGTGTCAGACCCTGCCCCAGGCATTGCAAACATCAGAGACTCAAACCAAAATGCAGTACGGGCCAGCTGCGGTGGCTCACGCCTATAATCTCAACACTTTGGGAGACTAAGGTGGGAGGATCGCTTGAACTCAGGAGTTCGAGACCAGCCTGGGCAATATAGTGAGGCCTCATCTCTACAAAATACCAAAAAATTAGCCAGGTGTGGTGGTGCACACCTGTGGTCCAGGCAACTCAGGAGTCTGAGGCAGGAGGATCCCTTAAGCCCAGGAGGTCAAGGCTACAGTAAGCTAGGTTCACACCACTGCCCTCCAGCCTGGGTGACAGAGTGAGACCCTGTCTCAAAAAAACAAAATTGTAGTATAACTGCACAGTGGAATATTATCCAGCCTGAAAAGGAAGGAAATTCTGAAACATGCTATGATGTGAATAAACTTCAAGGACATTATACTAAGTGAAATAAGCCAGGCACAAAAAGACAAATATTCCGTGATTCCACTTATATGAGGTCCCTACAGTGGTCAGATATATAGACAGAAATTGGAACAGTGGTTACCAGGAGCTGAAGGCAGGGTGAACGAAAAGTTATTGTTTAATGCGGTCCCCACCCCAACCTTTGTGGCACCAGGGACCAGTTTCATGAAATTTTTCCACTGATGGGGTAGAGTGTGTGTGGGCGGGACGTTTCAGGATGAAATTCTTCCCCCTCAAATCATCAGGCATTAAATTCTCATAAGGAGCACACAACCTAGATCCCTCGCATGCGCAGTTCACAACAGGGTTCACACTCCTCTGAGAATCTAATGCCGCTGCTGATTTGGCAGGAGGCAGAGCTCAGGTGATAATGCTCGCTCACCTGTCTCTCACCTCCTGCTATGTGGCCCGGTTCCTAACAGGCCACGGACTGGTACCAATCTGCCACCCAGGGGTCGGGGACCCCTGGTTTAATGGTACAGAGTTTCAGTTTTGCAAGATGAGAAGAGTTTTGGAGATGATGGTGGTAACAGTTGCACATTGCATAACAATGTGAATATACCTAAGACCACTGCACTACACACTTAAATATTGTCAGGATGATAAATTTAGCCTTATGTGTATTTGACAACCATTTAAAGCAACAACAACAATAATAATGATGAAAGAAGGTGGAGCTTGAGTAAGCACTTGAAGGAGGTGGTGAGATTAGCCAAGTAGATCCCTGGGGTAAGAGCAGACCAGGCAGAGGGAAACAAAAGAGAAGAAGCCACTGGAGCGGGACCATGTGTTTGATGTGGTGAAGCCACCGCATCCCCCCAGACTTCATGCCACGCTGGTGACATTTTATGCCGCCACTGTCTTTGACCTTAGTTTCTCTTGGGCAGGTTTCAATTTATTTTCTACTTGTTGAAGCACCTGCTAGTCAGGTTTTTGGGATAAGCATCTTGTAAAGTGCATCTAAGTAGCACGTGTTTCTGCACCTGACATGATAGACCAGGAGCCCCACGAGGCCAGTCCCTCATCCTCGTTTTCCCTCTGAGCCCTGAGAGTGCCGTGCTGGCCCCAGATTGAGACACCTACAGCTGCTCGCCAATGAGCAACGTGCTTGAGAGAAGAGCACAGGGAGATAGGAGAAGAGCACTTCGTGTTCCACAGAGGAAGACGGTCCTTGAGATATAAGCCCCAGAGGCTCAATGGACTATGTTGATTTCACCAGCTTTGGTGATAAATAAGCTTCGTCATTCCCCAGTCTGCTAATAATTAGGTCTCAGACAAATCAGTGATCAAACTTTAAAAGATAGTCTGTGAACCACTACATCTCACAGAAGAACAATTGCACAAAAGTTTACTGTAGCCATATGAAGGGAATTTTTATGAACCTTTTAAATCTGCTGATATACTTGGGAAGCAAGCGCATCGGTGGTGCATTTAAAAGTGTATTGGGGCCGGGCACGGTGGCTCAAGCCTGTAATCCCAGCACTTTGGGAGGCCGAGACGGGCGGATCACGAGTTCCGGAGATCCAGACCATCCTGGCTAACAAGGTGAAACCCTGTCTCTACTAAAATACAAAAAAAATTAGCCGGGCGAGGCGGCGGGCGCCTGTACTCCCAGCTACTCGGGAGGCTGAGGCAGGAGAATGGCGTGAACCCGGGAGGCGGGGCTTGCAGTGAGCTGAGATCCGGCCACTGCACTCCAGCCTGGGCAACACAGCCAGACTCTGTCTCAAAAAAAAAAAAAAAAAAAAAAAAAAAAAAAAAAAGTGTATTGGAAGTAAACATTTTACGGCATGTTTGGGAGGAAGGGAAAAGTTAGCCAAGATTCATATTTTTCTAGGGCAAATGAGGTCATGCACTGGTTTGTGGCTGATCTTCCCTCCCATGGGATCCTGTAAAGATTCGTGAAGGCCCCAAACACTGCTGTTTTGCTACTCCTGGAGATTTGTGGGGTTTGGGTTAAATGCAATAGTAAGCATTCTCCCTCAAGACCGCCCAGGAGGCAACAGCCAGAAGATGGCGCTGTAGCTACGGAAACGAAGACAACAGTGTCCATGCATGCCCTCCCACAGCCTGAGGACTTGGGACCCAGGAACTGAAGCAGATGCGTCCAGAACAAGGCTGGACCTTAATGCCCCACTGGGGTCTAAGCAGCGGTCCCCAACCTTGGTTGGGCATAGTGGCTCTCACATGCAATCCCAGCACTTTGGAAGGCTGAGGTGGGAGGATCGCTTGAGCCCAGGAGTTCAAGACCAGCCTGGGAAAGACCAGGGTCTAAGCAGAAGGCAAAAAAAGACTCCTTCTTCCTTCTCCTGATCCACAGCCCTGCCTGGAGCTTTCAGCAGAAGCATAATAGGATACCAGAGTTGCTCTGTGTTTCTGTGTGGTCTCAGCAGGAAGGCAGTCTTTGTTCAAGTGGACATTTGCCATTTAGGCTGCTAAAATTGCTTCTTCCTCTCAAATCCTCATTTTCTTTAAGAGACTTGTGTCCCCTGGCCCGGGCTTGACCCGTCAGGATCCTTAACCCAGGCCCTGGAGGGAGCCCTCTCATTGCAGTCCTGGTGTCTGGACTTGCGTCTACCACACCACATGATGTCTCAAGCCACCCTGCTTCCTCTGTTTTTCCCAAGCTTTGTTCTCTTGCCTCTCTTGAGTTGTCTGGGAACCTTCCAGTAAATTCCTAATGTGCTGATACTTGCTGGAATTTGTTGCAGTTGCCTGTCAGCGGAGAATCGTGATGGGTAAAGATGGGTATAGCCCCAGGGTCTGCTACTAAGACAAACATCAGAAGTACTTGCACCACACATCTCCAGGCAAACACTCACTTTGCCTCCAGAGGTCTGTGATGGTTAATACTGTCAACATGATTGGATTGAAGGATGCAAAGTATTGTTCATGCAAAGTAAATACCACCTGTCTGTGAGGGTGTTGCCAAAGGAAATTAACATTTGAGTCAGTGGACTGGGAGAGGCAGACCAGCCTCAATCTGGGTGAGCACCATCTAATCAGCTGCCAGTGCGGCTAGGATAAAACAGGCAGAGAAACGTAGAAGGACTAGACTGGCTGAGTCTTGCAGCCTCCATCTTTCTCCTGTGCTGGATGCTTCCTTCCCTTAAACATCGGACTCCAAGTTCTTTAGCTTTTGGACTCTTGGACTCACGCCAGTGGTTTGCCAGGGGCTCTCGGGTGAAGGCTGCACTGTTGGCTTCCCTACTTTGAGGTTTGGGACTCACACTGGCTTCCTTGCTCCTCAGCTTGCAGACGGCCTATTGTGGGACTTCGCCTTGTGATCAAGTGAGTCAATTCTCCTAATAAACTCCCCTTTATATATTCATCTATCCTGTTAGTCCCGTCCCTTGAGAGAACCCTGACTAATACAAGGTCCTACCGAAAAATGGCCAGTGTGCTTCTCTGGGGGTGCAAATAAAGCCACGAGGAACTATGATTTCATTATTTCAAAAGCCAGAAATAATCCTTGGCATTCCAAGGCTTCACAGAGACAGAGGATGGACCCTATGCTCTCTCCAGGACCCTTTCTCAAGCAGGATTCTCAGGTTAGAAGTGTCAGGAGCCATCAAAACCAAGAGGCTACCATGCAGAATCCTGGATTTAATTTTATTTTAATTGTGGTAAAACATACATGACATACAACTTACCATTTTAACCATTCTTAAGTCTACAGTTCTGTGGCATTAAATATTCATGTTGTGTGCAACCATGACCACCATGCATCTCCAGGGTTCCTTTCATCTTCCCCAGTTGAAACTCTGCACCCACTAAATGCTAGTTCCTCATTCCTCTTCCCCATCTCCAGCCCTGGGCAACCACTATTCTACTTTCTGTCTCTATGTATTTGACTACTCCAGATACCTCATATAAGTATTAGTATTAGTCTTTTTGTGACTGGATTATTTCACTTAGCAGAATATCCTCAGGGTTCACTGATGTTGTAGCATGGGTCAAAATTTCCTTCTTTGACTGGGCATGGTGGCTCATGCATGCAATCCCAGCACTTTGGGAGGCCGAGGAGGGAGGATTGCTTGAGCCCAGAAGTTTGAGACCAGCCTGGGCAAGATAGGGAGACCCCATCTCTACAAAAAGTCAAAAAAGTAGGTGGGTGTGGCGGCGCATGCCTGTGGTCTCAGCTACTCAAGAGGCTGAGGCAGAAGGATCACTTGAGCCTGGGCGGTCAAGGCTGCAGTGAGCTGTGATTGTGCCGCTGCACTCCAGCCTGAGTCACAGAATGAGACCCTGTCCCCCCCACAAAAAAAAATCCTTTCTATTCCAAGCTGAATAATAATCCATTGTGTAGATATAGCACATTTTGCTTCCTCATTCATCTGTCAATGGACCCTTGAGTCGCTTCCACCTTTTGGCTATTATGAAGAATGCTGCTGTGAACACGGGTGTACAAATATCTGCTTCAGGCCCTGTTTTCAGTTATTTTGGCTGAATTTACTCTCAAAGGCAGCTGAATGTGAGTTGCACAGCCTTGCCATTTTACAGGCAATCTACCTGAATAATGTCTGTCTGAGCACTTCTCATGTGCAGGGCACTATGACAGGCTCAAGGGACAACAAGATGAATCTACAAGGGCATGGGTCCTTCCCCAGGTCCCACCAGGAAGAGAAGAGTTTCCGGCACAGAAATGTCAGGAATGATGCTTACCCAACTCCCACAGGGTCCCAGACAGGACTGCCAGTAGCTCCTCCAGGAGCTCTGAGAACAGAGGGACTGGCATGAGCTGGCAGGGCACTGGGGATGGGCCATGAAGGGTGCCAGGACATGGAGCAGCAGGGGCCACCCTTCTTGTGGTAAGAGCCTTGTTGTCCCATTACAGAAGCTCCAAGATAGGGCTTTCAAAGCCTCCTTACCTGGAATGCCCAAGGAGGCTCCTGCCCTGCACCCTCATGGGCAAGGACTTTACATGAGGTCTCGAAAGTTGGCAGCAAACCTCCCACTGGATGTGATCTTGGATAAGTTACCTATCTCAGGTTAAGTTGACTGAGCCTCTATCACTTCATCTGAAAGCTCATAGCGTGGTTGTGAGAACTAAATGAAATCATGTATGTTGATATTTAGCTCAGTGGCTGGCCTTAGGAATTCCCTGACACAGCATTGACTGTTTCTCTCTAACCTACTAGCTCCATGTGAGCAAGAATTCTGTTTTGCTCATCACTGTATCCCTGGGAACTAACATGGTACCCAACACTTAGGAGGTACATAGTAACTGTTACCAAATTTCCTAATCTTCACATTTTAAGCCACCAAAAAAAGGCCGGCCTAGGTGAATTTACAAAACAAACTGTGTTATCTCTCAGCAAAAAAAATCACCCTGCTATGCATGCCTCTCTAGCACTGGGGCTAGATGCCTGCAAACTGCATTTTCCATATTCTTTTGCTAGCTGGCTGACTTTGGGCTACGTTTCACTAATACAAAGCCCTGGGGATAAAAATGAAAGGCATGAGAAAAGGTAAAACTATTTTCCAGAGGCTTCTGTGGCAGAAGTAGCAGTAGCAGCAGTGGAAGAGGGTCAGCAGGGAAGGGGACAGTGGCCAAGGCAGGAACAGTTGTGATGGCAGCAGCGGGTCAGAAAATGCAGGCTCGGGTTCCTGCTCAGGCAGCTCGTCCTTAACATCTGTGGTCTCAGGGGCATCCAGCTATGTAGTTGTAGCTTCCATAGCTGTTACTCATTGGGTAAATTCACTGCACCCTTTTTTCCTCCTTTCACTTTTCTGACACCTTTGTAACCAATTCCTTAGATTAAATGCCCTGTTTTGAAAGACTTGGGGGTGTTTGACTGATGGGACTTGAACTGATACAGTTAACTCATTCTTGGAGCAAGTGTCTAGGGGAGTCAGGGCAACCCTTCTCACACGGCCATTCTAGAGATGGTCCCACCTTTTCAACTCTGCACAGCGGAGGCTGTTACGAAGAAGCCTCATAACAGGGTCTTCCAGGGCCCACCTGAGACACAGGCCACTTCACACGGTTGTGCTGGTTGTTCATTGCACAGAAGTGCCCTGCTAAGGGTACATGTGCAGCTGAGACCTGCTCTCCAAGCCTGTGCCCAGACTGTGGCAGTCACCTTGTGGGTGGGGGAGGCCTTTCTCTAAGATATACATAGGCAGATGATAACCCCGCTGAGACGGGTGGGGCCAGCTAGCTCAAAGCCCCTAGCACCCTCCCAAACACCCACAGGGTTGTTTTCTGGGCACACTTGGACATTTCAGAGAAAAAGCACTTTGGTCAGGATTGATGAACAATTCCACTTAGGCAGAGGCCAGGCCAGACCTAAGTGAATTCCAGACCCAGCAGAGCTTCTGGTGCGGCCCGAAACCTGGCTCTCCGTTGCTCAAAACATCTCCAGGCCTCCCTCCTATGGTGTACGAGCTTCCACCGGGAAACTGACCTATTTCTGCCCTCACAGAGCTCCTCGGCAGTTGGACCAGCAGCGGTCAGAAATCTTTCTCTATGTCTCTTCTTACTAAATGAAGAACCCAGGAGACGGTACCAAGCCCTCCCCAGATCACTAGAGCTCCCCAGGCTGGGCCTCGGTGGCACCCACTGTTTTCCAGGCATCTGTGTCCACACCGCATTTTTGAAGGGTTTCAGGTGCCTCTGACAAAATGCAATCAAACGAAACAAGCCACCCATCTCTGGGCTCCCTAACCCTTGCAGAACTCAACATTTCTTTTCCTGTTGATGGGGAGAAGCAACACCACCCACTGAGTTCACTGAAACCGAGGCTTCCATATTCCCGCAGGAGAGTGCTCGAATGCTTAAAACCCTCGCCATATGTGTCGATTTAAATGGAAACCAAACGGGGAAGGATTCTGACGACAGTCTGTCACTGACTGGAGCGCTACTTCCTCTAGTTAATTTATGTCTTCCGTAATCACATTGAGGCTTTTTAAAAGGCTCTACCTGTGACGGCATTTTTTTTTTTTTTTCCCATACGTTCACATTCAAAGGTCCCCGGCCCATGCGCTAATAGTCATTTGAAGACACCTCATGCTCCTATCACTTTATCTTCCCAGCTCTTTACCTGTATTAATTAATTAGTGCTATAAATACAACCAGCACATGACTGCTCTGGAGCTAATCAGTCACTGACACGGCTCAGGACCTGGAGGAAAATTAGGAAAATTGAATCTTTCCAAAGTTGGGCCTCTGCAAGGTAACTTAGTCAATCGTGTCCTGAGGGTCAGTGAGGACCAACTGATTTAGGCTCCACCTGGGCAGAAAAGCAATTTCCTGAACAGAAGCCAGCAACCCTAGTTAAAGTGATTCTGACCTGTTATAAGTAAAGCATGAATTCTGTTCTCCTGCTGGTTGGGTGTACGGCCACTTACTGAGGGCCTGGTGCTGCACAGCCCTCATCCTGGGCCGTATAACGAATGTCAGAAGACAGTGTCAGGCCTTTCCCACTACATCGTTATGGTGGAGTTAAACAGAGCCAGCATGCATTCCAGGGTTTGAAACATCAATCCCAAAACCGAGCAAGGGAAATCAGGGGACTTGGGGTTGACGTCACATATGAGAGATTCTCTGAGTCATTCAGAAAAAAAACAGTGAACATCTACAATGTGTTGCAGGCCCGAGACACTAAGATACTTGATGTCTATTCTTTCTTTTATTTATTTATTTAAGACAGGGTCTCACTCTATAGCCCAGGCTGGAGGGCAGTGATGCAATCGTGGCTCACTGCAGCCTCGACCTCCGGGGCTCAGGCGATCCTCCGACCTCAGCCTCCTGGGTAGCTGGGACTACAGGTGCACGCCACCATGCCTAGCTAATTTTAGTTGTTTTTTTTTTTTAATCCACAAAAAATATCCACTTCCCGTAAGCTGTGAGGATGCCTTTGCATCCTTATAGCTTAGCTCCCACTTATGAGTGAAAATATACGATGTTTGGTTTTCCATTCCTGAGTTACTTCATTAGAACAAAAGGATATTCCAAACTGCCCAATTTATCCCATCATTGGCCTGCCTAGAAAGGAGGTTGGAAGAAGAGAATTCTTGATTCAACCATAGGCCTCAAGGACTCTTCTTAGTGCTGATCCAGCACTGTTAATGTTTAGCTTGCACCTTCACTCTGAGTTTCTGGGTCCAAATTCTGGGTTGGCCCTGGCGAGTTCTCTTCCACACTGAGCCTTGGCCTGGCCTACAGACCTCTTGTCCCGGGGCTGGCCTCCTTCTGGGTCACAGGCAAATAGGGCTAAATGGGAGTAAGATCCAGTGAGACTGAATTCTTGAGTCTGATCTAGGAACCTCACTTCTTTTTTTTTTTTTTTTTTTTTTTTTTGAGACAGAGTCTTGCTCTGTTGCCCAGGCTGGAGTGCAGGGGCCGGATCTCAGCTCACTGCAAGCTCTGCCTCCCGGGTTTACCCCATTCTCCTGCCTCAGCCTCCCGAGTAGCTGGGACTACAGGCGCCCGCCATCACGCCCAGCTAGTTTTTTGTATTTTTTAGTAGAGACAGGGTTTCACCGTGTTGGCCAGGATGGTCTCGATCTCCTGACCTCGTGATCTGCCCGTCTCGGCCTCCCAAAGTGCTGGGATTACAGGCTTGAGCCACCGCACCCGGCCTAGGAATCTCATTTCTCTAGCTCAGTTTTCATAACTTCTTGTTAACTGCAAAATAAAGAACTAATCTCACGCAGAGTTTTCGCATGCAATGGGAGCTGCAGGCTGGTGTTTATATCTGTGAGTAGAATTGCTTTGGTCACCTCTAATTTGCATTTGTTTTTTGCCCACCTTGCAGATTAAATCCAACAATACTATTACACACAAGGCTCTGGACTAGACATGGGGGATTAAGGATATAAAATTCTTAGACACCAATTTGACAAAGAAGGAAGGCTGTCTGGGCTCTGGCTAGGAACTTGGGCCTTGTGTGGGATGTGTAGATGAACAACAGTGGCAAAAGCCAGACACTGTGACTCACATCTGTAGTCCCAGCTATTCAAGAGGTTGAGGCAGGAGAATCACTTGAGCCCAATAGTTTGAGTCCAGCCTGGGCAATACAGCAAGACCCCACTTCTAAGAAATAAAAATAACCAGACAGGGTGTGGTGGCTCATGCCTGTAATCCCAGCACTTTGGGGGACTGAGGCAGGTGGATCACCTGAGGTCAGGGGTTCAAGACCAGCCTGGCCAACATGGTGAAACCCTATCTCTACTAAAAATACAAAAATTTAGCTGTGCATGGTGGCGGACACCTGTAATCCCAGCAACTCCGGAGGCTAAGGCAGGAGAATCGCTTGAACCCAGGAGGCAGAGGTTGCAGTGAGCCAAGGTTACACCATTGCATTTCTGCCTGCGCAACAAGAGCAAAACTCCATCTCAAAAAATAAATAAATAAATAAATAAATAAAAATCAACAGCAGTGTTAAGTTTAGTTTACAAGAAGCCTTGAAAGTACAGGGTGGGAGAGCTGGATTCTGCCTGCTTAGGGTGGAGAGTGGAGGAGGTGGGCAGGAGGTCAAGAGAAATTTTGGAAGAGGTCCATTTCCAACAGGCAGGGTTAAGCAGTGCCAGGGGAGGGAACACTGTAGGACACAGGAACCATGTGGGCAAGGACAGGAATGGGCAGGGCATGCTGAGGAGTGATGAGTGGGAGCCCACTTTCAACACCCATCCCGAAAAGGCTCTTGGACTTCCACACTTTGGAGATTTCATTTCCTCCTTCAGTGTCCCAATCCCTCATTCCTCACCCAGTCAAATATCTTACAACAGCAGTGAAAACAGGGACAAGTTTCCCTGGGAGCCAGCCTGCAGGGAAATGATCTCTTTATGTCTCCTGTGCCTTCCTGTCCCATCTGCACTCTCACGGTCCAGCTCTATTCTGAGGCAGTCCCTCTGAGTGGGAATAGGTGTGTTTTATTCTTGCATCCTTGGCGCGACAAGCCACCCTCCGATAGTTTGCTTCTGCTCCTCATGAAAGAGTCTGAAATATCCAAAGACAAGTGTTCCACCCATCCACATAGAAGGAAAAGTCCCACAACTGGACAAAGACATTCTGAGCAGCTACAGGTTGAAGACTGTGAAATTGACAAAGGAAGGTGCATTTTCTTAAAGTTTATCACTCCACTGTAACAATGTATTCTTAGGCGAGAGGGGGCTCTGGACACCTGGTGGAGCTTGTGAGACACGCCCATTGAGGCTGTTCAGGAAAATTTCACTTCTTGGAAAAGACACCATTCTGTTGGTGCACAGCCAAGGCTGTCTCTGCTTTCTGGAAGGGGACTCTTCTCTTTCAGGGATCTTTAGGAATCCCAGCAGCTGCCCTGTGCTGTGCACGAACCTCAACATCCACCAACACACAGAAATCCTGCTACCTCCTGGCCACTTTTCTGCTCCACATCCCCCCAAAAAATTTTATTGAAGTAGGATTGGCAAATAAAAATTGTGTATATTTAAGGTATATAACACAATGATTCATATATATATATAGTGAAAATATTTCCACAATCAAGCTAATTAACAAATCCATGACTTCCCATTGTTATCCTTTTGTGTGGGAGGTTGGGGGGAGTGATGAGAACATTTAAGATCTACTCTCTTAGCAAATTTCAAGTGTGTGATACATTATTATTAACTAGTCACCATGGTGACCATGGATTAGTCTATGGTTAGTCACCATGCTGTACTATGGTGACTCTGGATAGTCACCATGCTGCACATTAGATCCCCAGGCCTTATCCATCCTGTATAACTAAAATTTCATATATTTTGACCAGTATCTCCCCCTTGCTCCCACCCCCCTAGCCCCTGGTAAGCACCATTCTACTCTCTGTTTCTATGTGTTTAGCTTGGTTAGATTCCACTAAGTGAGGTCATGTGGTATTTGACTTTCTCTGCCTAGCTTATTCACTTAGCATAATGTCCTCCACATTCATCCATGTTGTGGTAAATGGCAGGATCTCCTTTTTTAAGGCTGAACACTATTCCATTGTACGTAGGTATGTTTGTGTGTATGTGTGTTGTATGTGTGTGTATATACATACACATGTGTATATACATGTCTCTTCAGGTCCTTTGCCCATTTTAAAATCAGGTTATTTGTTTTTTTGCTATTGAGTTATTGAGCCCTTTATACATTTTGGATATTAACCCTTTATCGGATATATGGCTTGTAAATATTTTCTCCCAATATATATGCTACCTTTTCATTTTGTTGTTTCTTTGCTGTGCAGAAGCTTTTTAGTTTGATATAGTCCCGTTTATTTAATTTTCTTTTGTAGCCTGAGTTTCTGGTGTCATATCCAAAAAAATCATTGCCAAGACCCATGTGAAGAAGCTTTTCCCCCACATTTTCTTTCAAGAGTTTTATGATTTCAGGCCCGGTGCGGTAGCTTACGCCTGTAATCCTAGCACTTTGGGAGGCTGAGGCCAGAAGGTCAGAAGATTGAGACCATCCTGGTTAACATAGTCAAACCCCGTCTCTACTAAAAATACAAAAAATTTGCCAGGCGTGGTGGCATGCACCTATAGTCCCAGCTACTCAGGAGGCTGAGACAGAAGAATCGCTTGAACCCAGGAGGAGGAGGTTGCAGTGAGTTGAGATCATGCCACTGCACTCCAGCCTGGGCAACAGAGCGAGACTCTGTCTAAAAAAAAAAAAAGAATTTTATGATTTCAGGTCTTATGTTTAAGTCCTTAATCCATTTTGAGTTGATTTTTGTGTATGGCATAAGAATAAGAATTCATTATCATTCTTTTGCATGTGAATATTCAGTTTCCCCAGCAACACTTAATGAAGAGATTGTCCTTTCTCATTGTGTATTCGTGTTGTTTTTGTCAAAGATTAGTTGATCATGTATGTGTGGGTGAATTTCTGGGCTCTCTATTCTGTTCTATTGATTTACGTTTCTGTTTTTATGCCAGTACCATACAGTTTTGATTACCATAGCTTTGTAATATAATTTGAAATCAGAAAACTTGATGCCTGCAACTATGTTCTTCTTTCTTAAAGCTGCTTTAGCTATTTGGGATCTTTTGTGGTTCCTACAAATTTAAGATTGTTTTTTATAGCTCTACGAAAAATGCCATTGGAATTTTGATAGGGATTGCACTGAAATTTTAGGTCACTTTGGATAGTATGGACATTTTAATAATATTAATTCTTCCAATACATAAAACACAGGATATCTTTCCATTTATTTGTGTCTTCTTTAATATCTTTCATCAACATTTTATACTTTTCATTGTACAGATCTTTCACCTCCTTGGATACATTTAGTCCTAAGTATTTTATTCTTTTCAATGCTGTCATAAAAGGAATTGTTTTCTTAATTTCTTTTTCTAGTAGTTTGTTTTTAGTGTATAGAAACAATTGATTTTTGTATGTTGATTTTGTATTCTGCAACTTCACTTAATTCATTTATTCTAACAGTTTTTTGGGGATGTCTTTAGGGTTTTCTATATATAAAATCATGTCATCTGCAGAGGAAATTTAACTTCTTCCTTTCTGATTTGAATGCCTTTTATTTCTATTTCTTGCCCAAGTGCTCTAGCTAGAATTTCCAGTACTTTGTTGAATAGAAGTGGACAGAGTGGACATCCTTGTATCATTCCTGATGTTAGAGGAAATGATTCAGCTTTTCACTGTTGAGTTTAATGTTAGCTGTGGGTCATATATGGCCTTTATTATGTTGAGGTATGTTCCTTCTATACCTAATTTGTTGAGAGTTTTTATCATGAAATTATGTTGAATTTTGTCAAATGCTTTTTTGCTTTTATTGAGATGATCATATGGCTTTTATCTTTAATTATGTTAATATCATGTATCACATTCATTGGTTTGTGTACACTGAACTATCCTTGCATCCTGGGGAGAAATTCCATTTGATCATGGTATATGAGTTTTTATCTGCTATTGAATTCAGTTTGCTAGTATTTTGTTGAGGATTTTGGCATTTATTTTCATCAGAGATATTGGAAAGTAATTTTTTCTTATAATCTCCTTGTCTGGCTCCTCTATTAGGTAATGCTGGGCTTTTGAAATGAGTTTGGAAGTATTCCCTCTTCTTCAATTTTTGGTAGAGTCTCAGAATTGCTATTAATTCTTTTTTTAAAGTTTGGTAGAATTCACCAGTAAAGCTTTTCTTTGCTGGGAGATTTTTCATTACAGATTCAATTTCCTTGTTTTTCATTGATCTGTTCATATTTTCTATTACTTTACAACTCAGTCTCAATATGTTCTATTGTTTCTCTAATCACTATTTCATTTATTTCTGCTCTGATCTTTGTTATTTCCTTTCTTCTGCTTACTTATGTTGGGCTTAGTTTGTTCTTTTTCTAGTCCCTTTAGATGTAAAGTTAAGTTATTCATTTCAGATCTTCTCTTCTTCTTAGTGTAAGTATTTATCTATATAAATGTCCCTCTTAAACTGCTTTTGCTACATCCCAAAAGTTTGAGTATATTTCATTTCCATTTTGTTTATCTCAATTAAAAAACAAAAAAAATTCTTCTTTAACCCATTGGTTGTCACTGTGATCTGAATATTTGCATCGTCCTTGAAACCCTAACCTGCAAGGTAATGGTATTGGGGGGGTGGGGGGGGCATTTGAAATGTTATTAGATCATGAGGACAGAGCCCTCATGATTAGGATTAGTGTCCTTATAAAAGAGATGTCACCAAGCTAGCTAGCCCCTTCCTCCATGTGAAGTTACAGTGAAAAGACATTAGTCTATGGAGAAAGCAACCCCTCACCAGACACTGAAACTTTCATTGCCTTAGTCTTGGACTTCTCAACCTCCAGAACTGTAAGAAATATATGTTTATTGTTGATAAGCTACCTAGTTTATGCTACTTTGCTAGAAAAGCCTGAGCAAACTAAGACAGTTGTTCAGAAGCATTGTTCAATTTCCACATACTTGTTAATTTTTCCAATTTTCCTCTTGTTGTTAATTTCTAGTTTTATACCATTGTGGTCAGAAGAGATACTTAATATGATTTGAATATTCTTAACATTTGTTTCTAGTTTTATACCCTTGTGATCAGAAGAGATACTTAATATGATTTCAATATTCTTAACATTTGTTAAGACTTGTTTTGTGACCTAACATATGATCTATCATAGAGAATGTTCCATGTGTGCTTAACAAAAATGTGTATTTGGTTGCTGTTGGATACAGTGTCCTGTATATGTCTGTTAGGTTTATTTGGTCTAAGGTGCAGTTTAAGTCCAATGTTCCTTATTTATTTTTATATCTGGATGATCTATCTGTTTTTTAAAATGGGGTATTGAAGTTCCCCTTCTATTATTGTATTGCTGTCTATTTCTCCCTTTGGATCTGTTAATATTTGCTTTATATATTTAGGTGTTCCAATGCTTAGTGCATATATATTGTCATATCCTCTTGATAAATTGATCCCTTTATCATTATATAATGACCTTATTTGTCTCTTGTGACAGTTTTTTACCTAAAGTCTACTTTTTCTGATTTAAGTATAGCCACTCCTGCTCTCTTTTGGTTACCATTTGCCTAGAATATCTTTTTTCATCCCTTCACTTTCCATGTGTGTCTCTTGTAAGCTGCATACAATTAAATCTTTTTTTTTTTTTTTTTTTTTTTTGAGACAGAGTCTTACTCTGTTGCCCAGGCTGGAGTGCAGTGGCGTGATCTCAGCTCACGGTAACCTCTGCCAACCAGGTTCAAGTGATTCTCTTGCCTCCGCCTCCCGAGTAGCTGGGATTACAGGCACCTGCCACAGCACCGAGTTAATTTTTGTAGTTTTAGTAGAGATGGGGTTTCACCATCTTAGCCAGGCTGGTCTTGAACTCCTGACCCTGTGATCCACCCACCTCGGCCTCCCAAAGTGCTGGGATTACAGGTGTGAGCCACTGCACCTAGCCAAATTAAATCTTTTTTTAAAAAATCCAGTCAGTCACTGTATGTCTTTGGATTGGAGAAATTAACTCATTTACATTTAAAGCAATTATTGATAGGTAATAACTTACTATTGCCATTTTGTTAATTGTTTTCTAACTATTCTGTAATTTTGTTTCTTTCTTCCTCTCTTAACATCTTCTTTTGTGATTTGATGGTTTTCTATAATGGCATGCTTTGATTTCTTTCTTTTTATCTTTTATGTATCTACTAAGGCTTTCCTTTGTGGTTACCATGGGACTTGCATGAAACATCTTATAATACTATCAGTCTATTTTAAGCTGATGACAACTTAACTTTGATCACATACAAGAACTCTACACTTTTACTTCTCTCCTCATATTTTATGCTTTTGATGTCACAATTTACTTATTTTTATATTGTGGGTCCATTAACAAATCATTGTAGCTATAGTTATTTTTCATAATTTTGATTTATACACCACCATTACACTATACAAGTATTCTGAATTTGAGTACAGATAGTCCCTGACTTACAATAATTCAATTAATGATGCTTCAGCTTTACAATGGTGCAAAAGCAATACGCACTTAGAAAAAAAAGTAAAACAAAACAAAAAACTTAAGTATAGTATTTAATCAATTACATGAGATATTCAACTCTATTATAAATATAAATAGGCTTTGTGTTAGATTATGTTGCCCAACTTTAGGCTAACATAAGTATTATGGGTATGTTTAAGCTATAATATTCAGTAAGTTGAGTGTATTAAATGCATTTTCAACTTATAATGTTTTCAACTTATGATGGTTTTATCAGGACATAACCCCATCATAAGTCAAAGCATTTATATATACTTACCTTTACAATTAAGTTTTATACTTTTATGCGTTTCATTTTACTAATGAGTGTCTTTTCATTTCAGCTTGAAGAATTTCTTCAGTATTTTTTTTTCTTTTTTTTAGATGGAGTCTCGCTCTGTCACCAGGCTGGAGTACAGTTGCATGATCTTGGCTCACTGCAGCCTCCACCTCGCAGGTTCAAGTGATTCTCCTGCCTCAGCCTCCCAAGTAGCTGGGACTACAGGTGCATGCCACCACGCCTGGCTAATTTTTGTATTTTTAGGAGAGATGGGGTTTCACCATGTTGGCCAGGATGGTCTTGATCTTTTGATCTCATGACCCGCCCGCCTCGGCCTCCCAAAGTGCTGGGATTATAGATGTAAGCCACTGTACCTGGCCTTCTTCAGTATTTCTTACAAGACAGGTCTAGCGGTCATGAACTCCTTCGGCTTTTGTGTGTCTGGAAAAGTTTTTATCTCTCCCTCATTTCTGAAGGATAGCTTTTCCAGATAAAGTGTCCTTAGTTGATAGTTTTTTTCTTTTAGCACATAGAATACGGTATATTTGATTATATCCTACTCTCTCCTGGTCTGCAAAGTTTTTGCTGAGAAATTTACTGATAACCTCGTGGGGGTTCCCTTGTATTTTCTCTTTTCATCTATTTTCTCTTGCCTCTTTCAAAATTCTCTTTGTCTTTGATTTTTGACAATTTGATTACAGTGTTCCCCACTGCAGTCCTATTTAGATTGAATCTGTTTGGGGATCTTTGATCACCATGTATGTGGCTGTCCATATCTCTCCCACTATTTGAAAAGTTTTTAGCCATTATTTCTTTAAATAAGCTTTTGCCCCTTTCTCTCTCTCTATTTTCCTTGTAAGATTTCCAGTGTGGAAATTTTACTTCTCTTGGGGATGTCTCATTAATTCTGTAAGTTTTCTTCATTCCTTTTTATTCTTTTTTCTCCTCTGACTGGATAATTTCAAATGATCTGCCTTCAAATTCCCATATTCTTTCTTCTGCTTGATCAAGCCTGCTGTTGAAGCTCTCTATTGCCTTTTTTCATTCCATTCATTGTTTTCTTCAGGCCCATAATTTCTGTTTGGTACTTTTGTGATTTCTTTCTCTTTGTTGAATTTGTTCTGTTCATGTATTATTCTTCTGATTTCATTGAGTTGTCTATCTGTATTCTCTTATAGCTAGGTGAGCTTTCTTAAAACAATTATTTTGAATTATTTGTCAGGCAATGTTTATAGATCTTCATTTCTTTGGGGTCAGTTACTGGAAAATTACTGTGTTCCTTTGGTTGCGGTGTATTTCCCTGGTTGTTTGTTTGTTTGTTTTTTATGTTCCTTTAAGTCTTGCATTGATGTCTTTCCACTTGAAGAAGCAGTCACCCCTCTGACTTGCTTTGGGAGAGAAATGCCTACACCAGTAAACCTGGCTAGAAATTTCAAGCCCTCTCAGACATTTTTCACGAAAGCATCCATTCCACCCTTCTCGTTTCCTGTTAGGATGGAATTCTTACGATTGTATACCTTCTCTCAATTTTACAAAGCCATGCTGGGTGTTGAGAACCTCATTTCCCATATGACAGTGTTTTGAAATGCTCAAATTTGTGTGCCTTCTCCCAATTCCCCAGAGTCAAGCTGGCTGACTATACATGCTTGTTAGCCATCTGCAAAGGCTAACACTCACTTTCCGGGGTTATACACAGGGAGCCAGCCATGGGTGGAGAGATAGGTGAGGTGTTTGGAGCATTGAGGTGTCCATGGGTCAACTGGAGGAGTCTGCAGGTGAAGCATCCCTAACAGCTTGTGGGTAGGCTTCCTGATGGATTCTGCAAAGCAGTTAGTAGGATTGCGGCCCTTTGTTGAGTCCCATGCCCTAGTTACTGTGTCTCCACCTCTTTTTCCTACTCCCAGCTTCTCCCAGCTACTCAGCATACTTATCTCCTCAGTATGACAGGCGAGGGAAAGGCGAGCCTCTTGGACAGCATTCCACACAGCTGTGGAACCTGGGCACTCATTCATTGCTTTCATTTTTTCCAGTGGGAGGAATTGCAGGCTGAGGGAGTCTCTTCTGTCATTGAGCTGTGACCCCATGGTGGAGGGAAGATGCTGGTAAAGTAAAAGTGTTCTTACCCTCTTGAATGCATCTATTCTCAGATTTTATGATTCAGCTGTGTGCTGGAACTTCTCCCACTGGACTCTCAGATTCCCACAGAGGTACTCTTATCTTGGGGCGACTGTCAAAATTGGTGTACTATAGGTAAATTATGATAGAAAATTCCTATTCCACCGTCTTGCTGACATCATTGTCTTCCATTTGTTTTCTGTTCTAAAGTTTCCTGTGCTCTCTAGGGCTGCTTCTCAAGGCCACCTGCCCACATCATTGGTGCCTTCTCTCAACTGCCCATGGTTTCTGTGAGATCGCCCATGAAACTGTGTTGTAGTCCAGCTCTTATGCTCTCAGAACAAGAAACCTAGAAGAATAATAAAAATACCAGATTTAAGCCCAGAATCCACTTCAGCAGCATTCAGATCTTCCAAATGAAGAAAGCTAATTATCTGCACCCACTCTTCCTTAAAACAGCAACATTCAAAAAGAAGTGAGCAGCTCCTCTCCAAAGATGTGTAAGCAGAGGCACGGGAACTATCTGTTCTCAGCCAAAGATATTCTAGCCTTTTGCTACTACCAATGTGGTCCATGGACCAGCCGCATTAGCATCACCTGGGATGCATCAGAAATGCAGAATCTTGTTAGAAATGCTGCTCCACTCCAGATCTACTGAATCAGAGCCTGCACTTTATCGAGATCCCTGGATGATGCATGTGCACAGTAAGGTTTGAAGCTGCACATTAGAATCACCTTGGCAACTTTAGTTTTTAAATATCAACACCCAGGCCCCACCCACAACCAAGTAAATCAGACTCTCTGTGAGTGGGGCCCAGGCATCTGTATTTTAAATATTCCCAATAGGATTCTAGTGTGGCCTGAGTGAGAATTTCCCGTGACGATTCCTACACTTCATACCTAGCTAGACTTGAGAAATTTTCCTTCTCTTCCGTGTTACTTTTTCATAGGTAATATGTGCACATAACTTTTTTAAAGTCAAAGAATAGAGGCCAGGCATGGTGGCTCACGCCTGTAATCCCAGCACTTTGGGAGGCCGAGTCAGGCAAATCACTTGAGGCCAACAGTTTAAGACTAGCCTGGCCAAAATGGTGAAACCCTGTGTCTACTGAAAATACAAAAAAAAAAAAAAAAAATTGTCTAGGTATGGTGGCACATGCGTATAGTACCAGCTACTTGGAAGGCTGAAATGGGAGGATCACTTGAACCCAGGAAGCAGAGGTTGCAGTGAGCCAAGATCTCACCACTGCACTCCAGCCTGGGTGACAGAGCAAGACTGTCTCAAAATAAATAAACAAGCAAAAACAGTGAGCCAAGGTCTCACCACTGCACTCCAGCCTGGGTGACAGAGCAAGTCTCTGTCTCAAAATAAATCAACAAATAAGTAAATAAATAAAAGTCAAAGAATATAAACTAGTGTACAGTGAAAAGAAAGTCTATCTCCATCTCTAAACTTCAGTGCCCCAACTTCCTCTCCAAAAGCGACCACTGTTACCAGTTTGCGTGTGTGTGTGTGTGTGTGTGTGTGTGTGTGTGTGTGTGTGTCCTTCCAGAGATTTTCTGCTTTTCTTTTTTTTTTTTCAGTCTCACTCCGTGGCCCAGGCTGGAGTGCAGTGGCATGATCTCGGCTCACTGCAACCTCCACCTCCCAGGTTCAAGCTATTCTTCTGCCTCAGC
Source organism: Macaca mulatta (assembly GCF_049350105.2). Classification (NCBI taxonomy): domain Eukaryota; kingdom Metazoa; phylum Chordata; class Mammalia; order Primates; family Cercopithecidae; genus Macaca; species Macaca mulatta. The sequence goes on from NC_133424.1 coordinate 43,594,539, forward strand.
CTCCCAAGTAGCTGGGACTACAGGCACATGCCACCATGCCCAGCTAATTTTTTCTTTTTTTGTATTTTTAGTAGAGATGAGGTTTCACCATATTAGCCAGGCTGGTCTCAAACTCCTGATCTTGTCATCTTCCCGCTTCGGTCTCCCAAAGTGCTGGGATTACAGGCGTGAGCCACCGTGCCTGGCCCTCCCAGGGCTTTTTTTCTATGCGTGATCAAACACATCCAAGTACAGACACCCTTCTTGGTTATATACATAGTAGTATTATACTACACATGCTGTTCTGTATCTTGCTATTTTCACTTAACACTATATCTTAGACATTGTCCCATAGCGGTAATCATGTCTCAATTCTTTTTGACAGCTATATACTCTTCTGTCGTATCAATGTAACATCATTTATTAATCAATCTCCAGTTGATGTACATTCAGGATATTTCCAACTTTTTTGTTACTACAAACAATCTACAATGAATAATACACAAAATAGCACACACTTCAGTCACTCTTTCCCTCTTTTCCTACTTTTTTTCAAAGCACTCAGCACCACCTCAGGGTAACCACATCATTTATCATACAGAATGGGACACCTTTTTTTTTTTTCTTTTTTTTTCTTTTTTTTGAGATGGAGTCTTGCTCTGTCTCCCAGGCTGGAGTGCAGTGGCGTGACCTCGGCTCACCACATCTTCCACTTCCCAGGTTCAAGCAATTCTCCTGCCTCAGCCTCCCTACACCTGTACCTGGGACTATAGGTGTCCACCACCACGCCTGGCTAATTTTTGTATTTTTAGTAGAGACAGGGTTTCACTATGTTGGCCAGGCTTGTCTTGAACTCCTGACCTCAAGTGATCTGACCACCTCGGCCTCCCAGAGTGCTGGGATTACAGGCGTGAGCCACCATGCCTGGCCCAAACTGAGACACTTCTGAGAGCAGAAGGGGACCCTAACAGTTCTGCTAGAACATGCCTATGACTCTGCCAGGCAACTGGGATACATGGTCATCCTATATGATCTATTGTGCATGGCCTATTTATTTCTTTATCGTCTGCTTCTCCTACTCGAATGCAAGCTCCTGGAGGGTAAAAACTAGTCTGTCTTCCTCATGACTGTTTCTCCAGAGCCCTGAACAGTGCCTGGAATGCAGCAGTACCTCATGAAATGTTTGATGAATGACTAAACGAATTAAAATTAAATATCTCTGAATAGCATCATTAACACATTTGTAAGAATATCATCAAGATAAATTCCTAAAAGTTGCATGATTGCATCAAAAGGTATGTGCTTTTTTTTTTTTTTTTGAGATGAGATCTCACTATGTTGCCTTGGCTGGACTGGATCCAAACTCCTCGGCTTAAGCTATCCTCCTGCTTCAGTCTCCCAAGTAGCTGGTAGTATGTGCATCTTATAATTTAGGAGATATGACTGTATTGTACTCCATGGAGGATGTACTAATTAGCACTCCCACCAACAATGAGAGTGGGACATCTCCCTCCCTCCGCATGCCCTGCATGTGTGCATGTGTGTGCAAATGTGCACATGCTCACACATCCATACTCAGTGTGCTCCACACACAGGCACATAGAGACCTGCTGCCACAGTGCTGCCAGGACAAGCACTGTATCTTCTTGACTTCCAAGGGAAACAGGTTCTGGAGCTGGGAGAGGAGAAGGAGGCCCCTCACGCTTTCAATCAAGGGTGTTTGTTCATCCTCTCTTCTCCCCCATGCCCCTCCCAGACAGGATCAACATTTGCAAATTATCTTCCGGGCCTCTGACTATGAGATGCAGCGTGGCAGCACCTAGTGCAGGCCTAGCTCAATAAATGTTTAATTAATTAATCAATCAAGCCAAATCAAAGATTAGGTTGATTATCCAGATATTTTTATCTATGTGGAAGTAGGCAACTGGTTAATTGCTTTTTCTCTTTTTTAAAATGTTACACTGAAATGATAATAATATATTGGGGAATTCTGCAGATATGGCCTCAAAGGTCAAAAGCCTGATAAGTATGAAATATTCCCAGGGTGTCCTCAGGGGCAGACTGCTGCAAAAGCAATCGTCATTATCCTAGGAGTCAATGCCTTGATGTTGCCATGATGCTGAGGTAGAAAATACTCTGGTTTATGATGGAATAACTAAAATCCACAAATATGGTCTGTTACAGGAAAGGGGTTCCAATCCAGACCTCAAGAGAGCGTTCTCGGATCTCGCACGAGAAAAAATTCAGGGAGAGTCCACAGTGCAAAGCAAAAGCAAGTTTATTTAAAAAGTAAAGGAATAAAAGAATGGCTACTCCATAGACAGCAGCCCCAAGCACTGCTGGTTGCCCATTTTTATGGTTATTTCTTGATGATATGCTAAACAAGGGTGGCTTATTCATGCCTCCCCTTTTTAGACCATATAGGGGAACTTCCTGACGTTGCCATGGTATTTGTAAACTGTCATGGCGCTGGTGGGAGTGTAGCAGTGAGGACGCAGAGGTCACTCTCGGGGCCATCTTGGTTTTGGTGGGTTTTAACCAGCTTCTTGACTGCAGCCTGTTTTGTCAGCAAGGCCTCTATGATCTGTATCTTGTGCCGACCTCCTGTCTTATCCTGTGACTTAGAATGCCCTAACCATCTGGGAATACAGCCCAGTAGGTTTCAGCCTCATTTTACCCAGCCCCTACTCAAGATGGGGTTGCTCTGGTTCACACGCTTCTGACGATTTTCCCCACTGTGGCTGTCCATACATAAGCTGATCATGAGGACAAAGGAATGGGTTATTGCATAAGATTCTTAACCACGCGTCTCCCTGTGGGATTCCAGCAGAATCTGGGCATGCCACAGCTCTGTGAGAAAATATTAGGTTGAGGCCGGGTACAGTGGGTCCTGTAATCCCAGCACTTTGGGAGGCAAAGACAGGTGGATCACTTGAGGCCAGGAGTTCGAGACCAGCCTGGCCAACATGGCAAAATCCCATCTCTATTAAAAATACAAAATTAGCCAGGCATGGTGGCACGCATCTGTAGTCCCAGCTACTCAGGAGGCTGAAGCAGGAGAATCGCTTGAACCCAGGAGGCGGAGGTTGCAGTGAGCTGAAATTGCACCACTGCACTCCAGTCTGGGCAACAGAGTAAGACTCCATCTCACCAAAAGAAAAGAAAAAGAAAAAAAAAGAGAAAATATTACGTTGGGTAAAATGTAGCAAAGTGAAAGCCTGGTCATCAAATAACCTCAGTGAGGAGAGACACAATGTGGCCCCTGTGCTTCATAAATTTCCCATGGATAGTGGTGATTTCTACGAAACCCCATCCAAGAGCCCTGTGGGGATCCCATGTTCGGTTCCCTAAGTTCCTCATGTCATCACTTAAGAGTCATAAATTATCTGCCTTACTTTCATTTACAGATCAGAAGGTGCTTTGATTTTTGTGGCATTGCGTTTAGTTGCAGGTATTAGACTAGGGCTTTTTGGATATTAATCTGGTTGAAATTGTTCTCTTGGTGGATTTGGGATGGAATAAAGTGACAGCATCCTGAGGGCCTTCTCTGCGAAATCCACAACCAGGCACCCTGGGCGGATACCTCCAGAACCTGCCATCCCGTTACTGGCAGCAGCTCAGTCTAAAGTGGCCCGGGACCTCCGGAAGGTGCAGTCTGCAGAGCGGGAAGCCCTAGCAGGTTCAATACAACTAGAAATTTTGGGGTAACTTCCAGAAGCTGGGAAAAATAATTCACAAGTTCCCCTTACTTTCTAAAGATTTGCCTTTGATTTTTAAAACGCTCTTTTGGGTTGAGTTGGAGCACTCACTCACACATTCGTCTGGGAGGCGGTGATCTGGCAGCAGCCCATGCCTCAGAGGCTGCCAGGAGGACTCCAGCGGCTCGTCGAGGCCTCCGATTCTTTGCAGCCTGAGCTTGAGCGCAGAGATGCGTGATCCCGACCATAAGCGCTGCCTTCACAGGCTGTCGGGGAGTGTGAACCAGGGACAGCAGAGCTGGCTGGCAGCCTCACAGTAGCCACTTCCTCCTCCACCCGCATGATGCAAACACTCAGAAAGATCAATAGCTGTTGCTTCAGAATTTCCCTCTGCTCAACGTTGTCAACACATGTTCAGCCACACTCAGTGTGTGTATGAGTCCACAAATACCCGAGCCAACAAACACATTGATCACACGTCGATCTTCACGGTCGACTCGACACCTTTCAATGGCGCAACACATCCCGGCGGAGGGCAAACTTGGGCCCGGCTAAGGATGGATGCCCGCAGGCTCCCAAGGGGTCCAAGTCTAATCAAGATTCACTAAAGCTTTGGGGATGCTAATCTGGGGATCTTGCAATCATGCAAGGGACATTTGTGCCATCTTCGGGCCCGAATCGTGTGTGAGGGAACATGCCTCCAGGGTCTGGATAACAAATCATGTATCAGAAAGCACAGAAGTAGGCCAGGCGCGGTGGCTCACACCTGTAATCCCAGCAATTTGGGAGGCCGAGGCGAGCGGATCACTTGAGGTCAGGAGTTCAAGACCAGCCTGGGCAGCATGGTGAAACCCCATCTCTACTAAAAATACAAAAATTAGCCAGTCGTGGTGGCATGTGCCTGTAATCCCAGCTACCCAGGGGGCTGAGGCAGGAGAATCACTTGAACCCGGGAGGTGGAGGTTGCAGTGAGCCAAGATCATACCACTGCACTCTAGCCTTGGCGACAGAGTGAGACTCTGTCTCCAAAAAAAAAAAAAAAAAAAAAGAAAGAAAGAAAAGAAAAGAAGTAGTGTCCAGAGAGGCAGCACCTGGAGGCATGGGCTCTAGAACAGTCACCCGCCTTCTGGAGAACTCACGTTTTCAGCCACGACGCATCTTCCATCAAGTGCCACAGAATGACCTCTTAACAGGTGACAACTCTGGAACAACTCGGTTCCAAATTACCTGTGTCTGTCTGTTTTAAAACGAAGAGGCAACACTGTCTTTCCCGGGGACTCTAACCAACAGCCTCAAGAGCACTATGGAAGGAACCCAACTTTGGCAATACGTAGGCTTGGGGTCCAGCTCTGGCTGTGCCGTAAATAGCTGGGTGGCCCTGACCAGGTTTCAGAACCTTTTGGAGCTTTGATTTCTTCATCTCTAAAATGGGGATGATAGCATTCTCTCTCTCGAGTTTGTTGTGGGAATTAAAGAAGACGCGTATAAAACGTTTAGGACTCAACACGAGGGCGGCACGTAGAGGCAGGAAGAGGCCAACAGTCAACCCACTGAGCAGGGAAACTCGGCCTTCCTGTGGTCTTTCCTCCTGCAGGGCAACCTTCCCCAGGACCCTGTGGAAAGCAGAGGTCAGACCAATGTGCTCCTGTAAAGTATCATAGCCTTGGGATTGACCTTGAACGTGAGAGTGTGTCATGGACATGCAGTGAGACTGGGGATAAGGTAGTACACGGGCAGCATGCAGAGGAGGCTTGGGTTGGGAGGAATCAGAAGAAAACCTTGTACTAAGTGGACCCATCCCACACGCACAACTCAAAGACAGAGGAACTGATGGGTGACCTCCTCGAGGATGCTATTGTAGTGCCTACAAATCTCACTGAGGTGTCCTCAACAGTAGACATTCCCACCCCTGATCTTCACGCCCACATTGTGGGTCTTCCACAACAGACCCCACATACACACCCAGGCACCAGGAGGGTGAAGACCGGCCCCGTTATCCAGCTCCCCTTATTCCTGCAGTGTCTTCCTTTTTTTTTGTTTTTTTTTTTTGTTTTTTTTTGAGACAGAGTCTTGCTCTGTCATCCAGGCTGGAGTGCAGTGGCGCAATCTCGGCTCACTGCAACCTCCACCTTCTGGGTTCAAGCGATTCTCCTGCCTCAGCCTCCCAAGTAGCTAAGACTACAGATGTGCAACACCACACCCGACTAATTTTTGTATTTTTAGTAGCGATGGGGTTTCACCATGTTGGCCAAGCTGGTCTCGAACTCCTGACCTCAGGTGATCCACCTGCCTCAGCCTCCCAAAGTGCTGGGATTGCAAGTATCTTCTGAGACTGCTGTCAAACCAGTGGGGACTCCTGGATACCTCATAGGACCCCAGGGAGGAGCTCCAGCCCTGCACGGGGATGAACTGAGTGGACTTTGGCACCTGTAGGTGGGGTACGCACGCCCCATCACACAGGCAGTTGAGAACATCACCTATCATTATCACTGTTCAGGTCCAGGAGGTCAGACTTGGACACACGATGGGGAAGCTGCCAGGCAAGTTCCCAGGGCAGAAAAGCAGACACTGAAAGATGCTTCTGAGAAACCAATTTGGGAATCTACGTGATATGATAGAGATGAGACAAGAGGGAGAAATGTCATTTCAGACTTCTTCCTGGAGAAAAATACAAGCATTTAGAGGAAAGACTCTGATAAGCTGCCTGCGGTTTGGGGGTGACACCGCAGAAGCCTGTTGAAGTAATAAAGACGGCATTTTAAAAATAATAATAAAAACTGGCCAGGCACAGTGGCTCAGGCCTGTGATGCCAGCACTTTGGGAGGGCTGGATCACCTGAGATCAGGAGTTCAAGGCCAGCCTGGCCAACATGGTGAAACCCCATCTCTCCCAAAAATACAAAAATTAGCTGAGTGTAGTGGCATGTGCCTGTAATCCCAGCTACTTGGGAGACAGGCACAAGAATCGCTTGAACCCAGGAGGCAGAGGTTGCAGTGAGCCGAGATCACGCCACTGCATTCCAGCCTGGGTGACAGCGTGAGACTCTGTCTCAAAAAAAATATATAAATAAATACATAATAAAAATAGAGATGGCAATCAATCTGCCTCCTAAAGAGAATCCTGTTATCTGGGGCGGAGTGAGTGGCGGGGAGGAGTGGAGCTTTGTTTTATTGGGTTTGGGATTATGAGTTTGAGGATAGGACTGCGGGAAGAGCTTAACAGTTGGACATAGAGAGGAGAAAGGCTTTGCACCCTGGCACGATGAAGAGCCAGGTGATTGGACACTGTCTAGAGGACAGTTGGGAATGACCAAGAGTGGCCATTGGTAGCCAAGAATTTTCACTGAGGATGTTACAAAGTCTTTGAGTTGTGACCCTAAAAAACAAAACTTTTTCCCTACTCACAACACTTCTGGCACAAAATGTATGCATTTTTCACATCAAGTCATTTTCCAGTTCTCTGAAGACACCAACTGGGTATCTAGTGATTCATTTCAATTCTGACCTTAGGTACCCAGAGAGAGCATCAGACCCCATAAGACTGCCTCCCACGTCACACCCCAATTGCAAGTAGGGGGTTGCCCACACTTCTTTCTGTCTGACTTGGCTACAAATCAGGAGTTCCCACAGCCCCCTCTTCAATAATTCAATAATTTGCTACAACAATAATAATAATAATTAGAAAATAAAGGTTCAATGCGTTGCTATAACAGCTCACAGAACTCAGGGAAACGCTTTACTTACCGTTACCAGTTAATTATAAAGCATATAAATAAACAGTCAGATGACTAAGTATGTGGGGAGAGGTCTGGAAGGGGCAGGAGGTCCGTAGGAGCTTCTGTCCCCATGGAACTAGCTGGGGTGTGCCACCCTCCCGGCACATGGAGGTGTTCACCAACCCAGAGGCTTGTCAGCTCCCATTGTTCGAGAGTTTTTAGAGCTTAACCTCCAGACCGCTTCCCAGAGGTCAGTGTGTGGGAATGAAAGTTCCAATCCTCAAATTATTTGGTCTTTCTGGTGACCAGAAAAGCTGATCTTTCTGGCAACCCAAGCTAAGGCTGTCTAGGGATCCCAGACTAAGCCACGTCATTAGCATAAATTCATGGGACCAAAGAGGCTGATTATGATTGACAAAAGACTCTCCTATCACTCAGGAAATTTCAAGAGTTTTAAGATCTCTGTGCCAAGAACTGGGAACAAAGACCAACTATATTTCTTATACTATAGCCTTCTCTGCCGACCAGGGATCATTCATGATTTTGTGGGGAAGGACTTTTGGAGCGTGTGGGAACAATGTCTAGGTTGACATGTGAGCAAAACACACACCACATGCCTAGACACAGGAACCAGGGGATGAGGGCAGAGCTGCTATTTACACCGTAGCAAGAGTCAGAGGCTTGAGTAACAGACCCAGCTCTGCAGCTAATGATTCTCATAAGCAGCCAAGATCAGGCCACTGCACTCCATCCTGGGCAACAGAGTGAGACTCTGTCTCAAGTAAATAAATAAATAATAAAAATAAAGATGGCCTTCAATCTTCAATCAAAAAAAATCAATCAGCCTTCTAAGGAGAATCCCGTTAACTGGGGCGGAGCGGGTGTTTTGTTTCATTGGGTTTGGGTTCGTGAGTTTGAGGATAGGACTGCGGGAAGAGCTGAACAGTTGGGCAGAGCAAGGAGAAGGGTTTTGCACTCTGGCACGATGAAGAGACAGGTGATTGGATACCGTCTAGAGGACAGCTGGGAATGACCAAGAGGCTCTGGAAAAGCCCCTTCCCCTCTCTGGGTTTTATTTATTTAGTCACCCCTAAAATGGGCTCATGCGCTTCCCACCGTAACATTGTAGGATTCTGACTTTTAGTTCAGCACTCTCCACAACGCAAAGTGGGGTGATAGCGTTTATTGACAGAGCATTTGTGCATTTATATGGAATGTACTTGCTGCATCCCCATATAATGAATTTTCTCACAAATTACACATGCTAAGAACTGCTCAGATTAAACTGTAAGATCACATCAGATGCGCTATTGATTTTCATTATTTTAGTTTTGTCCATCCCTGAGTTTTCTGCAATTTATCTGCCAATTTCAGCAGAACAATCTCTGCCTCTGCTTTCTAGTAATCAGTTCATAAAACTTCAGAACTTGGGAGTTTGAGGAACTAGGCTAGTTTGGATACAATGCCTGTCCTTCTACAGGGATGATGACTGTGGACCTCCTGGAGTCAGTAGGGATTCCTCTGGCTACAGCATTGGATGTCTTTCAATGGCAATGTGAACCAACAGCCATGCCTGCATACACACTCTTCTTATGAAATAAGGAAGGCTGGATGCTGTGGCTCATGCCCATAGTGCCAGCACTTTGGGAGGCCGAGGAGGGAGGATGGCTTGAGCCCAGAAGTCTGAGACCAGCCCAGGCAACATGGTGAAACCCCACCTCTACAAAAAAAAAAACATAAAAATTCACCGGGTATGGTGGCATGCACCTATAGTCCCAGCTACCTGGGAGGCTGAGGTGGGAGGATCGCTTTAGCCTGGCAGGTTGAGGCTGCAGTGAGTCAAGATCACGCCATTGTACTCCAGCCTGGTCAACAGAGCAAGACCATGACTCAAAAAATAGTAATAAAACAAAAGAAAGAAAGCAACTTCTGTTATGAAAAAATATCCTGCTAATGCACAAATGCTTTATCCCCCTATTATTATAGCTGCCCACTGGGGAACACTGGCAGCCCTTCTCCACGGACGCTCTCTGGGGTGCCTACTTTCCCACCCATTTTGCCCTTTTGACCCTGTTTCCTTGCAGTGACTGGGCTGCACAGTTTCTAGGCAACCCTAGTTCCCCCAAAAGGGCAAGCAAGGTAATTTTCCAGCAAAGGAGGCCCCTCCTGACTTTGCAAGGGCCATGTAGGGAGCTGAGATCCCTCGGGTGTCCCTTTCAGAATCTCTCCTCTGATTCATTGTCATCCTGGAACAGATTAGCTCTGCATACAAACACCAAGTTATTAAAATTGGACACTGCTCTGCCTCTGATATTGGGAAACAGTTACAGATAGCTTTGTATAGAATGACTTCTATGACAGAGCTACAAGATGTACAACTCCAAGGCTATTAAAAACAAAGGAAGATGAAAAGCAAAACCAGAAGGGCTGCTCACCCAAAAACTTTCAGGGGAACAGCAAATAAGTCAAGGGATTATTCATGAGAAAAAGACCACAGATAAACACTCAATGGCTTAAAATATGAGCCTTGGGGACTTGCAATGAGCTCATTCATCATTCACTTACTTGTATAAAGGGCCGAGCGCTGTCCTAAGTGCTGGATCCCCCACAACTGAGAACAACCAACAAGATCCTAACTCCTCTGATATTTAAACACCTGTAGGGAGCCAGGCGCCATGGCTCACGCCTATGAACCCAGCACTATCTTGAGTCCAGGAGTTCAAGACCAACCTGGGCAATGTGGAGAGACCCTGTCTCTATCAAAAGTACAAAAAAAAAATTGCCAGACGTAATGGCATGCACCTGTAGTCCCAGCTACTCGAGAGGCTGGGGTGGGAGGATCGTTTGAGCCTGGGAGGCAGAGATTGTCGTGAGCCGAGATCAAGCCACTGCACTCCAGCCTGAGTGACAAAATGAGACCCTGTCTCAAAAACAAAAAAACAAAAAAAATCAGTAAGGGGAGACAAACAATTAAGTTGTAAACATATCATAAACAAGATGACTTCAGGTTGGACACAGTGGTCACACCTGTAATCCCTACACTTTGGGAGGCCAAGGAGGGAAGATCGCTTGAGGCCCGTAGTTCGAGACCAACCTGGGCAACAAAGTAAGACCCTGTCTCTACAAAAAATCATTTTTTAAAAATTAGTTTTTATAAAAGATAACTTCAGAAAGTTGTAAATTCTGTGATGAGAACGCAACAGAATAGAGTGATTGAGAGATACTGGCAGGGTCACAGAGGCCACTCCTATACCCTGGGTGGTCAGGAAAAACCTCTTAGGATGTGACATTTAAGTGGGGTGCAGAGAAGCACAAAAAACTCTGGGAAACTCCCGGAGGGTTTTGGCTTGAGCAACTCCAGTGAAAATGAATGATCAGTGTGTCAGGATGAATGATCAACCCTTTCCATCATTCTTTGGAGGGACACAAGTTATTCTTTTGTTTTTGTTTTGTCGGGAGTTTAGGAGCCAACTCATTAGAAATAAAAGCGGTGGCAACATTCCACTCTGCAACCTGAGAAACACTTGAGCTCTTCTTTGCATATGATGATTTTTAATCTATTTCTTCAGAAAAACAAATGCCAAGCAGGGGTTAGAAACAAATGCTGGCATAAGTGTAAACATCCATTTTATGAAGACTCAAAGGCAGGCCCTTTCTCTGCCAGAAATCTGTTTCTCATCTGCAAAGGGCAGGAGAGGCCTTAACCCAACTGTTTGGTTGAGGATCCAGACTTCAGACTTAACCCAGTGGGTCTTGGAGCCAACTTAAGAGAGAATGGAGTGTCTTTGTTGAAAACTCTAGTGTGTTTTGTGGAGGGGAGTGGGCAAAAGCTAGCTGAATGTGCAAGGGAGGGATGAGATTTTAGAAGAGGCAAAATATCAAGGAAGAGAAACTGCAAACAGATTCATGAGACTCGATTGGCTGCGTAGCCGCAAATATCATTTCTGTGATTCCTGTAAAGGAATCACACGACAACTTCCAAGTGCATCTGCTTGCTGTGTGGATGGCCTCTAATGAGACACAGTTTCTAGCCAATTGGGTTTCACACCACTCAGTGCCAGCTTGGCGATTTGTTTTGCATTAAACACTGCAGCCTGTTAACCTGGTGAGTAACTGTTCTGGGTGGGCAGCCAGAATCCCTCACTGCACTGCCCTTTTTTCTTAAAAAAAAAAAAAAAGAAAAAGAAAAAGATAGTGGTGATGATGGTGGGGGTGGCAATGATGGTGGGGGTGGTGATGATGGTGGGGGTGATGATGATGATGATGATGAAGGTGGGGGTGATGATGATGATGATGATGAAGAAAATGCCATAATCAAGTTACCATCTTGAAAACTTGAATTCATTGAGCTAAAATGACCCAGATAATGGGCCTTTTAAAAATATTTTCTGGGCTGGGCTCATGCCTGTAATTCCAGCACTTTGGGTGGCAGAGGCAGGTGGATCACTTGAGGTCAGGAGTTTGAGATCAGCCTGGCCAACATAGTGAAACGCTGTCTTCACTAAAAATAGAAAAAATTAGACGGGCGTGGTGGCGGGTGCCTGTAGTCCCAGCTACTCAGGAGGCTGAGGCAGGAGAATTGCTTGAACCCTAGAGGCAAAGTCTGCAGTGAGCCAAAATTGTGCCACTGCACTCCAGCCTCGGCAACAGAGCAAGGCTCCATCTCAAAAAAATAAATAAATAAAATTCTGAGGGAAGCGCTCAATCCATTTTTCAGCCTTTCTGTGCCCTCTGCTCTTGCTGGGAGAACTAGGCCTCTCCATTTCTTTCATTTCAGTCTCAAGATAATTTAGAGTTCTGGAGTGCGCAAGACACTTGGGAATTCGACCTGGAGGTGACTGTGCTGGGGCCTGGGGGCAGTGGAGGGGAGCAGTTTAGGAACAAAGACATCAGACTTCATAAATCTCAACCTTAAATGTAAAAGTCCTCCTGTGTAGGATTTTTCTTCTTTAGAGGACAAAAATGAACCATCCCCAGCAGAAGCAGTCTGCCCATGGTCTCTTTCTCGTTGGTCCATATAAACTTAAAACCTTGGACTGGGCCAAGAGTCTGGATCCCAAAGCACACTCACCGAGGCTTCATTAGAGCCTCTCATTTATCCTGAAAATACTGTGGTCACCTTCCCCGCATTCCTCCTACCTCTTTCCACAGCAGAAGAGAGAGCGGTGTGTCAGCTGTGATACCATGAGCCACCAACGTGTGTCACTGCTTCTTCCACAATGGGACGCTTGCTGGGTAAAACAGCTCATTCTCAAGCCTCCTTCCCTCGAGGTCAGAGCAGGGCAATGGGTGGGGATCAGTCGCTGCAGAAGAAGAATCTTGATTTTCTGGATTTCAGCTGCAACTGCTGCTTCAACAAGTACTGCGTGGAGCCCATCAGAACCATTAGGCTGCTGAAATGAGTTGAAAGCGATGCCCCATCCACGTGTGAAACTTACAGGGTGATAATAAAAGGTTTCCGCGGCAATGACAACAAATGTTTCATTTGTTTGTTGTTTGTTTTTTTAGGCACTTCCACCAAGGAATACAATGAATGTTTTTTTACCTACATTAAAAAAAAAAAACAGTCTTCTTAGCTTGCAGAAGTCAGGAAAGAGTGTATGCACCTGCACATGTGTTTGTAGGTGTTTGCATAGTGTACATGAGTGTGAGGTGTGTGTGTGTGTCACTTTCAAAGTACCAGAAGCCAAACAGTCTGTTGATTTTCTGACAAGCTACAGGGTCCTTTTCAACTACCAAAAATAGAAAGATGACCATAAGCAGACGAATACTGTCAGGAAGCCCACACCAGGCGGCCCTGAGCCTTTGATTCAGCTGACACTGGCAATTGTTCACAGTGAGTTTCTGCTCCCATCATGGTCAAGACAACCATCCAAGCACTGTAGCCCCTTAGGCCAAGCCCAGAAGTTGCAGGGCTCATTGGTTTGACACCAATATGTGCTGATTAAGAAGCTGCACCCTGGAGAGCCACGAATCGTTTTAAGCATTTTGTGATCTAACATCTTTTCTTTTTTTTTTTTTTTTTTTTTTTGAGACAGGGTCTCACTCTGTCGCCCAGGCTGGAGTGCAGTGATGTGATCATGACTCATTGCAGCCTCGATTCCGCTGGGTTCAAGCATTCCTCCTACCTCATCCCAGCTACAGGCATGCACCACCATGCCCAGTTAGGTTTTTGGTTTGGGGTGGCGTTTTTGGTTTTTCGTTTTGTTTTTGTAGAGCCAGGGTCTTGCTATGTTGCCCAGGCTGGTCTTAAACTCCTGGGCTCAAGCAATCCTCCCCCCTCGGCCTCTCAAAGTGCAGGGATTACAGGCATCAGCCACCACACCTCGCCTGTGATCTAACATCTTAAGATTTCAGGCAAATATGATTATGATTACTTTCCAAAAGAGAATATTTCCCCAGGCCGGGCGCGGTGGCTCAAGCCTGTAATCCCAGCACTTTGGGAGGCCGAGACGGGCAGATCACGAGGTCAGGAGATCGAGACCATCCTAGCTAACACAGTGAAACCCCATCTCTACTAAAAAATACACAAAAAAAACTAGCCAGGCGCGGTGGCGGGCGCCTGTAGTCCCAGCTACTTGGGAGGCTGAGGCAGGAGAATGGTGTGAACCCGGGAGGCGGAGCTTGCAGTGAGCTGAGATCCGGCCACTGCACTCCAGCCTGGGTGACAGAGTGAGACTCCGTCTCAAAAAAAAAAAAAAAAAAAGAATATTTCCCCAATGCCTCCCTCAAAGAACCCAGGGTTAGCAAGCCATTCGAGACTTGTTTGGTGAAGTGTTTGTGAGATGGTTCCATAACATATAAAAGAAACTTCATCAAGGCAATATGAGGCTTTGTAAAAATTAACAGACAAATAACGCGGGCTTTAGAATTCAATGCAGAGGACTGGGCTGTGGCCAGACTCCGAACTGCAGGAGGGTGACACACATCAGGACACAAAGAAGCAACCAGCAGACAGGTCACATCTGAAATACATAAACCCAGGCTACTGGTAGTGCAATTCAAAGAATTTGTCTTGCTAGACCATTTTCCATAAATATTTTCCAGCATATTCAATCAGCCCCCTCAAATTGACACTGTCACCAAAATCAAATCAATAGTTCTTGGGAGGGAGGAATAAGTATCTTATCTAATAATCAACTTATTTGAGATCTGCAATGCTGGCTCTCATTACCGAAAGACATTTCTCAATTATTTACATTTAACTATACATTACTTTGATTTTTGTCTCAGCTGCATTCAGATAAAATGTGAGCTTCTAATTTAATTTTCATCTGGATTTCCTGTGACATATCTATTTATGCCAATTTCCCAGGAGGAAATGGACATCAGTAATAAAGATAGTTATAGAAAACACTTACAAAGCACTTCTGGCACGCCAGACTCTGAGCTCAAGCCACCATCAGGAGTGTCCACTTCAATCTTCAGGCAAGTCTATGAGGCGGCCACGGATTGATATCCCCATTTTATGGATGATGAACTGGAGCTGAGATTAAGTGTCTTATCCCCGAGATTGAACCCCTGCAGTCTGACTCTAGAGCCCTGCTCCTGGCAGGACGTGGTGACTCACACCTGAAATCCCAGCGCATTAGGAGGCCAAGGCAGAAGGATCGCTTAAGCCCAGGAGTTCAAGACCAGCCTGGGCAACAACACACAACCCTGTCTCTACAAAAAAGTAAAAAGTTATCTGGGCATGGTGGTGCGTGCCTGTAATCCCAGCTACTTGAGGGGCCAAGGATGGAGGATGACTTGAGCCTGGGAGTTAAAGACTGCACTAAGCTTTTATTTATTATTTATTTAGTTAGTTAGTTAGTTTTATTTTTTTGAGACAGAGTCTCACTCTGTTGCCCAGGCTGGAGTGCAGTGGCACGATCTCAGCTCACTGCAACCTCTGCTTCCCAGATTCAAGCGATCCTCGTGCCTCAGCCTCCCAAGTAGCTGGGATTACAGGCATGTACCACCATGCCTGGCTAATTTTTGTATTTTCAGTAGAGATGGAGATTTGCCATGTTGGCCAGGCTGGTCTCGAACTCCTGGCCTCAAGTGATCCACCCACCTCGGCCTCCCAAAGTGTTGGGATTACAGGCATGAGTCACCGCACCCAGCCCTGCAGTGAGATTTGATCATACCAGTGGGCAACAGAGTGAGACCCTGTCACAAAAATAAATAACATAAAATAAAAATAGAACCCTGCTTCTAACCACTGCACAGCCCCACTTCTCAGTAGCATGAGTAATTCCAAGCAGAGATTTCCGTAAGATTTTCTGCTCTAGGTCAGCAGATAATAAGAGGACCATGATGTTAACACCAGAATGGACCTAAGAGATGACCCCATCCGTGAGGAAAGTCAAAGTCACTTCCGTCTGCTGTTCTGCTCTGCCGTTTGATTTCCTTCTAAGATGTTTGCCCTCCTCTAGGAGTTTTGTACAAGACTTGGCTCCTCTGTCTATTGCATTCTTTAGACAAAGGGTATTTTCTGAGTAGGACTAGAAGCTAAAGAGAGGAGCATGTGGATGCAGTGGGGCATGTGGATGAAGCCCGCCTGCACCAAAACCCCAGCTCATCCCCTATTAACAATGTCTCCCTACAGAAGGATAAAGTCACCGTACCTCAGCGTCTTCATCTGTATAATGGGGATGATCATAATTCTGCTGCAACGTGGGGTTAGGAAGAGGAGGACAAGAAACCACACATGTTGGCCGGGCGCTGTGGCTCATGCCAGCAATCCCAGCACTGTGGAAGGCTGAGACGGGCTGAGGTCAGGAATTCGAAACCAGCATGGCCAATATGGCAAAACACTCTCTCTACTAAAAATACAAAAAAAAAAAATTAGCTGGGAGTGGTGGTGCACGTCTATAGTCCCAGCTACTTGGGAGGCTGAGGCAGGAGAATCGCTTGAACCCACGAGGTGGAGGTCGCAGTGAGCCAAGATCATGCCACTGTACTCTAGCCTGGGCAACAGAATGAGACTCGGGAAGGGAAGGGAAGGGGAGAGGAGGGGAGGGGAGGGGACGGGAGGGGAGGGGACGGGAGGGGAGGGGAGGGGAGGGGCCACACATGTAAAGAGCTTACCATGCTGCTGGCACAGAGTAACTGCTCAGTTCTCAGTTATGAGTCGCAATCTCCCCCAGGGACTCTCCCTGCAGCACACCCTGCACCGCACCTGCTCTGGGACTTCGTTATACACCCTCTTTCTCCACTGTGCTGTGACTCGCTCACTGCCCTGGGTCGCACCTCATTCATCTCAGGAGCCCCAGCCCCAACACAGTTCCCAGCCCATAGCTAGCACTCATGAATGTCTGCTGATTGAGTGAGTGACTGCATATATGCACTCGCTGCAACCCCAGCTCACTGCGCAGACGACTGCAATGTCAGAGGGGCCAAGCCTCTAACTGGGGCCATGGAACTGGATGGTGGCACAGTCAAAGGGCAACTCAAGCTGCTTGACTTCCAGTCCAGTGTCTGCACACCACAGCAGAGCACCTCACCTTTGCTTCTTGCTCAGTCACCCAGGCTGGAGTGCAGTGGCACGATCCTAGCTTACTGCAACCTCAACCTCCTGGGTTCAAGTGATCCTCTCATCTCAGCCTCCCAAGTAGCTGGGACCACAGGAAGGTTAATTTTATTTTTTTATAGAGATACAATCACCCTATGTTGCCCAGGCTGGTCTCACACTCCTGGGCTCAAAGAGATCATCCTGCCTCCACCTCTCAAAGCACTGGGTTTACAGGTATGAGCCACTGCTCCTGGCCTGCAATTTTCTTTAAAATTTTTTTTTTTTTTTTTTTTTTTTTTGAGACAGAGTCTTACTCTGTCACCCAGGATGGAGTGCAGTGGCATGATCTCGGCTCACTGCAGCCTCTGTCTCCTGGGTTCAAGTGGTTCTCCTGCCTCAGCCTCCCGAGTAGCTGGGATTATAGGTGCCCGCCACCATGCCTGGTTAATTTTTATATTTTTAGTAGAGATGGGGTTTCACCATGTTGGCCAGGCTGATCTCGAACTCCTGACCCCGGGTGATCCACCCAAAGCTCCTCAGCCTCCCAAAGTGCTGAGATTACAGGCGTGAACCACCACACCCAGCCTAAAATGATTTTATCATAGACCAAGATCCAAGGGATATCCAGAACATCATTAATATCAAACTAGGGATACATTCACAATCTATTTTTCCTACTTTCCATAATTTACATGTCAGCAATCCATCACAAAATGAAAAAAAAAAGTTACAAAAATACGGACCTAAACATTTTTAGTGTCTTGCATTTTAACTAATTACACAGTAATACTATGATAATCTAATAGCAATTGACAAGATAAAAATGCACAGTAATGATGTATTGTACCTGATATAAGCAATATTACATCACCTAATATCCTGCCTTTTACGTGCCTATTTCATTCCTTGGAAGCTCCCTGGTAATGAATATGCTATTAAGCAGGGCTTTTTTAATTTGCATGTTTCCCTTATAGTGATTCATCAATAAATTTTTCTGATTTCCTTCATAAATAAGTTTCATTATTCCTCATTATTTAAAAAAACAACCACATTCTCCTGTCCTGAAAGGATGTCGTATATTAGATGACCTTCCTATATAAAATCACAAATGAGAGAAGACCAGACAACCTGCAAGAAAATAAGTAATCAGACAATCAGGCACTAAATACAGCTGGGCAGACAGTAGGCATTATAGTATAGTCTGCAAAAAAGGCCAGGCACAGAGGCTCACACCTGTAATCCCAGCACTCTAGGAGGCTGAGGTGGGCGAATCACTTGAGGTCAGGAGTTCAAGACCAACTTCCCCAACATGGTGAAACCCTGTCTCTACTAAAAATATAAAAATTAGCCGGGCGTGGTGGCGGGCGCCTGTAGTCCCAGCTACTTGGAAGGCTGAGGCACGAGAATTGTTTCAGCTGGAGAGGTGGAGGTTGCAGTTAGCCAAGATCACACCTCTGCACTCCAGCCTGGGCAACAGAGTGAGACACCATCTAAAAAAAAAAGAAAAAAGAAAAGTCTGCAAAAGAAAATTTTTACAAAGCAAAAATCAAAAGAGAATTTAGTTTTACTACAGCATGAGTTAAATCTCAGCTTTTGCACCATTTATCCACGATTTCTTCATTTTGTTGTTTTAAGCATGCTTTTAAGACATACTGAATAACTAGTAAAAATTGTATACAATTTCAAATGACATTTCAGATAAGTTTTATGGACTTAATGCTCTGATAATAAAATTATAACAATCAGTATTATTCTGATTGATTGCCATTTTTACTTTCACTTTGTAAAGGACTTGGTGCATCCCAGAATTGAATGTAATGTTGCTGCCATCTCAAGGTCAGTCCCTGAAAATGAGGTGGCTCACTCCAATCTAGTGCACTAAAGCACATAAGTAACTGAGGGCTTTATGGATGAAAATACCACTTTGCGGTCACGTCACGGTAAATCTAAACTTTTATTTGCAATGAAACAATGGGTTTGATACACAATTTTCAATGCAAACATACTCCAGTAATGCTACTATGGCAGTGTGAGTGCTGGATCTGTGAGAGAAAAGGCTTTTACGTCGCAGTCCAGGGGAAGAAATGTCAGTGCATGAAATTGAAGAACCATCTGTGCCACTGGCATATTGACACAGCGTCATCCAGATACAGTGGTTTCTTTAGAAAGAGACCTCGTCCTTGAGTTTATTTTGCGTTCGTAAAGCACGCTTGGCTATTTTCCCTCCCGCTTCAATCTTTCCCAGTTGGTGACCTCCATGACCCTGACACTCTTCCGTCTGGATTTATCAAAACTACCCTTAACATGAACAAACAGTTCACGGAAAAGGAAATGCCAACAAGCCGATTCAAGGAGATACATGTTTTGCCTAACAGATTGTCAAAGATCAACTTTCGATCACACTGGTTTGGCAAGGTAGTGCTGTAAATTAGAAAAGAGGAATATGTGGTGATAGTTTCCAAATTTTAAAATGCATATACCTTCTGACCAGCGATCTCATCTCTAAAAATGTATCTGTCAGATCTATACATACGTGTGCACACAGAGATGTATGTACAAGGAAATTTATCACAGCAAAAGACTGGAAACAAACTAAATGTCCATCAACGGAAGACATGTAAATTATGGTAAATCCATAAAATGGAATACTGTACAGCCTTTGAAATCAACAAGGCAGCTCTATATGTACCAATATGGCACAATTTCCGAGATCATACGGTTAAGTTAAAAAAAAAAGCAATGTGCAAAACGTTGTGTATAGTGTGCTTAGAGTGTATGTATTTGCATAGAATCTTTGTGGAAAAACACAATCAACCACTAACAATGGTTCCTTTGTAGGAAGAACTAGGGGACTGGTAACAAGGTGGGAGAGACTTCAAATTCACTATACACTCATTTTTGTCTTGAATGTATACCGTATATATGTGTTAACTACTTGAAATGTATACATAAAAATAAAACACTTCAAAAACTGCTTTGGATTGTAATTCAAATAAAAAGTCAATATTTACGAAGAAAAGACCGGCCAGGCTCAGTGGCTCACATTTGTAATCCCAGTCTGTTGGGAGGCTGAGGCAGGAGGATCACTTGAGCCCAAGAGTTCAAGATCAGCCTGGACAACAAAGTGAGATCCATCTCTACAAAAATATAAAAATTAGCTGAGCCGGTGGTGCGCACCAGTAGTCCTAGCTACTCAGGAGGCTGAGGCAGGAGAACTGCTTCAGCCAAGGAGGTCGAGGCTGCAGTGAGCTATGATCACACCACTGCACTCCAGCCTGGGCAACAGAGCAAGATCCTGTCTCAAAACAAAAAAAAAAAGAAAGAAAGAAAAAATAAAATAAAGAAGGAAGGGAGGGAGGGAGGGAGCAGGGAGGGAGGGAAGGAAGGAGGGAGTCGGGGGAGGGAAAGAAGCCACAGAGGAGAGGACAGAAGTAGAAGGATACAAGAAGGGCGGGTGAGGGCTGCCACTGGGGGCCAGGGATTTGCTTCCCTCCACCATCCTTCCCACATCCCCCCCTTGACAGTTTCTCTGTTCTAATCCAGCCTGAATTCACATTTCTTTTTCTTTCTTTCTTTTCTTTTTCTTTTTTTTTCTTTTTTTTTCTTTTTTTTTTTTTTTTTTTTTTTTGAGACAGAGTCTCACTCTGTCACCCAGGCTGGAGTGCTGTGGCACAATTTCGGCTCACTGCAACCTCTGCCTCCCAGGTTCAAGCAATTCTCTTGTCTCAGCCTCCTGAGTAGGTGGGATTACAGGCATGTGCCACCATGCCCAGCTAATTTTTGTATTTTTAGTAGAGATTGGGTTTCTCCATGTTGACCAGGCTGAGGCTAGTCTCAAACTCCTGACCTCAGGTGATCCACCCGCCTCAGCCTCCCAGAGTGCTGGGATTACAAGCATGAACCACCACACCCAGCCTGAATTTGCATTTCTTCCCTAATCTCGCCCCTTCTTCCATTCTCCTCTCACTTCCCATTTACTCTCCTCTGCATTTCCATTCACTCTCCTAGTGGTCAATTCTCATTTCAGTTTCCCTGGTTTCTCACGTTCTGCCTGTCTCTGAGGATTCTCCCCAGCCCCCTCCGTGAGGAGGACCAGAGCCAGCCCTTCTGTGCTGGTGCCAGTATACGACCGGGCTTGCCAGGTACACACTGCGTGCACCCGGGACGCCCGAACAGTGTGAACAAGCTGCGTTGCGGTTAACAGCCCCATCTGTCATCTGCCCTCTTCTGGGCCTCAAAGTGCTCAGCAGAGAGTTGTCTGTTTATCTTCTTCTCTAAGTTCAGATACCACAGTGATGAACAATATATCTGCCCCTTGGACAGCACTGGTCAACATGTAGAAGAAAGGCATCCGGGATGGGGTCTAGAAATCTGGAGATATTTCACGCATTTGGGGTGGGGATTCCACCCACAGTCTTTCAGACAGGGACCCAGGAAAACCCAGTACTAGCTGAATGTGCTGAATACGTCAGCAGAGGTGGTAAGAGAACGCCACACACAGAGGAGAAAACGGAGCCGAAGGAAGGAGGCGAGGACCTCCAACTGTTCCGCATCATGCGTTTACTGCACTTAACTTGCCTTTCCCTTTTTCCTCCTTTATTAAAGCAAATCACCCGCTATGTTTATAACTCCTTTCAACAGTACATCATTAACAGTGAAGCGAAAATTCTGTTTAACATTGCTCAATAATTCAAATTCCATCAACCATCCATCAAAATACTTTTATAAGCCACTGATATGAGGCATTTCAAAAAGGTGCACATTTCATCTATCCAAACCCACATAAAAACCGGTTGGTTTTCTTTTGATATTAATTTGAAATGCTAGAGTTCAAAAATTAGGATTCCTGCACCAACTCAGTGAGTTTTCCAACTTGATCCACCTTGAAAACAGACACATTGTTTTTATTCTATTTGACGGTTATTGAAAAAGCTACAAGCAAACCAATACACACTTTATTTCCTCTTAAAGAGATGCCTTGGTAGATGTCTGGCCTATGGAAATCCTTCTCCATTTTTCTCACAGAGATCCTCCAAGAGGAGGTGAACATGCTAAGCCCTGCCACACCATGTTACAGCGGTCCTCCAGAACGGAAAATGGTGCAGAAACTGGGTCCTTGGCAGGATGGTTGAGTCCAGGCCTCTGCTCCGTGGGCCCCCAGCTGCACCACCTCTCTGCTTTTCCCATGCCTGAGATCCTTCCAGCTCTAAAATTCTACAACATTAACTCTGAGATAAACAATAGAAGAAGAGCAGGACAGCAAAAATGGAGAGCAATGAAAAATACGGCCAGGCACGGTGGCTCACACCTGCAATCCCAGAACTTTGAGAGGTGGAGGCAGGAGGATCGCTTGAGCCCAGGAGTTCAAGACCAGCCTGGTCAACATAATGAGCTCCTGTCTCTACAAGAATATTTTTTTAAATAGGCAGGCATGGTGGTACCTGCCAACAGTCCCAGCCACCTGGGAGACTGAGGCAGGAGGATCACTTGGGCCCAGGAGTTTGAGACCAGCCTGGGCAACATAGTGAGATCCATATCTCTACCAAAAAAAAAAAAAAAAAATTAAAAATTAGCCAGGCGTGATGGCACATGCCTGTAATCCCAGCTACTCGTGATGCTGAGGTGGGAGGATCACTTGAGCCCGGCAACTGGAAGCTACAGTGAGCTATGTCATGTCACTGCGTTCCAGCCTGGAGGACAAAGCAAGACCCCAACTCTGAAAAAAGAAAATAAGAGTATAGAATGCATGCAGGGCTTAAAACCTAGATGACAGGTTGATAAGTGCTGCAAACCACCATAGCACATGTATACCTATGTAACAAACCTGCATGTTCTGCACATGTATCCCAGAACTTAAAGTAAAATAAATAAATAAATAAATAAATAAATAAATAAATAAATAAATGGAACTGTGTTATAATAAAAGAGACTTGAGGGACTGGAAAACTCTGGAAAAAAAAAAAAAAAAAAAAGAAAGAAAGAAAATTTAATCAAGCCTGAGTCCCAGTCAGAGACAGGAAATGGGCTTCCATTGTCTTCCCAATTTTAGGGGTTTTACGCAGATATGAATTAAGAGAGACTATTTTTCTTTTGCCTCCAGGTCCCTTTTTCCACCTTCTGTGTGATCATCTGCAATCATCTCAATCATATATAACAGACACTTTTTAAAGTACCCCCACCTCAGGAGGTGTCAAACTGGGCTCTGAGATGGCACTCTAGAAATCCAAGATCTCCTTAAGACGCAAGGCATGTCATGAAACGAGGGCGCAATGGCAGATGTGACTTCTGAATAACGGCTGGGGCTTCAGGAAACTGACCCCTGAACCAAACAAGCAAGCATGGTGGCTGAAGAATTAAGGCCCGTGAAAGAACCAAAGGGTGGGATTAAGAGACAGATGGACTCCTGGCTGGGTGCAGTGGCTCATGCCTATAATCCCAAAACTTTAGGAGGCTGCGGTGGGAAGATCCCTTGGGCTCAGGAGTTCAAGACCAGCCTGGACAACATAGTGAGAGAACCCCATCCCTACAAAAAAAAATAAAAATAAAAATTATCTGAGCACAGTGGACCATTCCTATAGTACTAGCTACTCTGGAGGCTGAGGCAAGAGAATCACTTGAGCCCAGGAATTCAAGACTGCAGTGAGCCATAATTGCCCCACTGAACTCCAGCCTAAACAACAGAGCAAGACCCTGTTCCAAACTGGGTTTTGAGATGGCACTCTAGAACTCCAAGAAATTTTGTTTGTTTGTTTGTTTTTGTTTTTGAGAGATAGATGGACTCCTAAAGACAGTACTTGGGAGTGGAGAAGGAATTATCTAGAAGGGAACAAATTAAGAGAATGAATGCATTGTAGGGCACCGACCTCATCAACCAAGGAATCTGAGATGAGGCCTGCCGTGAACAACACTGGTAACCACCAATCTGATGTGGGGTCTCCCCGTTGACTCTATCCCAGCATTGTACAGAAGTGGATTGGACAGAATTACTGCAACCACCGGTGTTACAGGGTTTCGCAGACTTTTATTCTGCATTTAAGAGATTTACAGGAAATCTCCAGGCAGTTAAGCTGAGGGGCTGAGCGTGCCTCTCAGCTGGCTGGAAGCCAGTCATTTGGAGGGTCATTCTAATTCCTGGGATATGCAGTCATACAGTCAGGAAGCAGCCCTGACCCCACTAAGGTCAGTGTCGTGGCCAACTACCCTGAGCTCAATTTAGAGACATAACTATGGCAACGACTGTGCCCAATCGGTTATTAGAGGAGATTTATTGACGGATATGCTTGAATAGCAGAGCCATTAATTGCAATTACCAGACAAGACACTTTGTTCATCTCAGGGAACTAAATGCCAAAATGCCCTAACAACTTTAAAATCCCATTTGCTCTTGGGCGCTCCGCTGGTGTCACTGCACCTGCCCAGCTTTCCAATCCTGAGATGGGGAGGATAAGGGGCTGAGCCTGACATGGCACCAGCTGGAGAAACCCACAATGTTGGGTCCTGAGGCACCAGGCAGAGAAACCTTCCATAGACCCTGCAAGGCCCTTCACAGAGGTGAGGGAAGTATGAGCTGTCCCGCTCCACCCAACGCCCCTTCTCCTGGCCTGTTCTCACACTGCTATAAAGACATACCTGAGACTGGGTCATTTACAAAGAAAAGAAGTTTAATTGGCTCATGGTTTTGCAGGCTGTACAGGCTTCTGCTTCTGGGGAGGCCTCAGGAAACTTACAATCATGGTGGAAGATGAAGGGGAAGCAGCCACGGGAGCAGAAGGAAGAGAGCAGACTGGGTGCGGTGGCTCACGACTATAATCCCAGCACTCTGAGAGGCCAAGGCGGGCAGATCACTTGAGGTCAGGAGTTCAAGACCAGTCTGGCCAAAATGGCGAAACCCCGTCTGTACTAAAAGTACAAAAACTAGCTGAGCATGGTGGTGGGCGTCTGTAATCCCAGCTACTCAGGAGACTGAGGCAGAGGAATCGCTTGAACCCAAGAGGAGGAGGTTACAGTGAGCCGAGACTGCGCCATTGCACTCCAGCCTGGGTGACGGCGAGACTCCATCCCCTCCCAAAAAAAAAAAAAAAAAAAAGAAGGAAGAAAGCAAAGGGTAAAGTGCCACATACCATTTTTTTTTTTTTTTTTTTTTTTTTTTTTTGAGATGGAGTCTTGCTCTGTCGCCCAGGCTGGAATGCAATGGCGCGATCTCGGCTCTCTGCAAAGCTCCGCCTCCCGGGTTCAAGCAATTCTCCTGCCTCAGCCTCCCAAGTAGCTGGGATTACAGGCAGGCACCACCATGCCTGGGTGAATTTTGTATTTTCAGTAAAGATGGGGTTTCACCATGTTGGCCAGGCTGGTCTCAAACTCCTGACCTCAGGTAATCCACCCACCTCGGCCTCCCAAAATGCTAGGGTTACAGGCACGAGCCACCACACCCAGCCCAAAGTGCCACACACTTCTAAACAACAGACAGTGCTGGGGGATGGTGCTAAACCATTAGGTACCACCCCCAGGATCCAATCACCTCCCACCAGGCCCCACCTCCAGCACCTGGGAATACAATGGAGCATGAGATGTGGTTGGGGACACAGAGCCAAACCACATCAGATCTCACCAACAGAGCACTGAAATATCTTCTGCCTTTCCTCTGCCAATCCACACCTGTCATTTCCTTTGAGATTTCCCCGAGTGGCCCTGCTGTGTTTGGTGGTGTTCCGCCCTGGCTCTAATCACTTCGTGGTCCCCTGAGCCTGGAAGAGTCCAGTCCCTGGATACCAGCCTTCTGGTCTTCCTCAGTGCTGCCTCCTCTGAACACCCCATTTCTCTAAAACAGAACCTCCACCTCCCTCATGTACCTTCCATCCCCTCACTCTGTTCTAGTTTCTTCCAGCACTGAAATTACACTTTGCATTGGTCTGCCTCTTTGCCTGTTTATTTTCGTCTCTTTCACTAGATTCTAAGGTCCAGGAGAGCAGAAATTTGGTGTATTCCTTCCACCACTGTATCCTTGGCGCCAAGTACAGTAGCCGGCACACGGCTGATACTCAAGAAACATTTTTTTTTGTTTGTTTGTCTGTTTTTCTCTGTTGTGTTCTTGTTTTTGAGACAGTGTCTCGTTCTGTCGTCAAGGCTAGAATGCAGTGACATGATCATAACTCACTGCAGTCTCGAACTCCTGGCCTCATGCAATCCTCCCACCTCTGCCTCCAAAAGTGCTGGGATTACAGGCATGAGCCACTTCTCCCCATTCATATTTGTTGCATGAATGAATGGACTCGGCACATTCTGAAGTTGTGCTTACAGGGACCTTCTCTATCCAACTAGATCATGGCTTCTGTGAAAGCATCCCTTCTCCCTCAGCACTGTGCACATCTTAGATGCTTTAAAACTTAAGAAAGTGGGGCCAGGCGCGGTGGTTCATGCCTGTAATCCCAGCACTTTGGGAGGCCAAGGCAGGCGGATCACCTGAAGTCGGAAGTTCGAGACCAGCCTGGCCAACGTGGTGAAAACCTGTCTCTACTAAAAACACAAAAAAACAAAAACAAACAAACAAACAAAAACTCTAGCCGGGTGTGGTGGCGGGCCCCTGTAATCCCAGCTACTCATAAAATTCACAAGACAACACCAGGAGGTAGGAAATAGAATTCTCTGCTCGTGACAGGTGAGGACTTGGGGTTACACAGTTAGCAAGTGACAGTGATGGAAATAGGTCCAGGCACTCCAGACAGAATCTCTGTCCTTAACCCCCGTGCTAGGCTTTCTCTTTCTCCCAACTTTGAAAACTAGGATAAATTCAAAAATAATTAGAAAAACATCTCAAGAGAGGACTTTGGGTGCTAACCCTCTGCTCTACAACCTTGAGTTTATTTTTTATTTTTTCTTTCCAAGTAGATTGCAAGTGACAAATCCCTGCTCCAAATTAAGATGTCACATGATAATCTCTCCCTTACAGGTAAAACTTCAAGACTATGCTTAACCTGCGGTTAGTGAGGCACATGAAGTTCTTTCCAAGAGAGAGTTGAATGCAGCTCTTCCCTGAGCTGTAAGAACGCAACCCCAGGTTAAATTGGCAGAGCGAAGGCGGGAGCAGGCAGAAACAGCTTGGACTCTCTGCCAAGGGTGTAGAGTACAAGAATTTCCAGCTAACAAAGATGAACTTCTCCACTGATGCAAAACTGGCCCCCTCAGGTGTCCCTGTGATTTACAACATTTCAGTGTCAACATGCAGGGGGGCCTTTGATAAACGAGACCCCTTAAGTAACTGGAATTTTCTATACTCAACACTGATGCCCGCTAATGTTAATTAAGTATTCATTGAAATAAAAATTTCTGGCCTGGTGTGGTGGCTCATGCCTGTAATCCCAGCACTTTGGGAGGCTGAGGCAGGCAGATCACTTGAGCCCAGGAATTGAAGATCAGTCTGGGCAACATGACAAAACTCTGCCTCTACTAAAAATACAAAAAAATTAACCAGGCATGGGGATGCACACCTGTGATCCCAGCAAGGGAGGCTGAGATGGGAGGATTGCTTGAGCCTGGGAGGTGGAGGTTGCAGTGAGGCAAGATCACACCACTGCACTCCAGCCTGGGCAACAGAGTGAGACCCTATCTCAAAAAAAGAAAAAAGAAAACAAAAAGAAAAGAAAAAGAAAATCAAGATTTCCTCAGTGGATCCAACAACCCACATAAATATAACCCTTGATAACCCAACCAGTCTACCATGGATGTCTACCATCCAGTTCTCTATTTTACACAGTTAAATGGAGCAATGTGATATTGGGTAGACAGATCTGAAGCACTACAAGAATCTACTAGCACCATGCCAGATGCTGATACAACATTGTGGATGACCCCACAGAATCCCCAGTCTATAGAAGGGGATGGCCATTCATCCCCAAACTACACAGATAAACTGCAACTATAGCAAGGGGCACACGGTGTTAAGAGCGGGTAAAGAGATTTAAATCCGGTCACAGAGGTCAATGAAGGCATCCCTGAGAAAATAGCTCTTTCATTAAGACCTGAAGGAAGAGTAAGAGAATGAATGGGGAGTGGGGAGAGACAGTGAGGACACGGAACTTGGTCTGGTTGGAAAACCGAAGTGTAGATTGGTGAAGATGGGCAGGTGTGATGGCGCGGAGGCTGGGGCAGTGCCTAGGGACATCAGGCTGGGCCTCGAAGATGAGATGAAGGTCTGGATCTTTATGAGTAGCCACTGGGAACCTTTAGGCTCCTTCAGAAAGGCACAGATTCGAGGACTATGTAGAAGTTGAAACTCACAACCTGCTATGCATCCGTTCGGCACACTCTGCTTGCTGAGGCAGGAGACTAGACAGACACACTAAAGAGAGAAAAAGAAAGGTCAACAGCAAAGGCTGAATGAAAAGGACTTCCTGGCCCATCTTAAGGTAAACAGAAAATTAAACACTGAGGGCACACATCTCCAGAGTGGTACAGTCAGGCCAAGTTTCGCTACTCTCAGTTAACTGCAAACGTACACTTCTGCAAATGGCCCAGAAACAAATCTCGGAGCTTAATAACAATGAGAATCAACCTATCTTCAACCACGGAGATGGGTTCTATTTTGCACTGCTCTCACTAAAACAAAACAAAACTCTAGGCAGACGTGAGGTCTGTAATCCCAGCACTTTGGGAGGCCAAGGCGGGCAGATCACCTGAGATCAGGAGTTCGAGGCCAGCCTGGCAAACATGGTGAAACTCCATCTCTACTAAAAATACAAAAAAAAAAAAAAAAATAGCCAGGCGTTGGTGGCACAGTCCTGTAATCCAAGATACTCAGGAGGCTGAGGCAGGAGAATTGATTGAAACCGGGAGGCGGAGGTTGCAGTGAGCCGAGATCGGGCCACTGCTCTCCAGTCTGAGTGACAGAGTGAGACTCGGTCTCAAAAAACAAAACAAAACAAAAAATTCAAAAATCTATAACATAGCTATTCTTGTGATGACACCAACATTATTATGCATCCATAGAGCAGGGTACTGGTCTTAATCTGCACAAAAATCATGGAATGTTCATGCTGGAAGGAAACTTAAACATTATCTGAATATTTGTGAACTTTTCCAGTATTCTCACATATGTTTTCATATATAGCTTATTTTCTGTTAACATGTATGTTTGGTATCCTCTAATTAAACTATGTGTTTTTCATGTGGGCTATACCATGTGTACTGCCTTTCAGGTTACCCTCATTCCCATCTAAGCACCAGTGGAACACACATACCCCACCCACCCACTCCCTTCCCCCCACCCCCACCCCCCTACACGACTGTACTCAGAGGAGCTTAATCAACACTGTTAGTTGACTGACTTACTGACAACAGACCAAAGGCTGCCTCTGCGACCGATGGTCAAAGACATAAAGTCAAGAGATTTATTTAGTCTCCATTTAAAAGAATCTGATTCGGCTGAGCTCAGTGGCTCACGCCTATAATCCTAACAATTTGGGAGGCCAAGGAAGGCAGATCACCTGGGGTTAGGAGTTCAAGACTGGCCAACATGGTAAAAGCCTGTCTCCACTAAAAATATAAAAATCAGCCGGGCATGGTGGTATGCACCTGTAATTCCAGCTACTCGGGAGGCTGAGGCAGGAGAATCGCTTGAACCCAGGAGGCAGAGGTTGCAGGGAGCTGAGACCATGCCACTGCACTCCAGCCTGAGCAATAGAGCAAGATTCTGTCTCAAAAAAATAAAAATGAAAATGAAAGAATCTGATAAAAATATAAGGGAGCCAGGCACGGTGGCTCATACCTGTAATCCCAGCACTCTGGGAGACCGAGTCAGAAGGTTTGCTTGAAATCAGCAGTTTGAGACCAGGGTGGGCAACATAGCAAGACTCTCATCTCTACCAAAAAAAAAAAAAAAAAATTAATTAGCCAGGTGCAGTAGCGTGCACCTGTAGTCCTGGCTACTCTGGAGGCTAAGGTGGGAGGGTCACTTGAGTACAGGAGTTGGAGGCTCAGCTAAGAGTCAGTAGCTAGGATCATGCCATTGAATTCCAGCCTGGGCCACAGAGAGAGACCCTGTGTCAAAAACAAACAAACAAACAAACAAACAAACAACCACAGGGGAGAGATGAAATGAACCACCAAAGACTTGCTCCACCGGCTCTTCAAAGGATGGGAAAAACCAAAAGGGGCTAGAACCTGAGGCCCCAGCCCCACTCCGTGCAGGAAAGTTGGTTCTGTCACTCATGGAAAGAGTGGACCTGGATTAAACAGGAAAGCTGAGAGGGATGCCACATCCCTGGTTAAAAGGTCAGGGGGAAAATGAGTATATCAAGCAAACTGAGAGGTGTTGCAATTTCAGAAGGAAAGTAATTTTCTTAGATGACAGCAGAAGCCACTTTCAGCTTTTTCTTTTCTTTGATCCATCAGCGTTGCCCTGGCCACCAACCAAGTTCACACAGTCCAAGCAGACATTCTGGATTGCATCAACATGTTAGCACTCTTCATTTTCAAAATGTAGACCATATATAGCTAAGATGAAACCTGTAGCAACCAACCCCTAGATGTCATTGTTGCTGCTGAAATATCAACTCTTGAGTCTTGGAATTTTTACATCTGAAGAGATAGCAGTGTTCATCTGAATAAGCCCCTTAAATAATGCAAATTCAATTCACTTTCGGTTTTTCAAAGCCAAGTCCAATGTCTTCTGGACTTCTTAACCAAAATGCAACTAAATCTTAGGGTGTTAGCACACATTCAGTTGCCAACAAAATCCGCATTCAGGAAAAATAGGCTGAAAAACCCACGTAGTCGTATGTGACATTCCTAACGTGCTCACATCAAATTCCACGACATAAGCTGATTATGGAGTCGCTGGGCGATTCTGCCCTTCTTCTTTTCGTGTGTTGTCTGACTTCTGTGCCTGCCTCTGTCATCGGTGTCTGGAGCTCAGAGCCGTCTGTGCCTTGCGAACAGCAGCTTCCAATCAAGGGCGTGTGGAAGAGCAGAAGCGCCCACCCTGTTTCCAACAAGCCATCGAATGCGACATATTCTTTGTTCATAGTGTCCTTCAACTCCAACTTTTCCTTCCATTTCATATCATTCCAGTCCCAGTCTTTGCAATAACAATACTTTATTGCTTATTGATTGCTTTCTATGAGTCAGACATACCTTCGGTTCTTTAAACTTTTCAGCAGCCCTGTAAGGTAGGTATGAAGTAACTGAGGCACAGAGAAGTACAGTATCTTGCCCAGGACACACAGCTAATGAGTGCTAACAGGTTTTGAAGCACAGGGTAAGTGAAAAACAGTCCACAGACTGGATTCTTAGGACCTTTCTGTGGCCAACTCCCTTGTCTCTAACCGGGTGCCATGTTTATTCTCTTTCCAAGCCTCCGGCCCTCAATCTCACGCCCTGTCTTCCCAAAAGATTATTTTGAGTGGCTCCTCCAATAAACTTTATGCTTGGGAGTATGTCTGCTAAATGAAATCACTTTTTTCTTTGATCACTCAGTGTTTACTGAATGTAGCTAAATTTTAGGCCCTGTTCTAGGCCGGGAGGGCAGGAGAGATATTGATGAACAAAACTGACAAGCTCTCCTGGGCTCTTGAAGCTCATCTCCCACCAGGGTAGACAGATGTTGAGACAGTGATTACACACAGAATTAATGACAAGAGAGTGAAGTCCACAAAGATGCAGTATATCACACAAGCAGAGCCCCTAACATGGGCCCTCCATCGGAAGGCCCTCAACAGAGGCCTGCTGCCTGTCTCCGTCTGGCTCAGTCTCAGCCCCAATCTGCCTTTCTGGTCAGAGCTCTTCCTGCTCCCCATACTGAGTCCTTCAACCCCAGCAGAGGGGTCTCCACGATCCAAATAGATGCCCTGTGTCCATGTGCACCTCCCTGCTCCATTCAGGTTGGTCCACTTTCTTCCACATGCCAAGGTGACCCATTCTTGAACTTAGCTAGCTCAGGTTTTGCCTTCCCATTACCTGGTCCTAGAGATGTCCCTGCAGGTGGCCTAGAGATATGAGCTGAAGGAGGAGACCTGATGCAAGAGGGATGGATGGCATGGCAGCCTGACCACCTACTCATGAAGCTTCATGCACCTCATAGCTCCACTCATGCCTAATTCGGGATGCACCACTTATACCTGGTGATAGATTTCTACTGGGCCCTCCTGCCTTATGGCCTTGTGGAGCTGATGAAGAGGCCAGAAGGGGCATGCAATTTGCTATTTGCAGTGTGAATAATACGGTTTGGCTCTGTGTCCCCACCCAAATCTCATCTCAAATTGTAATCCCCACGTGTTGGGGAAGGTCCTGGTGGGGGGTGATTGAATCACGTGGGCGGACTTCCCCCTTGCTGTTCTCACGATAGTGAGTGAGTTCTCACGAGATCTGGTTGTTTGAAAGTGTGTGGCATGGCCGGGCGCGGTGGCTCAAGCCTGTAATCCCAGCACTCTGGGAGGCCGAGGCAGGTGGATCAGGAGGTCAGGAGATCGAGACTATCCTGGCTAACATGGTGAAACCCCGTCTCTACTAAAAATACAAAAAATTAGCCGGGCGTGGTGGCGGGCGGGCGCCTGTAGTCCCAGCGACTCAGGAGGCTGAGGTGGGAGAATGGCGTGAACCTGGGAGGCGGAGCTTGTAGTGAGCCGAGATTGTGCCACTGCACTCCAGCCTGGGCAACACAGCGAGACTCCGTCTCAAAAAAAAAAAAGAAAGAAAGAAAGTGTGTGGCACTTTCCTCCTCACTCTGTCTCTCTCCTGCTCCAACCATGGTAAAATGTGCTTGCTTCCCCTTGCCTTATGCCATGATTGTAAGTCTCCAGAAGCCTTTCAGTCATGCTTCCTGTTAAGCCTGCAGAACTGTGAGTCAATTAAACCTCTTTTCTTCATAAGTTACCCAGTCTCAGATAGCTCTTTAGAGCAGTGTGAGAATGGACTAATATAGTGAACTTTCTCTGGGTACGATATGCATTTTTTCCTCTTCTTTCTCACTCATGTCTCTCTCTCAGTAAAAGAAACATCCCAGGCTGGGCACAGTGGCTCACGCTTGTAATCCCAGCACTTTGGGAGGCCAAGATGGGTGGATCACTTGAGGTCAGGCATTCAAGACCAGCCTGGGCAACGTGGTAAAACCCTGTCTCTACTAAAAATACAAAAATTAGCCAGGCATGGTGCCACACGCCTGTATTCCCAGCTACTCGGGAGGCTGAGGCAAGAGAATCGTTGGAACCCAGGAGGCAGAGGTTGAAATAAGCTGAGATCGCGCCACTGCACTCCAGCCTGGGTGACAGAGCGAGAGTCAGTGTCAAAAAAACAAATATAAATAAATAAATAAATATTTAAAATAAAATGAAGCAACATCCCAGAAGGTCAAATACTATGTTCCCTCTGCTTGGTCTTCCCCAGTATGAAGAGCTCAAGCTGGGAACCTTAGAGGACAGACTCCTTGCAATCTACAGTTATCCATTTACTGATGTCTTAAAGAAGCAAGAAGTAGAACTCCCAGCCAGTCAGTGATGATGCCAGCAGCTCCTCCTAGTCTATCACCTCAAGAGGAGCTGTCAAAATAACAAATGACATATTTTTAAGTTGCAGGATTACCCCTTAGCTGGGCTCTCTTGGTTTGATTAGCAGTTACTCTTTCTTTTAGTGTCTTTCTTCATCTTCTCCTCCTTCTTCTTTTCATTTTCTTCCTCTGCTCCACTCATCAATAAAGGCCACTGTTTTCAGGAAACTGCTTCTCTAGGAAGAATTGAACAGTATCCTATTACAATCACATTGTCTTGTTCAGAAGCAGGTGGTATGACCTGTCAACAGGGGTTTGGGGCAGAGCAAATAGCTCCCACCCAGCTCGGTGGAGCCACTCCCTGGCTACTGGGGAGAGAAAAATGGCCAAAGGAGAGAGCTCTTTGGAGGCCTCAAAATCTCATTTTCATTCCCCTTGCAGAGAAGAGACTGACTTTATTGACAAAGACGACTGAAAATTGCTTGAGCGTTCCAATAACCAGTCTGCGTTGAGGCAGAAAGACAGTCTGGCGGAGGCAAGCTCCCTGCTCCACCACTAGCTCCGCCGAGCCACGCTTTCCTGCAGCACCAGTCTGTGGCATATGCAGACTAGACTGAAAGGAGCCTCCTGTCGGCCTCAAAAGCAGCCCCCCTCCACCTCCACTCCCAGCCTGCTGGTGCGTTTCCTGGATCCCAATCACAAATCAACACGAATGCAGGGAATCTCTGCCAGACACCAAACTCTTAGGCTGATTCAGGAGCTTGGGGTCAGGCCTCAGTTGGCTTGGACCAGGCACAGGTCCCACTTTCCACTGGAGTGCCCTGTGGCTTGGCTGCACATTGCAGGTGGGCCGCTAGATGTCACCATTATTGATTCTTGTCCTTATACCCAGGTCCTGAGTCTAAGACAGGGTCTCAGGGCTAGGGGAACTCTGGAGAGAATTCTGTCCCAGTGTTGACTGCAGGACTGCTATATTTGCTATGTCTGAGTTCCTCGGTGGGCCTTTTCTAAATAAGTTAGCATCTCAGCCCCAAAACAGCAGAGCTGCAAATTAAGCAAAGTCCAGTGTTAGCCAGAGCCAACTTTCACAATCACGTCCCCTGCCCTTTCTCCTCCTCTTCGTCGTCATGGTTGATCATTCTGTATCCTTCTGGTTTACTTGGGCCCTCAATAAGAAATCAATTAATATGTATGCCTCATAGCACCAGGGATTTTAGATGTCGATGTGCTGTTGAAAAAACGTAGGTCTGTGGCTTTTAGCAGAGAATGAATGACAGATGGATAATTTATGATGGTCCTTGAGACCTGAACTATAATTATGAAGTATTTCTAGGTGTATATTCAGGATGCAAAGTGTAAGGAATCCAGAGCTAATGTTAATTTATTACTGACAGCTGTATATATAATAATATATCACATCTTTTCATCTTACATTCCTTCTGACTTACATCAAGCAATCTTTTCATTCATTAATAAAATCAAGTCTTGCCATTATTCTTAATGATAGAGTTCCATCTTGAACCCAGAGGACTCCTATCATTAAACTCTGTGCTTCTATATACCAGTCACCTGGAGCTCAAAAAAGGGATAAATTGAACTTCTTGTTTTACAAGCAAGGTGAAAACATCGGAAAGACGGAGCCCACTTGCTCACAGTCCCACAAGAGCTAAGTAGCAAAGTCAGGGACAATTTTTGGGTTTATTTTTCTCAGCTCACACTACCACATCCTTTTTTCCCTTTTAGCTCTTTTGCCTCCTCTCACCCTTGTACCATCTCTCCTTTTTTGAGGCAGTGTATTTTTTAAAGGTCATGATAAAAATTACAGCTTAAAGAAATACGGGCCACACGTCTCGTCCAATTTTCTGTGCTGTGCCAAAGACTTACATGATTAATTCCTTCAAAAGAAATCTAATCTTATCACACCAAAGACAAGGTGTCCTTCATAAGTATTGTGGCTGGAAACAAGTAGGTCTTCCTCCAGTTTCAACTGGTTCAATGTCTCATTCAGTTTACAACCAGTCATCACCTTGGCAACTTACTCGAGGCACTGTCTTCAGTGTTCCCAAAATGTAAGCAGTGCTCCAGTTCAACTTGTAAAGCACTATGTGTCATCAAATTCCATGGTGACTTTAGGAGATACGGAGACCTATGATACTTGTAGGAGAAGCGAAACCTTTAGCCTCATCAACTAATTAATGGCCTCAAAGTAAAATAATGAGGTGTGTGGAGATAGGGATTCAGTTACCGGGTCATCCCTCATCTGGAGACACAATCAGATTCCACTGAATAGGCGCTAGATAACTGAGTAAGCGAGTTTCCTATCTATAATACTAAATCTTACTAGGATTGTTTAATTAAATCATGATAAATAACACTCTGTGGCAGGTGAGAGGTGCTGAGAAGAGTTTAGGTGAGATGTCCACAAGTTCAGTGGAACTACATCTGAACGCCTTTGCATTCTTCTGACTTAAAAATGGTGACTGTAATTTTCCAGCAAATTCTTTTCTAGGAAAAACAAATACTGAGGTTCTGTGTCCCAGGCTTTTTGAAGTTGACTTGGTTTTTCTATCAGATTCTGCACTGTATACTTTCTCAGTCTTCAGGAATTAAGGCCCTAATTCTTTCATTATCATTCCTTTCTGCCTATAATGATTTCTTCTTAATGGCTCTGGCTGTTGCAGGTACATCAGAGTAGGGAGTGGGTATCAGTGGCTGTGTCATGCTACAGTAACAAACAGAGTTCTCAAAGAACTAACATTAGAATTACCATTCCACCCAACAATCCCACTACTGGGTGCATACCCAAAGGAAGATAAATCATTTTACCGAAAAGACACCTGCACTCCTATATTTACTGAAGCACTATGCACAATTGCAAAGACACGGAATCAACCGAAATGCCCATCAATGGTAGACTGGATAAAGAAAAAGCAATACATATTAACAGCAAGGAATACTATGCAGCCATAAAAAAGAACAAAATCATGTCCCTTGCAGCAACATGGATGCAGCTGGAGGCCATTATCCTAAGCAAATTAATAGAGAAACAGAAAGCCCAATACTGCATGTTTTCACTTATAAGTGGGAGCTAAACATGGGGTATACATGGACATAAAGAAGGGAAAAATGAACACTGGGGACCCCAAAATGGGAGAGGCATGGACGGGGGAAAGCTTTGAAAAACTACCTGTAGGGTACCATGTTCACTATTCGGGTGAGGGAATCAATGGAAGCCCATATCTCAGTATCACGTAATATACCATGTAACAAATCTGCACATGGACCTCCCAAATCTAAAATTGAAGAAAAGGAAAAAAAAAAAAAAAAAAGGCCAGGCCAGGTGTGGTGGCTCACGCCTGTAATCCCAGCACTTTGGGAGGCCAAGGTGGGTAGATCATCTGAGGTTGGGAGTTTGAGATCAGCCTGGCTGACATGGTGAAACCTCGTCTACTAAAAATACAAAATTATCTGGGAGTGGTGGCATGCACCTATAATCCCAGCTACTCAGGAGGCTGAGGCAGGAGAATCGCTTGAACCCAGCACGGGGAGGTTGCAGTGAGATGGAATCGCACCACTGCACTCCAGCCTGGGCCACAGAGTGAGACTCCGTCTCAAAAAACAACAACAAAAAATCAGCTCCAAAATCATCAGAGACTTGCTCACCCTACATATCCACCACCATGGGTCAGCTGGGGACTTAGTTCATCGTTGTCCCTCTAAGATGCTGGCTGACGGGGTGGCCGCCACCTGAAACATTGCCAGTCATCAAGGCCAAAGGGAAATGTATTCTGGAGGGAACTGCACTGGCAATTAAATGCTCCAGCATGAAGGGAATGCCCTCACTCCCACACACCATCCATTCACCAACACCAGTACTGGCCACACCCCCAAGCCACAGGGCCAAGAAGTTCTATCTAACCTTATGCCAGAAGAGGGACAATGGGAACTAGCTGGTGAATACCAGTAATGACCACCACAGGAACTTCAGACAAAGATACACTTTAGTTCGCTTGTTGTAGAAGTTCTTTATTTCCCTGGATTATATTATACTGTTTCCGCACTCTCCCTTGATCAAATAATTCTGTCATTTCGTCTACCTACTTTCAGATTCATGGACATTACACTTAAGACATGAGTAATGAAAAGGCTCTCTTCAGATAATGATAAGCTAAGATGGTTTGTGCCAATAGCCCTAGGGAAGGAATTGTTCATCTTACTTGTTTGTTCTCCCTTTCAACACTTCGTATTTCTGGTTTTCCTTGACTGTTTTTTCCTTCCACCCTTCTATGCTAGTCTCCTGCTCAATCTCTTACCTTTTATTGAAAAAAAATTACTCGACATTTTATTTTTATTTCTTCATAGCTCTTTGGTCTAATTGGCAAAGGATTCTGTGGAACGGCAGAATTCTAACTTTGCGGACGGGTGCGGTGGCTCACGCCCATAACCCCAGTACTTTGGGAGGCTGAGGCAGGTGGATCCTGAGGTCAAGAGATCAAGACCATCCTGGCCAATATGGCGAAACCCCATCTCTACTAAAAATACAAAAAAATGGCCGGGGGCGGTGGCTCACGCCTGTAATCCCAACACTTTGGGAGGCCGAGGCGGGCGGATCACGAGGTCAGGAGATCGAGACCATCCTGGCTAACATGGTGAAACCCCATCTCTACTAAAAATACAAAAAGTTAGCCGGGCGTGGTGGCGGGCGCCTGTAGTCCCAGCTACTCGGGAGGCTGAGGCAGGAGAATGGCGGGAACCCGGGAGGCAGAGCTTGTGATGAGCCGAGATCACACCACTGCACTCCAGCCTGGGTGACAGAGACTCCGTCTCAAAAAAAAAAAAAAAAAGAAAGAAAAAAATTAGATGGGCCTGGTGGGGCACGCCCTGTAGTGCCAGCTACTGGGGAGGCTGAGGCAGGACAATCACTTGAACCTGGGAGGCGGAGGCTGCAGTGAGCCGAGATTGCGCCACTGCACTCCAGCCTGGGGAGAGAGTGAGACTCTGTTTCAAAAAAATAAAAATAAAAATTCTAACTTTGCTGGTTTCCTAACCCCCAAATTCAGATGAATTTGTATTCCGAAATACAGTAACAGGAATTATCAGCCTTTCTGATTCTAAATTTTGTTGGCTCTTCCTCCCAGGACCGTGGACAGCCCAGCCAGCTGTAAAGGCTTCTAAAAGATCTGGAATAGATCCCCAAGAGGTATCTCACCAAACGAGTCCATTCCATTACAATGGCCAGAATCTTCAGTTTTACTTCCTTGCTCATGTCCACCGCTCACCCGGAGTCCAGAACCAAGCACCACGCTGAGTAGTTCCTAATACGGCAAAACTATCCAGCATTTTTGGTGAAATTGGTTGGAAAGCTTCACTCAGTCCGTTTTTCACTGTTAGCAGGGGAACCACCCTAGTATCTTTCATAAAACAGATCCGAATGACAAACACCATCGTGCCCTCGGAGGGCTGAGGTTGTGTTACTGGCTCTGGTCCTACAAACCCTGAAAATTCTGAATCTCTCAAGCAAAGAGATTTCCCCCCCAGCCCTTGTCCTTAACAGGCACCCCTTAAAGCCAAGCTGCGAATCTGGCTAGGACCTCTATATTTTAGCCAAGAACACCTCAAAATGTACAGTCCTACCAAAAGAACTAATACAAATCTAGAAGCACAAGTCTAAAGAAAAAAAAAAAAACAATGCTCATTGTTGAAAACCAATTGCGGGGTGAGTGGGGTGATAAGGCTAGCCCAGAGCGGATTTAGGCGACATGGGGAGATGCCAAAGTGAATACAAGGTGACTTCTAAACCTAGACGTCTGGAAGGGGCCGTAAGAGCCAGACAACTGGGCCTGAACCCCGCCTGAGAGCCGGGATTTGCAAGGGCCTAAGCCGCCTAGGAAGCCTCCCTCTCGCAGGTCCAGCCTCAGCGGCCCGGGATGCCCGGGGGCGGGGCCTGAGCCTCGCCCCGCCCCCGCTGCCCGCCATTCGGGTCACCTGACCCACTGGCGGCTCACGTGATCCATCCCCAGCGCCGCCATTTTGGAGCTCCGGATGAGGAGGGGGAAAGCGGGGGAAAAGAGGGAAAAGAGCCGGGAGAGAGGTGGGCAAGGACGAGGGCGAGGGCACGGCCGGGTCCTGGCTGGCCAAACGAGGCTCGCGGAAGCAGCAGCCGCCGCCTGACCGCAGGTACCGCGCCCCGGGGCCGCCCCTCCGCCCGCTGTTAGCGCCGCCGCCGGCCATGTGCATCCTCCCCTCAGGCCTCTGCCGGCGCTCGCTTCCTCCTCAGCCGGCCGAGCCCCTCCCGGTGCTAGCCACAAGCCCCAAGTTCCGTGTCCCGGTTCTGTCTTCTGTGCAGCAAGGCCTGCGGAGACTCCGGGCTTGCCCTGCAGCTGGGGGTGGGGGGAACCCGCTGCTCCCCGCATACTGTCACCAGCCCTGCCCGCTTGCAGGCCCGCCCGCAGGCGTTGCTTCCTTCTGCGGACGTGAGATCGTTTAGGCCAGCCGGGATGGACCCAGCAGCGATGTTCTCACAGCATCTTTTGATTAATTTTCTAAGCCCCCTCATTCCCCACCCATCACCTCAGTCCTTTAGCCAGTGCGTGGTGTAGAAAAAGCTAGTACGGAAACGCAGTCCTGGTCTTCTGCATTTATTACCGTCCTCTGGAGATAGAATGATATCTCCAGAGATCACGGAGACCATCAGGGAAAGTTCCCACCTCTTAAGACCTGGGGCATCGGAATGAATGGTTTGTGTAGAAGGCCGGGATGATTAATAAGGTGGAGGCCACTTTCCCAACCCCAAGGCGGTCTTTTTAAGTTTCTGCAGTGGGCTGTAATTTGCTATCAGTCTGCATCGCTCTTCTCAGGCAATTACTGGATTTATCACCTCTTCGAGTTTGCACTTCCTCCAGTACTCTGCTCTCACTCAGAGTATGGCTTGCGTTATTGATTAAAAGAAAGCCTGGCCCTTCATTCCTTTACCTCACTAACTCGTTGAAAATTAACTTCAGGGGAGCCCTAAAGATGTTTTTTCTGCCCTGGCAGTGAGCTATTTTACTTAACTGTAATCGATAAGGTAGTTGCATTGTAGGTGAAACGAATAAGCATTTTTTTATCTTTTAGATTTATTCTAGCCAGTATAAGAAACAGTGGCAAAGAAATGTAGGACCAGAGTAGGAAACTGCATTAGAAGATATATAGGTCACACCACTGTGTCATATCTTTTTACGCTGTTTTTCTGCCTATTGTGCTTGCAAAATTTGCAGAATCACTCGTTAGATTGTGTTTTTAGTTTAGATTAAAATAGCAATGTGCAATTTATTGTTCCATTCTCATTAGAAAATGGTGTCAGTAAAAGCAATCGTGTAGAGTCCAGTACGTAAATTCTGAGGTAAAACAAAATACACAATTATTGGGAGAAGTTTCTAGAGCTATTTTTTCCTAACTTTTGCAAAACCCTCAAGTCGGCTTGTTAGATAAATTATTTAAATTTGCATTACGTAATGGGGTTGCATGAACATTCCTCTGAATTTCTTTTTACATGGAATATTGAGACATTTTTCACTGCCAAAAAAAATCGTTACTTTGTTTCACCAAGAAAGAGAAATGTTTTGATACTATATACTTTCGTTCTTGGCCACAGCTGGATTTTGAAGATTGATCCAAGGGACTGTGTTAATTTCAGGAATTGATTTGAAAGACACTGGCTCTGCCACTTAACAGCCATGTAACCTTGGGTAAGTCACTTAAACCACACTGAGTGTTTCCTTATTTATAAGATTGTATAACCCACCTAGCCTGTCCCAAAGAGTTATGAGGATCAGATACCACTAACATGTTTGATAGAGCCTAGCTGTAAGGAGCTGTTACTCTTTTCAGTATTGGTATTTTGTACATGTTTAGTCTCATTGAGAATTAAGAGGAAAATTGGTGTATTAGAGAAAGCATGGCTTTAGAATGAGATTGGCCTGGATTCCTGTTCTTAAACCAGTTACCACTTTGTGTCTGTGAGTCTCAGGTTCCTCATCTGCAAAAAAAAAAAACACAAAATTTGAATATTACACAGAATCTACAGAGGCATTACTCCCTAGACTTGCACCTCATGGGCGAGGATTTCCTCAGTCATTTTTGTAGTCTCCAGCACTCTGGTTGGCACATTATAGGTGCTCAATAAATGATAGTAAATCTGAATATTGGTTAATGTTAGTTAGACCTTATGTCTTCATTGCAGCTGCCAAATTAGAATATTCTCTCAGGCTATGTGCCAACTAAGAAACTCTAGACTATGAAACTCCGTATACTTGTGATATTTATACTCATTTTTTTCTTAGTGGTAATTAATAATTACCTTGGACTCAGAAGATTTTAAATCAGATAAATTATAGCCAATATAGTGAGTTAAATCTATAAATAATGTGTAAGCAGTTTCCAGGTAACTTTATAGACAGTTTATAATTCAGGGACCTGAAAGTTCATCTAGCTTCACCCTCTTGTTTTACATCTGAGCAATCTAAAACTCACAGAGACAGTGACTTGCCTAAGGTCACACAGCTAATTGAGGGCACTTTAGGGGAGGGACCCTTGAGCTTATGTCCCCTGCCTTCTTTTGGCTGGAGCAAAATAAATGTGTCATATTTTAGAATTACAATAATCTGGAAGAATGGGGAATTTATTGGCCATTACTTCTATAGCACAATTTTTTTTTTTTTTTTCATTTTGGAAAAAAATTCTTGTTCTGAAAGAGAAGGTTCTTTTGTATTGTATTGTACTGTTCTTCATATATACACAGAAAATTATAGCCTTTTCTCCAGGCCCAGATAGATTGTTCACCTTGATTTTACTCATGATAACCATACTACTGTAACTATAAGGAACTAATTAGATACACAAATCACCAAATAGCAAATTATAAGGAAATGAAGACAACTGAAATAATTTGGCTCCTAACTTTTTGTGAGAAAGATATTAATTAGAAGCGTTTGCCTGTGGAATACTGTTGTCAAGGAAAGATTTGAGAGAGTTGGTGGAAAGGGTTATAGAACTTTTCTGGTTTGGGATAAAACTTTTATTACTTACTTATTTGTAACAATTTAATATATTTAATGTTGTTATGTCTAAACATTCCAAACAAGAAATCTCCTGTTTTGCTAATGCCTGTCGTCGTCTTTCCTCCTAGTGAACTTTCATATTCAGCCGTATCGATCTTTTCACTCACCCCCAGATAGCATGCTTATTCTCACTTCTAAAAATACAGTCACGTCATGGCTGCTTTTCTGGTCACTGCTACCCTTGTGTCAACTTGTATCAGCAGTATTCCAAGGAAGCAAATGGCACGTTGAAATGAGGATAATTCAAGGAAGGTATATTTACAAAGATATTAGTAATAAAGGTGTTGGACTTCAATAAGCAAACCACAGCATAATGCAGTTATCTGGAGCTAGCAGCATTAGGAGAGGGAGAGGTATCAGAATCCGAAGAAGGGTCTTGGAGAGCAGCCTACCTGGAAAGAAATAGCCTTCTATTGAGGAACATGGCCAATCCAAGGTGACTTAGAGATAGAGAACCAGGACAATGAATATTCTGATCTCACTCTGCTACCTCCCTCTGATCTGTCATGGTTCTTCATTGGCTGACCTCAACCAGAAAGCAGAGGGCAGGGGAGCCTAGTGATGTAATCCCTCTGACACAGAGCAGAATGGAAAGGAGGATACAGTGAGCCTGGAGGGCAAACGGATGATGTCTGGCATGCTACCCATCCTTTGGGAACCAGTGGACATTTTAACCTCTCCACGAAGCTTTTGCTTACCTTGCTAGCCCAAAGGAGCTCTTCAGTCTCTTTTGGGATTTAGTCATTGACTGTTGCCTTTTATTTTACCTTGTGTACTATTGCATTGTTTAAACGCCGTTACTTTTTAACTTCCAAATGTTTGCCTTATCCATTCAACTCAGTTTTAAACTACAAGTATTAAGAATATAAAATTTTTCCTGATACTTTGCCTTGCGCCTTGCATGTAACAATTTGCTTGTTACATGCACACACATATTTGTATTTCTGCATTAGTGGTCTAAGTAAAATTTCTGGGATTCTAAGTAATCAAGAAATTTGAAGAGTTGGCCATA
This sequence comes from Macaca mulatta, assembly GCF_049350105.2. Classification (NCBI taxonomy): domain Eukaryota; kingdom Metazoa; phylum Chordata; class Mammalia; order Primates; family Cercopithecidae; genus Macaca; species Macaca mulatta. The sequence goes on from NC_133424.1 coordinate 43,638,011, forward strand.
AGGTAACTTGCCCTCTGTGTATACTTTATTATGAGCTGTTTAGCCTTTTTATTATGAAAAATGTTAAACATTTATATAAGTAGAAAGAACAGTGAATTCCTAGGTACTCATCATTCAACTTTAATTACAGAATTAGTCATTCTTACTTTATTCTCATACTCTCCACCCTACCACTGCACTATCACCAAGGTAATTGTTTTACATGGATCTCTTGGAGGCCAAGGAAAGTATGCAGATTGTCATAGTTTATGTTGTCATCACTATTGAGCCACTGACATTGTGTGTGTACTCCTTATTTCATCTCTTTTGTTCAGATTTACTTCACTTGACACGCAATCTCATATATATGTGTATGTGTGTCACACACGCACATACATATCATACATATATGTATTTCTGCATTAGTGGTCTAAGTAAAATTTTTGTGAAAATTGGAAGAGTTGGACTTACAGTAGCTTCCCCTCTGTGTATACTTTATTATGAGCTGTTTAACCTTTTTTTTTTTTTAAACAGAGACTCGTTTTTATGAGATTAACCTGTGCATTGGTTTTGCATGTGGACCCAAACTGGTTTTTCAGGTGTTTCCTGGCGTATTTTATGTTGTCATATCTGTTTTATAGCTGCCATTACTGTACTTATCCCCAAATGTATGCAGCCTTTAAAATGAGATACTTACATAAATGTTCAGGGAAAATTGGAGCATCTGCTGCAAATTTCCATTAGCTCTTAATGCCTGAGCAGACACAACTTTAAAAATCTGAATGTTTTGTCAGATTCTTTTGTATTAGTCTTTTTCTTGAGTTAAGATGAACTCCTCCTTTTCTTCATTTCACTTTCTTTTTAAGGTACACATTGAAATATCCACAGGGAGCAATTTGCACTGGTCTGTGTCACTTCTCTTATATCATTAAGTAGAAGAGAGATAACATGAGTCACCTTCGTAACCCTATGGGTGTGCAAAGTCTCTTGAACAAACATTCACTTGTTAACCTCCAGATGATCAGTCAGCCTACGTGGGTGTTACATTTCATGGGGAAGGAGACCTTAGATCTACAGTAGAGAGCCGTATCATGTTCAGAAAATTGAATGTTTGGGGATTCCTATTATTAAACTTATTATTTAACCAATTTGCATTTAACCATTGAACTGACAGAAATAAGGCCTTAAGTTAATCACCTTAAAGGGAAATCAGTAGTCACATGAAGAGCCCCAGCTCCCCTTGGCCTAAAAATGTGGAATTGTAAGACAATAAAGCAACTTAGGAAGTCACAAAAGGGTTTTTCTAAGGAAACAAATTGTTCCCCCATTGGTCTCCTCTTTAATGACTTGCAGCTGAGCGAAGAGATCTAAAAAGACTTTTGTTCCTTCTACCTGAGAAAGATGAAACAGAACTAGTATTTTGAGAGATTGTTTAAGGGAGAGTGGCTGAAGGACCACAGGCCTTTGGGAGCCAGGGTAGCTGTCATTGTTGGAATGGCCATGGAATGCATTTTCTGCTGTGAGGGCAGCAAGAGACAGCTAGTAGCAAAGAGAAAAAAGCTGATGCCATAGGGCAGAGTATTGTTAGGAAGAAGGGAAGAAGTAGTACTGAAGAAGCCAAGAGTAACGTGTTTGCATTTTTGCCTGATGTGGACGTAGATCTAGAAAGCTGGCTTGCCAGAAGGAGTAGAAAATGAAGAAAAGCCATAGCTGCTGCCCAGAGTTGTGGGCGACCTGGCACTGAAGCTGGTCAGCACTGTGTGTGTGGGGGGGGGGGGGGCGGTGGGGAGGAAGGGCGGAGCCTGGCAGGACATTAGGTACCATCTTGGCAGGGCCTGAAGGGCCCTTATATGTTGATTCAGCCATGCGGGGAAGAACAGCCATGATTCACCACCTAAAATAAGAATTCAGAGCCTGGGACTGAAGTTTAAGAATAGTGTGGTCTCTGGTCTATAGCTAGTGCCACTAAAAATTTTTGTTGGCATTTATTGAATGTTGTGAGTAAGATTCCAGAATGCACCTAAAATGTGGAAAAACAAAACTTGTTGCTGGAAAAAAGCCTAAACTTAAAAATGTGATCCAAGTCAACAAATTAATCTCACTTTAAGCCAAAGGAAATGTTTGAAATGAAAGTACTGCCAGGAAATATAAAGAGTATTCTAGACTTAGGCAGGAAGATTTATGGGTATTTTATGTTTAGTGACTTCCTCAGCCATAATGCATTATTAGAACGAACAAATAACCCCTTCTAAGGAAACTCTGTTCATATCTGGACCTGAAACACAACTGGGATATCAATTTTTTCCTTCTCTGATGTCCCTTACCCTTTCAGGAAAAAAAAAAAAACAAGAGAAAACAAAAAAAAACCCCATATATGTGGATATGAGTAACAGTTGGCCACTAATATGACCTCTAGAAAAAAACCACAGGATAGTTTGTGGTTTATCTTCAGGAAGATGAAGGAAGTAAAAGTAGGAACTAGATCACTGCTTTTATTTAATTTCATTTATATAGTACTTTCCCAAATTCACTATGCCCTGTACAAACTACATGACTGTAGTTTCACAATTCCAAAGATTTAGGGAGAAAATAAACAAATCTGTGATTTTAGTAATAAAACTGCAGCTGTATTTAGTATAAGAAATAGTCTCTCAAGAATTGTATCAGTCATTGACTTTACAGAGTGATATTTCACAGTAACTGGAGGGGTTTCACATGCCTTGAGAATGGCTATGCTCCTTTAATCAAGGAATAGGAGTCTTTTTGTTTTCTTTCTTTCTTTCTTGGCATTGTGCAAAAGGGAGCGAGTCCTTTTAGTCCTGCTGGATGCTGAAGGCAAAGAAAGTGAAGAAAAATGGAGAAAAATATCATCATTTCCAAAGAAATAAGTGATAGAGGGGAGTATCTTTATTATTAGTCTTGATAGAAGATTGCATTCTAAAGAGAAATTCTAACCAATTTAAATCTATACTGGGGATCGCCAGGTGTGTGGACGTGGAGCTTCCAGCGTGGAAAATACTTAGGTTAGATTTGACACTAAAATTCGCTTATATTTCCTAAATACATGCCTGTAATTATCCTGTAACCTGGAATTTTTGTTTTACATTATCCTTTTTAGATATGGAAGAAAGTAGCAGTGTTGCCATGTTGGTGCCAGATATTGGGGAACAGGAAGCTGTATTGACTGCTGAAAGTATCATCAGTCCTTCATTGGAAATTGATGAACAAAGAAAAACTAAACCAGATCCATTAATCCATGTTATCCAGAAGTTAAGCAAGATAGTGGAAAATGAGAAGTCACAAAAATGTCTTTTAATTGGGAAGAAACGCCCACGTTCAAGTGCTGCAACGCACTCTCTTGAAACACAAGAACTTTGTGAGATTCCGGCTAAAGTAACCCAGTCACCTGCTGCTGATACTAGAAGAGCTGAGATGTCACAAACAAATTTTACCCCTGACACTCTTGCCCAGAATGAGGGGAAGGCTATGTCTTATCAGTGTAGCCTTTGTAAGTTTCTGTCATCATCTTTTTCCGTGTTAAAAGATCATATTAAGCAGCATGGTCAGCAGAATGAAGTGATATTAATGTGCTCAGAGTGCCATATTACATCTAGAAGCCAGGAGGAACTTGAAGCTCATGTGGTGAATGACCATGACAATGATGCCAATAGCCACACCCCATCCAAAGCCCAACAGTGCGTAAGCCCCTCCAACTCTTTATGTCGCAAAACCACAGAAAGAAATGAAACCATTCCAGACATCCCAGTAAGTGTGGACAATCTACAGACTCATACTGTCCAAACTGCATCTGTGGCAGAAATGGGTAAGAGGAAATGGTATGCATACGAACAGTACGGCATGTATCGATGCTTGTTTTGTAGTTATACTTGTGGCCAGCAGAGAATGTTGAAAACACATGCTTGGAAACATGCTGGGGAGGTTGATTGCTCTTATCCAATCTTTGAAAATGAAAACGAGCCCCTAGGCCTGCTGGATTCTTCAGCAGCCACTGCGCCTGGTGGGGTCGATGCAGTGGTCATTGCTATTGGAGACAGTGAACTGAGTATCCACAATGGGCCATCAGTGCAAGTGCAGATTTGCAGCTCAGAGCAATTATCATCTTCATCTCCTTTAGAACAGAGTGCAGAAAGAGGAATACACCTAAGTCAATCAGTTACCCTGGACCCCAATGAGGAAGAAATGCTGGAAGTGATTTCTGATGCAGAGGAGAATCTGATTGCTGATAGCCTACTTACCTCAGCACAGAAAATCATCAGCAGCAGCCCCAATAAAAAAGGGCATGTTAACGTGATAGTAGAGCGATTGCCAAGTGCTGAAGAAACCCTTTCACAGAAGCGCTTCCTCATGAACACTGAAATGGAGGAAGGGAAGGACCTGAGCCCGACAGAAGCCCAGATTAGGTGCGAAGGAACGGATGATGTTTATCGTGCTGATAAATGTACTGTTGATATTGGGGGATTGATCATAGGCTGGAGCAGTTCAGAGGAGAAAGATGAGTTAATAAATAAAGGACTGGCCGCTGATGAGAATGCTCCACCAGGCCGGAGAAGGACAAATTCTGAGTCTCTTCGATTACACTCATTAGCTGCAGAAGCCCTTGTCACAATGCCTATAAGAGCTGCAGAGTTGACAAGAGCCAACCTGGGGCACTATGGAGATATAAACCTTTTAGATCCAGATACTAGTCAAAGGCAAGTAGATAGTACATTGGCAGCATACTCAAAAATGATGTCGCCACTTAAAAACTCTTCAGATGGATTAACTAGTCTTAACCAAAGCAACTCCACCTTGGTAGCACTCCCAGAGGGTAGGCAGGAATTGTCAGATGGGCAAGTTAAGACAGGCATCAGCATGTCCTTACTCACTGTCATTGAAAAATTGAGAGAGAGGACAGATCAAAATGCTTCAGACGACGACATTTTGAAAGAGTTGCAGGACAACGCCCAGTGCCAACCCAACAGCGATACAAGTTTGTCCGGAAACAACGTGGTGGAATACATCCCGAATGCTGAACGACCCTACCGTTGCCGCCTGTGTCATTACACAAGTGGCAACAAGGGCTACATCAAGCAGCACTTACGAGTCCATCGACAGAGACAGCCTTATCAGTGTCCTATCTGTGAGCACATAGCAGACAACAGCAAAGATTTGGAGAGCCACATGATCCACCACTGTAAGACAAGAATATACCAGTGCAAGCAGTGTGAAGAATCCTTCCATTATAAGGTAAGCATTGGTTCAGGAAGTCTTTCAGAGGACCTTAGCATCTTAGAGTGAGAAGGGAACTTTGTAGATCTAGTCCAACCACCTCATTTTATAGATAAGGAAACTGGGTCCCAGAAAAGTTGGATAATTTGCCCAAGGGGATCCCAACTTATCAGTATTAAAGTTGGGACTGAAATCTAGGTCTTCAGAATTTCTGCTGTAGAATCCTTTGCCCTGCCTGCTGCCTCCTTAACAGCCTCTGTGTTTTGAGTGTGTATAGTTTATTTAAAGTGTTGATTTTCTGTTGCAAGAGAATTATAGGGAGTGTGTAGTGGATTGACATCATACATACGTTTGACTTAAATTTAACCGTACATCATCACGACAAAAAAATACGTATTTTTCATCTTATATGGCCCCAAAATAACAGGCATTCAGTTCAGCTTCTGCACAACCAACAGTGATATGTGTCATTGCAGAAGGAAAAATGGGCTATAGTGGACCTATTGAAAGGCACTGTCATGGAAATAGAATCGTGTGTCATGTTTTATGGGCAGGGTAAAGAACTTTCAAAGTTATTTTGACTGTCTGATTTTTATCAAGTGCTGACCTTATCAAAACCAACATCCTGTATGAAGTGCTATTTTGTAAAGGAAACTCGTTGAATCATTGGTTTAGAACTTTTCTTCTTCAGTGGGCCAGGTGACTCCTTGAAAATGTATTACAAGTGTTATCCTAAGGGCTAATTAGAAGGTAGACTTTTTCCCTCAGATTACCGAGAGCTGGGGTCTAGCTGTAATAAAAAGGTAACAGGAGGGAGGCCGAGGCGGGCGGAGCACAAGGTCAGGAGATCGAGACCATCCTTGCTAACACTGTGAAACCCCGTCTCTGCTAAAAATACAAAACCTTAGCCAGGCATGGTGGTGGGCACCTGTAGTCCCAGCTCCTCGGGAGGTTGAGGCAAGAGAGGGGCGTGACCCCGGGAGATGGAGCTTGCAGTGAGCTGAGATCGTGCCACTGCACTGCAGCCTGGGCAACAGAGCGAAACTCCGTCTCTAAACAACCAGACAAACAAACAAAAAGGTAACAGGAATAAAAAAGCCCTTGAGTCTGAGGTTCACTGCTTCTCAGATTACACTCATGAAATTCCAAGGAGGACATCCACATAGGCTGCAAAGACAAGTTCCACAAGTCTCCAGGAGTTTCTTTTGCTGCTGAGCTCTTCATTCGTGGGAATGGAAGTAGAGGAGACAGGATGTCCTTGGAGGAGCACTTCCAGTTAGGTCTCTTACACATTAAGATATTTAAATGAAAAATTAGGAGTCTGGCGATTACAGATTGGATTTATTTTTGTGAAGTTGCATTATTCTGAACACTGCTGGTTCCTCTGGGCCTACCAGTGTTTCAGTAAATACGGACACGCCCTGCGTAATCACTTAAGAAAGCGGTGACTTCCTTTCAGAGAATATGAAGAGGAACTGTCCATTGCATGATGTTATGATTTGCTAATGTACCTCTTTCTATAAATTGTCAAATGTGTCAAATGATCTTTTAGCAGACTTGATTTTAAAATACGGTAATTCGTTGTACTAGGCCATGAAAGCAATGAACTCGTTCTTCTACAGCCTCCTAAGAGTTGGACATGTATATTTATTGAAAATTACATATTTCTTTCCACTTTTTAGAGTCAATTGAGGAATCATGAGAGAGAACAGCACAGTCTTCCAGATACCTTGTCAATAGCAACTTCTAATGAGCCAAGAATTTCCAGCGATACAGCTGATGGAAAATGTGTCCAGGAAGGTATCTATGTATTTTGTTATATAGGCTGCAGTGACTCGCACATGATGTAAAAGTGCCCTTAGTTGTCATGACTGGTTATTTTCAGGGCAAAAGCCTATATTCTTCTCCATTTTTGTACCATGGATGTGAGTGAATCTGATCTCTGTTTCTGACGAAATGCCAAGTACTGAATGAAGCAGATGATTACTAGGTCCTAGGTGAGAAGCCCTAGATAGTAAGGATTCATCTTCAGCTATGTAGGTAGATATTGCAGTTGAAACTTAAGCACCCCTTAGAAGGTGATGTACCAGAAAGCCAGAAAAGCTACAACATGGAAAACAGGCCTCCCTTCCCTCTCTCGGCACCAGTTGACCTACTGAGAACAGAGCTTTTGCAGATGGTAGGCCCCCACCCCAAACTTTAACTGGGGCTTCCCACTGTGATCTTATTCTTACCCAAGTATGACTGCCAGGTTTCATCTGCATTATTTAAAAAAAAAAAATACTCACACATAGACACACAAGATCTTTTTATGTACTAGTTAGGTAGCAGTCTACCGAGTTTCTGGTAATAGGAATATTAGAATCAAAAGATTTAATTAGAGCTCCATGAAAAGGCGGATGCCACATCCAGAGAATTAAGTATAAAGTGTACTAAGCTGTGCCGCTTTGGTGCAGCTCACTTAAATTGATATACTTTAAATGTCTCCAGTGTGGCGCATAATGTTTATGGGAGATAAAACATATTGGGGTGACTTTCCTTTTTAGATTTACTAAGAATTAAAGTTAGAAACGACTACAGAGTGAAATGTTTTACCATAATGTTTCATTAAATTATACCCCAGAAAGCATAACTGATTCTAGAATGTTTCTGAAAGAACTGATTTTGACACCACTGTAGCACCAAAATTCTCATGTCAAACAGATGTCATCCCTGTAAAACTCTCCAAAACAAAAGGAGTTTATGGCGTAGCATCTGTTTCTGCAGTAGATGGCTGAGCTAAAACAGTTTTGTTTCCTTTTTACAAAATAGCCCTCAATGCCTCCTTTTATTTTAATTCATTATGTTTCCATATCTCCTTTAAAGGAGACATTAAAACGTTTGATATGATTGGACTATAAATCCCTAATGAAGGGATGAAGTAAATACTACTCAGTAGCACCACCTGCAGTTAATATCAGTGTTGGAAGATGTCTTTTTTAGCACCGTCCTAAAAAGCAAACATTTCTAACTGTCCAAATGAGTTAACAGGTTAAAATTCACAATTTTAATAAAAAGATTAAAGCATCAGCTCAAGATTAAAATAACCACTTCAGACTTTACAGTATTGATGTATGTTTACTATATTTTATGTTGCAGCATCTTTTCTTTGTGGCTCATGCCTTTTTTTAAGGGTTACATGTATGGATTTTTAAATTGCCTGCCATGCCTCTTTTCCTCCACCTGGCTCCATTTGCTTTTTTCTCTCAGTACTGTAGCAGTTCAGATGACTGCATATTTATACCTGGATGGGTACTTTATTAGCTCACTATTAGATATTTTGAAATCTGGTTGTCAGGTCAAAGAAAAAATTTTTAGCTCACAAATAAGGTAATAATAATTCATGCTTTGTTAAAACTTCTTTAACCATTTAGTAAACTTGTTAAACAAGAAGAGAGATGTGTGCCTCTGTGATCCCCAGTCTCTGCCATTCTGACAGCACAGATACCTTAGGGCATGTTTCAGCTTAACATTTGCTTGGCCAAAAGGTGTGCCTGCCTCTCTTGAGCTAGATACTGTGGAGGTGCTGGGAGTGCAGTGAAAGGCATCACTGCCCTTCAGGAACCCAACTCAGTGAAGAAGACAGAACGAGGCTGATGGTATGTCAGCAGATACCACAGGAGCTCAAATAGAGCCGCAAGCAAAGCCCTTTCGTGTGGTGTTACTCCATGAAACCTAATTAAATTGGTTTTTATTGGAAACCTATAATTTGCCAAGCCCTGGGGATTCAGTCTAAACAAAACAAGCAGATCCCTTATCCTCAGAGAATAGACATTTAGTGACAGGGCAGAGATTTTACCGAGACATGCAGGTACAGTACAGACTTTGCTAAAGGAAAAATGTCGGACTTACTAAACTATGCTGTGAGGTTCTAGCATTTCCAATTTGTAGATGAGAAAACTGAGACTTCAAGAGGCAAAATAATTTACCCATGATCATACTAGTAGAAAGTGGCAGAGCGAGGACTAAGCCCAAGTTTTTGAACTTTAAATCCAATATTCTTTCCATTGGAAACAGTTGCTTGAAGTATCACAGGCTCTCATTCTGTGCTATATTAAGTTTTTCCATCTGTCAGTTTTATTAGTTGTCATTGATCTGTAATATTTCTCACACAAAACCATTATCCAATATTTCACACTTCATTTTTTAGGGTTTTTTAAAAACTGTATTTGGAACAGTGCCATTTATAATCAAGTCCAAGTTTTTAACCTACCAATTAAGAGCAATACTTAGATTATAATTATGATTAGTGTGTATATTAATGTTATAGATTTATACCAGGAAATTAGGACATTTTGTTCTGCCTGGCAGTAGTTATTAGCAAAAGAAAATTTCAATTTCAGAAGCTGTAAATTTAACTTAAGGATTTTCTTTGTTGAAATTTCAGTGTGGGTTTCCCTTTGTATAATACCACGGATTTTACTTTTATGCAGTGTATACAGGTGTTCTACCTAAGCTTTCTTCCTGCCAAGAGATACACAGTTCTTCCTGCTCTGCCTTTTTCATGAGCTTCCATGCTTGTTTTGTTTCTGAATATAAAGCAGAGTGTGAATAGCCTGTGGACTGTATGCTGACAGACAAGTACATGAAGCGTTGAATATCTTCAGGAAATCGTTTTATATGATCAAGTCACTCAACTCGTGTTGACATAAGCTTACCCCAACTTGAATTACTCAGCCCTGTTGTTGCAGAGTGAGTTTAGTAACATGGCTTCTTTTCATTGGATCCATGTTTCCTGCGTTTCGGAGAGCTGCATATTCATGTCAGTCATAACCTTTGTCCCTGTAACCTGTCAGTTAACTAGAAAGAATTATACATTGCATAGCACTTAAAAATTTGCGGCTGCTTTTCCTTTCTTGTTGCATTGATAGCTAACGTTTAGTGGTAAACAAAGAAAATGCACTGGGTGAAAAGACCTTAGGCTTTTTTTTGCAGGGTGAGAGTGGGGGAGAGATCTGTTGCTCTGTTGCCCAGGCTGGTCTCCAACTCCTGGCCTCAAGCGATCCTCCCACCTTGGCCTTCCAGAGTGCTAGGATTATGGGCATGAGCCACCACACCCAGCCAGCCAGGCTTTTTATATTGAGTTGGTTATATATGCTTCATAGCTACACTTTATAATATTGGAGTATAGTATTAAATTACAGCTTGTTGGCAAGTCAGTGTTTCTTTAAGACAGTATATCCAGTATTGGTTAGAGTAACACCTATTTGGTGATACAGATCAACAGGGTGTCTCTGATTAATTTAGCTCCTACACAGTCAGCCGGAAGCAAGTTCATTATGATTTAGAATATTGTACATGGTTATGCAGAAATCATCCCAACCTATCTGTGTTTATAGGTCAGATGATGTTCAATTTATATCTGCTGATAGTGTATATGCAGGAAAACCTATAAAACCACTTCAGACTTGTTAAAACAGCAAGAAAGCCGTAATTGAAATACTAATACAACTATGTGGTATAAATTTTCATTTACAATGGAATGTAAATGCTGTCATTTGAATCTTGTCAAAGCCTGCTACTAAAACTCTGAAATACCTTGTCTAGGGAATAAGTCTTCAGTCCAGAAACAGTATAGATGTGATGTGTGTGATTATACAAGCACAACATATGTTGGTGTCAGAAACCACAGGCGAATCCATAACTCTGATAAGCCGTACAGGTAAGTGTTATGATTCTAGAATGTTAATGCTTGTATTAAAATATTTTATAGTAAAAAAATAAAATGAAATCATTAAAAATGTATAGCACTTATTGAAACACAGGTTAAGAAGTAAGAAATTTCCACTAATTGGTTTTATATTTTGTTGTTTATATATTTACTTATTTTTTAAGTCAGGGTCTTGCTGTATTGCCCAGGCTGGAGTGCAGTGGTGTGATCATAGCTCATTGCAGTCTCGAACTCCTAGCCTCAAGGGATCCTCCCACATCAGCCTCCCAAAGTGCTGGAATTGCAGGCGTGAGCCACTGCACCTGGCCGGTTTTATAAGTATTGTTTGGTTTGTTAAGATGTGAACTTTAAGCTTGAATCTTAGGACAGTAGGCATTTTGTCTAGTTGATATATAGGAAATTGTCTTTATCTGTCAATTTTATGTTTTCATTTCATATGGGTATAAATTTCATAGCAATTTTCAGTGCCTTAGAGTTCATTTCAGTAATTTGGCAGTAAGGTACTCAGTATTCCAGCAAAAGATACTTAAAACTTAAAGGCAATAAAATTTCCTATTAAAGAGTCCATTTTTCAAAATTAAGCTAGTATGTATAGAATAAGTCATTTAATGTTGTTACTTGATTTTTCCCAAAAGCCAATTCAAATATGTATTTCAGAAAATATAGGCATTCTCAGTGATAGTGCTAGGCCATGGGCATGAACTCTTTCACCCTCTTATCAGAACTTTGCAGGTTTTAACTCTCTCCCCAGAATTTATAGATATACAAGTGAGTGTGGGAAAGTTATTCTGTTAATCTCAATGAAAACCCGATAGACTGTGCCATAAAAGGTCATTGTTTAATCCCATAGTGTGGTGATCTGTGTATGGTTTCGAATATTTAATACGTGCTTAGTTTGCAAACCAGCAGATTTACTTATAATCACTCTTGAGACAGTACATCTGTTTGCAGGGTCTTAAAACTGTGGAAGATGTTTGACCTTGCCTCAGTCTTCATCAGTGTCTTTCTTTCTTTCCTTCTTTCCTTCTTTTCTTTCTTTTCTTTCTTTCTTTCTCTTTCTCTCTTTTCTTTTTTCTTTTCTTTTCTTTTCTTTCTTTTCTTTCTTTCTTTCTTCCTTCCTTTCGACAGAGTCTTACTCTGTCATCGCCCGGGCCGGATTGCAGTGGCGTGATCTCGCCTCCTGACAACCTCCGCCTCCTGGGTTCAAGTGATTCTCATGCCTCAGCCTCCCAAGTAGCTGGGACCACAGGCATGCTAATTAGCTAATTAGAGATGGGGTTTCACCAGGTCTTAAACTCCTGGCCTCAAGTGTCTGCCCACCTCAGCCTCCTAAAGTGCTGGGATTACATGGTTACACCATGTCCAATCAGTCTATTTAATTGGTGGGACTGAGTATGTATACATTCGTGATTTATACTGGGAAATGATTAGGAGAATGTGATGGAAACAGGGAACACTAGTTTACCTGATAGGAGGAGAAAGCTTTGCCTTTATATTTTTGGTATCCTTGAATTTAGACGTACTATGCCAGATTCATGTGATTTAAGTAAGAAGAAAATAACATTTCTCTGGGTCCAGAATTAGATTGTTCTTTCATTCATGGAGAAATATTTATTGAGCAAATATTATGCTTCAGGGGCCATGCTAGATTCTTGGACTACAGTCATAACAAAACAGACATCATCTTTGCTGTCATGGAACTTGTAGACAAACAGTATGCAAGTAGACCCACAAATACTTAGGATAAATGTATGCAATAGGTGAGTGATGCCAGTTCTGTTGAAGGTTTCACATCTACTTTATTAGGTCAGTCCTGCAGCTTAAAGATTCATGTTGATAGCTGTCAGTGCCTCAGGGATGTTTTCTTATGTTCTCAAAATATTCACAGATTCATAGGATTCGTTGCAGTTGTCCTAGGGTCTTCCTACTAACGGGCAACATCCTGTGAGAATCCTCTTTGTGTAACATCAGAGAAGTCTCAGTCTGTTATTTTCCAAATTTATTCACACTGCACTTTGTCACTGGGTTTGGTGTGTTTATGCCTTAGAAACAATTTTGTCATACCTCCCTCTTTGTACTTATTATCAGTTTTTCCTCGTAAGTCTTATTTTGTAATGTCATGGCTCTCCTTTTAACCTTCTTTAAATACTCGCTATCCTTTGTCTTTATGGGATTTCTGGTCACAGAGCATTATGGATTAACATGTTCTATTCCAGGATGTTTCTAGGACTTTGTCCTTACTGTCCTATACTCTGTACCTTAAGCTGAGCTGGTAAGTGTAGGCTTTATAATGCCTGACTTAATTCAAGGATCACAGGAGTTTCTCTGGCTCATTGTGCGTCTGCTTCATTCAGTTTCGTTGCCTGGTGCACTTATGGTCAGAGTTTGGGCTTGGTTTCTCAGAGTTCATGCCATACTCTATGCATTTCTGATTCCCTACATTTCGTTAGGAAACATGCTCACAAGCAGCAGTAACGAGTTCTTATAGAGCTGCAAGGTCTTGTTGCACAACTTCTAAATTTTGCAGAAGGGCACAAAAGGTTTATTGTTTATTTTAGTGTGCCTGTTACATAATAGGTTTTCTGTAGTGGTGAAACCTGTTCCTTTCTCATGCTTTTGTTTTTTATGCTGTCATTCCAGTCCTTCAATGACCCCATCTTTGTGGTCTGGGCAGTACGGCTTCATGGATCCCTAGTTCTAGGGGCAGATAGTCCTGAGATTGAATCTGAGCGCTCTTACTTGTGGGATTTGTTTCACCTCTCCGTGCTTGGTTTTGTCGGTAATAGAATGAGGATATTAAGGTTGTGAGGATGAAATGAAATACCATATAAGGTACCAGCACATAATAAGCAGCCAGTAAGTGGTAGCCGGTAGTTACTGGGCCCAGCTTTTATCTTCTCAATAATTCATTATCTAAACAAAGAAAAGTACTAAAAGGCTGATGACCTCTAAACACTAGGGAAACGAAGAATGAATTCTGTGCCAGGGTAGGCAGGCAGAGCTCATTTTACCGGAGAGATGCTGGGCCCAGGCAGAGTGCTGTCCCTGCTGAGGTCCCCGTTCTATGTCTGGCTGCTTTGGAGTCACTCTAGTGTCTTGGGAGCATCCCAGGCCTGGACCACACACTTCCTGTGCCCGACTGGTGGCCTTGGGAATGTTATGCTACACTAAGCCTCTTTTCCCATACAAAACCGGGGAGAATACTTCCCTGCTCATAAAGCTTTGTGAAGATTAAGTGAAATTATATTTATGAAGTACCCAGCGTGTTACTTGGTTCATTGAAGGGGCTTATTCCCATTTTCTGCTCATGAAGTTGTCAGATTATCTCAGAAGCCCTCTTCTTACCCAGAAAAAAGAGAGCTGTTTTCCATTCCTGTGGAAGGCAGGTAAAGATTAAAATGACATCATTCCATCCCAGTCCCTACTAATGCAGCTATTAATAACTTTGTTTTTATTCTGTGTAAACCATACACCAATTATAGTTATACCTGACATTTCTTTTTTTTCTTTTTTAAATTTTATTTTTCCATAAGTTATTGGGGTCCAGGTGGTATTTGGTTACATGAGTAAGTTCTCTAATGGTGATTTATGAGAACCTGGTGCACCCATCACCCGAGCAGTATACACAGCACCATATTTGTTGTCTTTTATCTTTTGCCCTCCTCCCTCTCTTTCCCCCCAAGTCCCCAAAGTCCATTTTATCATTGTTATGCCTTTGCATCCTCATAGCTTAGCTCCCACATATCAGTGAGAACATATAATGTTTGGTTTTCCATTCCTAAGTTACTTCACTTGGAATAATAGTCTCTAATCTCATCCAGGTCACTGCAAACGCTGTTAATTCATTCCTTTTTATAGCTGACTAGTATTCCATCGTATATATGCATATATCACAGAGTTCTTTATCTACTTGTTGATTGATGGGCATTTGGGTTGGTTCCACAATTTTGCTATCGTGAATTATGCTGCTATAAACTTGCGTGTGCAAGTATCTTTTTCAAATAATGACTTCTTTTCCTCTGGGTAGATCCCCAGTAGTGGGATTGCTGGATCAAATGGTAGTTCTACTTTAGTTCTTTAAGGAACCTCTGCACTGTTCCATAGTGGCTGTACTAGTTTACATTCCCACCAGCAGTGTAGACGTGTTCCCTTATTGCCACATCCACACCAACGTCTACTGTCGATTGATTCTTTGATTATGGCCATTCTTCCAGGAGTAAGGTGGTATCACACTGTGGTTTTGATTTACATTTCCCTGATCATTAGTGATGTTGCATTTGATTTGCATTTCCCTGATTATTAGTGATTTTTTCATATATTTGTTGGCCATTTGCATATCTTCTTTTGAGAATTGTCTATGTCCTTAGCCCACTTTTTGATGGGATTGATTGTTTTTTTTCCTACTGATTTGAGTTTGTTATAGATTCTGGATATTAGTCCTTTGTGAGATGTATAGATTGTGAAGATTTTCTCCCACTCAGTGGGTTGTCTGTTTACTCTCTTGACTGTTCCTTATGCAGAAGCTCTTTAGTTTAATTAGATACAGCTATTTATCTCTGTTTTTATTGCAATTGCTTTTGTGGTTTTGGTCATGAAATCCTTGCCTAAGCCAGTGTCTAGAAGGGTTTTTCCAATGTTATCTTCTAGAATTTTTATAGTTTCAGGTCTTAGGTTTAAGTCCTTAATCCATTTTGATTTGATTTTTGTATAAGGTGAGAGATTATACCTGACATTTACAACATTGACCCCAAAGTTTTACCGAAAAGTTCCAGTCAAAATTTTTCATAATAGATGGTCATCGATTTAGTTTAATATTGCACTGCTGGACCTGCTCTGATTTACATCTCCCAGTACCACTTTTGTAGAGAACAAGATGGGAGAACAAAACGTTGTCCTGAGAGTATCAGTTTCTTTTTAACCGTATGGCATGGAACCCATTTTCCCTCAGAAACACAGCTGTACTGTGCTTAGGTTCTGAAACTACACTGTGGCAGGGGGACAGTGTGTTGTCAAGGGAAGTACAGGGGCTTTGGGCTCAAGTACTCCACACACTGCCCAGGACATAGTACGTACACAGTAAATGTTGACTGATAGTTGTCCATATCCCTCAGTTTTTCCTATCTATAAAATGGGTCTGATTCTTTAAGTTTTTTATATAAGTTTAATTTATTCTTGAAAATAAATGTGTAGTGGTATTATTATACCTTTTCTTCCTTAAGTAGAATAACTGCCCAAATAATATAAGATGATTTTTTTTAATGCCCAGTCCAAAAATACCCGTTTTTCCCTAATTTTTTCAAAATGTACTTTTAGAGGTAGCTTTTTCATATCGAGAACCAAACAAGGTCCAGCCACTCTATTAAGAGAGTCTCTTAAGTCTCTGTCTCCCTCCTTCCCTCTAAGTTTTTTAAATAGATTTTATACTTGATGTTCCTATGCCTCCTGAAAACTGCGTAAATCATAATGGTACAGCTGATGAATAATGACAAATTAAACTCATGCTCGTAACACAAACCATTATCAGCTCTTCAGCAGCACCCCTTCGTGGGCCTTCCAGTCTTTAACTACCCCTCCCCTCTTTCTGGTAACCACTATCTTGACTTGTAACATTATCAATTAGTTTTTTCTGTTTCTGAACTTAATAAAAATGGAATCATACAGGACATGTTCTACTTTATATTTAGATTTTTTCACTCAACGTGTGTGTGTATAGTTCCACTTAGCACAAATGCATTTCATTGCTGTATAGTATTCCAGTGTTAAGACCACCACAGTTTATTCATTGTGCTGTGGATAGACATTTGGGTTATTGCAAGGTTTTCCTCCCTGACATGATCTGATACCAGTTTGAACATTGTTTTACATGTTTTGGGGCGTATATATGAAATGAGTCCATTTCCATTGGGTTTATACCTAGGGGTGGAATTTCTTGGTAATTGGACATGTATATGTATTCAGCTCTGGTAGACAGTGTCAATAGTTTTCCAAAATGGTTGTACCTATTCACATCCTCAGCAGCACTTTGTGTTGTCAGTCTTTAATCTCTATTGTTTTGGTAGATGTATAGCAGTGTATTATTGTGCTTTCGTTTGCATTTCCCTGATAATTTCTGAGTTTGAGCATCTTTTCATTTATGGGCTATTGCCCACTTCTTTTTTGCTTTGTCTGTTGTATTTAGCATTGTTATGAGGGAATACGTATTCTCAGGCTGGGTAGTTTATAAAGAAGAGGTTTATTTGGCTCGTGGTTCTGCAGGCTGTCCTCTGCTTCTGGTGAGGGCCTCAGGAGGCTTCCAGTCATGACAGAGGTGAAGCAGGAGCAGATATGTCACATTGTGAGACATGGAGTAAGAGAGAGGGAAGGAGGTACCAGGCTCTTCTTAACAGTCAGATCTTGCAGTAACAGAGAGAACTCATTATTCATGAATGGCTACACCAAGCCACGTTCCTAAGGGATCCATCCCCATGACCCAGTCGCCTCTCCCCAGGTTTTACCTCCAACATTGGGGATCAAATTTCGACATGAGATTTGGAAGGACAAATATCCAAACTATCATCTGCTGTTTTCTTACTGATTTGCAGGAGCTCTTTATGTATTCTGAGTACAAGGCCTTTGTGGGACATATTGCAGATGTCATCTAAACTGTGGCTTGCCTTTCTACTTTCTTAATGATGTCTTTTGATGAATAGACATTTCCAGTTTAATATAGTCAAATGTATTAATCTTTGTGTTTAGGACTTTTTTGTCTTTATATTCTGAAACTGGTTTTGATTTTTTGAAATAGTCTGTTGAGTAAGGTAGATGATGATACAGAAATAAAAATGTGTGCTGATTTTCAGGGATGGTGCATCAACTATGTGTGCTTAGGTATTACTGAGCCTGGTTTACTATAATATGGCACTAAAGCTAAAAAAAATCTAAACAGAAAACGTTTCAGAAAGGCTTTCAGCAGTGGGAATGACAGTTTGGAATGGAAATAATAAGGTTGCCTCTCAGTGTAGTCAGTTATTGTATGGGATTTGTATAAATATAATTATATTAGAAATGATAATAACAGCTGATATTTTTGAGAAGATTGTTTTTGGGCCAGGCCTGGTGTGCTAAGCATTCAATACATGTCAGTTCAGTCCTCACAGCAGCCCAGTACTTAGGAATATTACTACCCCAATTTTATAGACATGGAAACAGAGGCTGGGCTAGCTTAAACAACTTTCCCCATGTCTCAGAGCTGGGGCTTGAACTCTTGCTTCTAATAACTGTGTCATCCTGTCTGTCTGTGCTACACCAGGGAGATCTCTTTATGAAGTGTGCTGCTGCTGCATGCCAGCAGCCCACACCAAATCAGGGTGTGAAACAGAAGCAATTTCATTATGCTCAGGGATTCTGTGGGTCGGTCAGGAATTTGGAAAGGACACAGTAGAGACGGCTTGTCTTTGTCCCGTACCGTCTGGGGTCTCATCAGAGAAAGCTTGAAGGCTGGAAGTGACCCAGACAGCTGGGGGTTACAGTCCTCTGAAGGCTATGTCCTTAGCACCACAGGCTGGTGCTGTGCTAGGCATTGGTTGGGCCTCAGCTGGAAAACACACATGATTTCTCCTTGTGGACTTTGCAGGTCTGCTAGTCCCCAAAATGAGCTTCTTAGATAGGTAGGCAAAAGCTGTGTTGCCTTTTATGACCTAACCTTGGAAGTCACAGCCCATCACTTCCACCAGAGTTACAGGCTTCAGTCTTTTTTCATCTGTAGGCATCGTGATTCTTTAGTCAATGTGTTGGCTTGGGGAAAAACTTAAGTCTTTAAAAAGCTTCAGTTTGTTTAAGGAAAACAGTGAAGGAGATAGTTTCATCAGGAGGAAAAAAATGTATATTTTGTTTTGAAGAGATGAACTGAAAGACTTTGTTTTTCTCAGTGGCATAAAGATCTCTCAGGTTCATCACAAAATTTGAAGTGGCTGTTTTGTGGGGGCCTTAGTTATTTCTTTAAAAGCGTAGAAAATGCATTGAAGTTCATAAGATAAGCCCTATTGCAGAATTTCTGTTGAAATCATTGTGTATGTGTTCAAGCCAGACTCAAGTCACCCCAAATCTTGTAGGACATCCAGCTACTTTCTTCCATCTAAGCCCTCAAGGCATTTGACCTGGAAAGTAACCAAGTAAGGTCCCAGGCCAGGGAAGTGGGGGTTTTTAAACCAGCATCCTTATCTCCTTGGGGTTCTGAGACCAAAGTAACTGACTGACTAACAGTGGGAGAAAGTCTGTAGAAAAATTCAGTCTCAGGCTTTTTAGCCAAGTTGTAAGAAGCCTTGAGTTTCTACACTGGCTTTCTTTGGGTTGCCGAAGTAGCTTCTTTGCATTGGGAAGAAATCATTTTTTATACAGATACATTATCGGGTTTTATTGGGTAACATAGAAATTGTGCTTCTTTGGACATTCCAAAGCCTGCATTCAGCAATGGCCATATTTACAGGCCACTCTAGGAGTCCAGCAATCACACTGTTAGGGTGTTCACTTCTTTCCTCATGTCATGTGTATGGCTTTGCCTTGGTAGAGGAGTCCCAAATGGCTCTGTCATCAGGAGCATCCAGCAGCTCCACCAAGGAAGCAAAGCAGAATCATGAGAGGTGGTGTCATGATCAGTGTGCTCTTTTGTCAGTGTGGTTTCGTTTTGGTTTAAGACTTTTTTTGCCCAATGGATGGGGCGGGATAGGAAGGAGCAGTTTACCCTACGTGGAAATATGGTTGGTGCTGGTCTGTTGGTGAGGAGGTTAGAAATGATTTGTTAGACATAACCTCTGTTTCAAAACATATTTTCTTTTTTTAAATGTTTTTGTTTTGTTTTTTAATAAATCTTATTGTATATATTGGAGGTTAACAATATGAAGTATAGAATATAGATAGTAAAATGGTTACTATAGTGAAGCAAATTAGCGTATCTATCATCTTACATACTTTTTTGTGGCAAGAGCAGCTAAAATCTACTTATTTAACAAAAATTCCTAATACAGTACATTTTGATTATAGTCCTTATGCTGTGTATTAGATCTCTAGACAAGTTCATCCTATATACATGCTGCTTTGTATGCCAGAATCTTCTCTCCCTCCCCACCCCCAGCCCCTTGTAACCACTCCTTCCTTCTCTCTGTGTGTGTGTATTGGACTTTTAAGTAACATTGAGCAATACTTGTCTTTCTGTGTCTGGCTTATTAGCATGAGGCCTCCAGGCCCATCCATCTTGTGGCAAAAGGCAGGATCTCCCTTTTTAAGGTGGAATGATTGTGTGTGTGTGTGTGTGTGTGTGTGTCGCGCGCATGCCACGTTTTCTTTATCCATTTGTCCATCAGTGGACACTTAGGTCGTTTCCATACCTTGGTTTTTGTGAGGAATGCTGCACTGAGCATGGAAATGCAGATACCTGGTAAGGTGGCGATTTCATCTCCTACACAGAAGAGGGATTTCTGGGTCATGTGGTAGTTCTATTTTTAATTTCTTTAGGAACCTCCATACTAGTTTTCATGGCTGTACCAATCTACATTATCACCAACAGTGTAGTAGGATTTCCTTTTCCCTACACCCTTGCCAACATTTGTTCTCTCTTTTGTCTTTGATAATAGTCATCCTAACAGGTTATCATTTCATAGTGATTTTAATTTGTGTTTCTCTGATGATTCGTGATGTTGAGTACATTTTCATATCACTGTTGCAGTTTTTATGTCTTTGGAGAAATATCTTTTCGGGTCCTTTGCTCATTTTTTAATCAAGTTATAAGTGTTGATTATAGATTTTGGATATTAACCCCTTATCAGATATGTGGTTTGCAAATTTTTTTTGCAGTCCTTAGGTTGCTCTTTCCTTTTGTTGTTTTCTTTGCTGTACAGAAGTTTTTTGGTTTGATGTTGTCCCTTTTATTTGTACTTTTGTAGCCTGAGCTTTTGGTGTCATATCCAAAAAATCATTGCCACTGCAGCGAGATTTTTCCCTGTACTCTCTTCTAGGAGTTTGACAGTTTCTGATATTCCATTCAGCTATTTTATCCATTTTGAGGTGATTTTTGTGGATGATGTAAGATATGGATCCACTTTAATTCTTTTGCATGTGGATATCCAGTATTCCCAGCACCATTTATTGAAGAGACTATTCTTCTTCATTATGTCCTCTTGGTGCCCTTGTCAAATATTCATTGACTGTGTATGTTTAGATTGATTTCTGGGCCATTTATTCTGTTCCATGGATCTGCATTTCTGTTTTTATGTCCTTACCATACTGTCAAAACATATTTTCTGTCATTTCTCCTTTTTCTGGGTACTACATTTATAGATCAGAGCCTTAAAAATGGCTGTGCCCGGCCAGGCGCAGTGGCTCATGCCTGTAATCCCAGCACTTTGAGAGGCCGAGGCAGGTGGATCACCTGAGGCCAATAGTTCGAGACCAGCCTGACCAACATGGAGAAATCCTGTCTCTACTGAAAATACAAAATTAGTCAGGTGTAGTGGCACGTGCCTGTAATCCCAGCTACTCAGGAGGCTGAGGCAGGAGAATCACCTGAATCTGGGAGGGGGAGCTTACGGTGAGCCAAGATTGATTGCGCCATTGCACTCCAGCCTGGGCAACAAGAGTGAAACTCCATGTCAAACAAACAAACAAACAAACAAACAAAAAAACGCTGTGCCCCACAGCCCAGGAACGTTCTTATCTCTGGAAAGGAAGGGGAGGCAATTGAGGTGAGGCACACAGGGAGTCTCAAAGGTATATTGGTAATGTTCTGTGTCTCAACTAGGAGTGTTCATTGTTTATCATTATTATTATTTTTTTTATTATTATTATTATTATTGTTTTTGTTTTGAGATGGAGTCTCGCTCTGTCGCCCAGGCTGGAGTGCAGTGACGTGATCTTGGCTCACTGCAAGCTCTGCCTCCCAGGTTCATGCCATTCTCCTGCCTCAGCCTCCCAAGTAGCTGGGATTACAGGTGTCCACTACCGTGCCTGGCTAATTTTTTATATTTTTAGTAGAGACAGGGTTTCACCGTGTTAGCCAGGATGGTCTCAATCTCCTGACCTTGTAATCCGCCCGCCTCGGCCTCCCGAAGTGCTGGATTACAGGCATGAGGCACCGCGCCCGGCCCATTCTTTATTATTATTAAGGAGTCTTGGGGGGAAATGAACTCTGCCCTAAAGAATAATCTGCAATGCATTTATATTGATGTACAAGATAATTTGTTATAGCATTGCTTATAATGTCAGAAATATCAAAAACCTCTAGCTCTATGCTACTTAGTAGAGTGGTTAAATTAGGATATTTTCGTAGGATGGAACGTTATACCCCATTGAAAATGCATAATTTTTAACTTGAGAAAATACTCATGGAACATTGTCAAAAGTAGGATTAAAAATCGATAGTATGATTCTACTTTTGCTTCAGATCTACATATGTACATTTAAAAAGACCAGAAAGCTATGCAAGTAATTTTTTAGAATTTGTCTTTATACTTGCCTATATTCCATTTTTATGCAAGGAATATAGATTATATAATCAGAAAAGGGTTTAAATAAAGAGATAGCATTTGCTGACCAGTTGAGTGGACAGGAATTGGCTCAGTAATTTAAAACAACAATCCATAAGCAAAGGGCTCTGATAGCATGGCAAATCAGATAACCCACAATGCTCCAAATGAAGAAAAGGCGTTTTTTTCAGCTGTCAGTTCTGCAGGCCGAAAAGTTTGAGGGCCTGGCCCTGGCTTCTAGTGAAGGTTTTTGTGCTACGACACAACATGGCGGAGAAAGTCACAAAAGGGGGGACACATGCGAAGAACCAAAGAACTGAGGGGTGTCTTGGCTTCATAACACCCCACTCTCAAGAGAACTAATTCATTCCGAGAGCCAGTCCGGTCTTGGAAGAGCAGGAACTCACCTACCACTGAGAGAACACCACCAACATCCCATTTATAAGGGATCCACCCCCAAACACAGAAACCTCCCATGAGGCCCTTCCTCCCAGTACAGCCATATTGGGGATCAAATTTCAACGTTAGTTTTGGTGTTGACAGACAGACCATATCTAAACTGTGGTGCTGTGTCTTAGTCCATTCAGGCTGCTATAACAAAATGCCTTAGACTGGGTAATTTATGAACAACAGAAATGTGTTGCTTACGGTTCTGGAGGCTGGGAAGTCCAAGCTCAAGGTGTCAGAAGCTTTGATGTCTGATGAGGGCCTGCTCCCTACTTCATAAATAACACCTTTTTGCAGCATCCTGATACTGGAAGGGGCAATAAAGCTCCCCTGAGCCTCTTTTATAAGGGCACTAATCCCATTCACAAGGCCTCTGCCCTCATGACCTAGTCACCTTCCAAAGGCCCCACCTCTTAATACTATCCCTTTGGGGATTAAGTTTCCACATAGGAATTTCAGCGGGGGGCACGAACACATACATCCAGATCATACCACTCACATTCACAAGGCCTCTGCCCTCATGATCTAGTTACCTTCCAAAGGCCCCACCTTAATACTATCCCTTTGGAGGTTAAAGTTTCCACACAGGAATTTCAGGCAGGCGGGGGCGGGGGTGGGAGGCGGGGGACACGTAAATTCAAATCATACGACACTTAGAAACTTTGAGAAATAAAATGTTTTGTCTCTTTGTAAGAGACTTATCGAGTGGTTTGAATAGTGCTTGCCTTCTCATTGTGTCCTTTACAGTCTAGAATGAGCATCTTTCCTATGCTTTGGCAAGTGGTCAGTTGTCCTTTCTAAGAAATTGTCTCCAAGAGTTCATTTAATGCAGACTTTTTTGCTGCCATAACTTCCTTCAGGAACTACATACCTCGTTGTTAAATTCACTTTCAGTAAGATCCTCTGGCTGCATATCCCAAGTTTTCTTCAGTGTCAGCAGTGTCAGCATTCCTGTGGCCAATTATTTATTTGTTCTAGAATTCATTTACATTTATGTCTAATTTTGCTTCCAGCATTATCACTTTGTGGGTTTTTGCTGCACTTCAATTTTGTTGGCCAGTTCCTCTCTTGTGACTATCCATTTTCATAACATGTCCTGCAGGTTTAACGTTGGGAGATAAGGATGCAGCATAACTACATGCTTTGCTGTTGGGGAGTGAACTGCATAGCACAGTGACCAGTCACCAGCTTTGAAAGGCTTGCTTGGTCACTGGGCATGATACATCTCTGTTTACATAGTAGACAGAAGAGCTGCCAGTGAAGTTTGTTCTCTGCAGTTACTCACAGTTCATATTCTCATAGTAGTTAATAACTGAAATTTGAACCATGCTGTTGGGGGACTGATAATGTTTAACTAAGCCATAGTAACTGAAATTCATGCAGCTCGGAACCGTGCAACGCAAGGACCACACACACACACACACACACACACTCTCACTCATTGTTAGGCTTGTTCTTGTATATTTTATTTTTTCCATTGCTATTATAAATTGTTTTTTCCTTCTTCTAGCATTTTGCTAGCATTTTAATATTGTTTCTGTATAAGAAAGTTGTTGATCTGTATAGAATGTTAGATTTGTGGCTTAGTTAACAGTTTTTAATTTTCTATTGGATTGTTAAGGTACATCATTACATTATCTGCAAATCATTTTCTCATACTTCCCTTTCTGTTTATAGCTTTTCTTTCTTTCTTTTATTTTTTATTTTTTATTTTTTCTTGAGACAGAGTCTTGTCTGTCACCCAGGCTGGAGTGCGTTGGTGCAGTGGTATGATCTTGGCTCACTGCAACCTCCATCTCCTGGGTTCAAGAGATTCCCATGCCTCAGTCTCCCAAGTAGCTGGGATTCCAGGCACCCGCGACCATGCGTGGCTCATTTTTGTATTTTTGGTAGAGATGGGGTTTTACCATGTTGGCCAGGCTGGTCTCAAACTCACGACCTCAGGTGATCCGCCCACCTCATCCTCCCACAGTGCTAGGATTACAGGTGTGAGCCACCACACTCGGCGTATACCTCTTCTTTCTTTCCCTCGTCTGATTGTCCTAGCTGGTACCTCCACAACACTGCATAACAGTGGGGATAGTAAATGTCCTTGTTCTGTTCTTGAATTTAATAGAAATGCTCCTGGTGGTTCCTAATTAAGCTTGACACTAGTTTTGTAGTTGAGAAAGTTATATTTTGATGATACTGAAGAATTACCCATCTACCTTATTTTGTAGAGAAGTTTTATTAAGAATGTGTATTGGGTTAGGTGTTGTTGGTTTAAGTGCCTCCTGAGTATGGCAGTAGGAAATACACAGCTATACCCATGGAGTATATTTGTAAAAAAAAAAAAAAAGAAAGAAAAAGAAAGAAAATTAAATATGACCTTGAATCTAATGAAATGAAATCTGTAGATCATTGGTTCCCAACTAAGGGTGCTTTGGCCCCCTCAGAGGACATTTGCCAGTGTCTGGAGACATTACTGTGTTTGTCACAATTGACGGAGAAAGCGCTAATGGCATTTAGTGAGTAGAGGCCAGCGATGCTGCTGGACAACCTGCAGTGCCCCAGACAGCTGTCACAGTGAAGAATTACCTAGCCCCAAATGACAGGAATGCAGAAGCTGAGAAACTTTTTTCTAGATCTCACTTCCAGTTCACAAGAAACATGAAGGACACAGGGACATGATAAACGACATCACCAGAAAGTCCTCAGTGTAGTCCATGTGGTGAGAGATTCTGCAAGACAGATGGCCTGATATCTTCAACAGATACATGCATGAGGGGTGACGGGAAAGAAAGAAGAGATATTATAGATTAAAAGAGACTTAAGAGACTTACCAACCAAATATGAAATGTAGATCTCATTTGGATCCTAATTTGAATAAGACATGTCTGCAAAAATCAAGCAACTTTTTAAGTTAGGAGACTACATGAAACAAGATTAGCAAAATGCCAACAATCAGTTATTGAAACTGGATGGTACGGATTCGTCACATTTTTATTTATAATTTTGCCTTTGTTTAACGATTTCCATAATCAGAAATTTAAAAATGAATATTGATTTTTTTAGATTTAGTCTCAGCAACACCAGCGAAAATATGCCTTTTCTCTTCCAATCCTTTCAAATGGTGACTCATAATAATGAAGCTCCTAATACTGAACTGTCTGTATTCCTAGAATAAGTCTCCCCTAGAAGAATGAGCACATGCTGGTGCACAAATTAAAGTTTATAGACTGTGTTCCTAGAAGCTTTAAGTGCCTAAAATTTTTATGCAAAGATGATTGTCAATTGTCAGAATTATATATTCTGCATAAAATAGAGAATTAAATGGAATTCCACCAATTCCATCCAATGTGAAATGCTAGGCAGCTTATTGTGGTCAATAAATACTTTATTGTAGAAAGTTTAAATTGTAACAGTAGCCTTCCATAATTCAAATTTTATAAAAATATATGTATTTTTAAATACTGGAAAATAAACATCAAAATAATAATGGTTATATCTAGTGAAAAGGCTATGATTGATTTTTATTTTATTTTTTTTCCTGTATATTTCTAATTTTCTAGAGTGAATTTTTGAAATCAGGAAAAAAGTTATTTACAAAATTAAAGCAGTTCACCTATCACCCAAATCTTGGTTTCTGATACCTTTTTCCAATAGAAAGAACTAGAGAAATTATCAGTCTAGTCTAGGACTGGTGGGGAATATGCAAGGTGATCTTGGAGCGTCTCATAGGACCAGCAAGTAAGGAAGTGCTTAAGAAACAAAACTCAGGGTGTGGCAGAAGGACATGGGAGCCAACCACAGAGGCCCAGGGGGCAAGGCTGGAGGAGTTTGAGCAACAAAATAAATAGTGCAATACAGAATTATACCCCAAAGTATAAAATACCCATGTGTCCATACTGATGTACATAAATGGTTGAATAAATAGGTGGGTGAGAATAGACACATCCCGTGCAGAAGAATTCCACATAATTGACGTAGATACCCTTCCCTCGAGGAGGCGGGTGATCATCCCAGCTCTTAAGTGTGGGCTGCACACAGTGACCACCTTCCCAGTGGTATGCTATGGAAACAGGGTTGAGAAAGAGGAGCTTGTCCCTGGAAAAACCTGAGCTCAGCCAGGGGAGGAATGTCAGGGGCAAGTTCTCCTGAGAGTGGGATGTCGGGAGGACGGCCCTTTTCCTTTGTGGCCTTTCTCCCAAGAACTAATCAGCTTAGTCTAACCGTGAAAAAAACAGCAGACAGCCCCAACTTGAGGGACATTTACAAAATATCTGACCCATGTTCCTCAGATCTGTCAAGGGCATTAAAAACAAGGCAAGTTAGCCAGACTTGGTGGCTCAACGCCTGTAATCCCAGCACTTTGGGAGGCCGAGGCAGGCGGATCATCTGAGGTCAGGAGTTAGAAACCAGCCTGGCTAACATGACGAAACCCTGTCTCTACTAAAAACGCAAAAATTAGCCAGGCGTGGTGGCGCACGCCTGTAATCCCAGCTACTCCGGAGGCTGAGGCAGGAGAATCGCTTGAACCTGGGAGGCGGAGGTTGCAGTTTGCCGAGACCACACCACCGCACTGCAGCCTGGGCGCCAGAGTGAAAATGCGTCTCAAAAGAGACAAGGCAAGTAGGAGAAACAATTGCAGTCTAGAAGATCCTAAGGAGACGTGAGGACTAAAAGCCATGTTGTGTCCTGGATGGGGTCGTGGAACAGAAACAGGATGTTAAGTACAAACCAGGGAAATCCGAATAAAGTGTGGACTTCAGTTAATAATGATGTAAGGAACATTGGCTCCTGATTTGTGACAGATGTACCCCAGGAATGTAACATGTTAACAGTAAGGGAAATAACTTTTCTATGTATCTGTATCTATATCTGTAACTATTCTAAAATGAGAAGCTTTTTTTCTTTCTTTTTTTTTAAGGAAAACAGTAAACAGTTCTCTCTTATTTTTAAAAGGTTGGAATAACAGAGATGTTCTATAGGATACATTTGCGATTTCTGGTGTTTACTTTCTGACCCAGTTTTCGCAAAAGTATGAAATTCTTGTTGCATAAGTCTGACTTGTCATTGGGGGATCATTCCGGATAAAGAATTTTCAGGTGAGGCCTCAGGACCACAGTCTGAATGTAAGTTAGGAGGCAGGTGTCTAAAGAGCCAGCATTTCGTGTCTGTTTCCCCTTAGCATAACATAAAAATTAACGTATGAGAGCCCGACATGTAAAGGCACCTTGGTAGAGGCACTAGGTGGAAGGGAGTGGGCATCTCTTGGCTGGCATCGAGCTGGGTGCCCAGCCACCATGGCGCAGGGCAGTTGCCCTTCTCAAGCAACTGATCCAGAGACATTTGAGCAGGGGACTGTAACCACACTATAGTACACACCACCACCGTGTGACAGTCACAGATACAGACACTGAGTTTAATGGTTTGGGGGTGGAAAAGTTGCCAGCTGCCCACCCTCTGATAAAGATGTTAGTGAAAATATTATAGATTTATTGAGGTTTGTCAAAAAATGGCTGCATCTCAGATATCAATGGGCAAAGTAAAATGAATTAAGATTAGTTTTTTTTTTTTTTTTTTTTTGTAGATAACCAAGAATAAAATGTAGTGATTTTATTTTATTATACCAGCTGTAATAAAGTTTTAAGGAGAATGCAGGCTGTAAAAGCTTAAAAGAGGAACAATTTTTTAAATATTTAAATAATGAAACGTCAAACATTTTACCACATTTTGAAGAAATAAAACATTGTAGATATAGCTAAAGCTTCAATGTCTTACTTCTTCAACCCTTCCTCCTGAGAGGTATCCCATTGTCTTGATAGTGATGTGTATCATTTCAGGTATTCGTGAATAACTTTTCTATGTACATAACATATATGTATGTGTATATACATATATATGGATGTATTAAGCAATACATTCTGTTGGTTTTGGTGTTTCAACTATTTAAGTTAAAAGCCTAACAGGTCTTTTTATTTTTCTTTTCACTGATCATTATTGACATTGGTTCCTGGTGCTAAGTGTAGATCTCTATGGGGATTTTTTGGTTGTTTTTTTTTTCAACCCCACTTCATAACATTCCACTATATGAAAATAAACCAATTTGTTTTCATATCCTTGTGGAAGAACAGGGGCTGTGGGTTGTATCCTTTTTTGCTGTTCATGGCTAGGATGATTCTTGTATGTGTTTCCTTGTGAACACCAGAATTGTGGGGCTACAGGTGTGTGCCACTTCAGCCTTAATAGATATTGCCAAATTGTTCTTCAGAGTGCCATACATAAAATTTGTACATTTCCATTTTTCCACATCTCTGAAAAATCTTACCAGATTTATCAGATTCCACATCTTATCAGACTTACTTATCTTTGCCAATCTGAGGGGTGTGATACATTTCCCTGATTGTTAGTGATGAGATTGAACATCTTTTCATATAGTTGAGTTTATTAGAAGTTCTATCAAGAATTGCCTATTTGGGCCGGATATGGTAGCTCATGCCTGTAATCCTAGCACTTAAGGAGTATGAGGCGGGAGGATCACTTGAGCCCAGGAGGCCAAGACTGCAGTGAGCCATGATCGCACCACTGCACTCAAGCCTGGGCAACAGAGCAAGACCCTGTCTCAAAAAAAAAAAAAAAAAAAAGAACTGCCTGTGTATTGCCTGTAAGTGGGCTGGTATTTCTTGAGATCAGAGGCCTTTGGCCTTGGGCCTGATTCCTCAGGGTGTATAAAAAAAGAATACTGCTGCATGCTATCACAAAGTTAAATTGGAGGTGGGTCAGAATAAGAGTTTAGTCTTTGCCCGTATTTAATTGTTTTATTTACTCCTATGCCGTTTGATTTTCTTTGTGCCTCGTTATTGCTGACTGTGTCTCTTATTGGTGTAGGAAAGAGTTCAGGTAAGTTACCTGATTTGTTAGGTTTGTAATTAAGTATTTAACAAAAATGTCTTTGGAAAAGTGCATTTGCAGTTTCCTAAAAAGATGACAGTTTTACAGTACGACCCAGTAATTATGCTCCTAGGTATTTGCCCAAATGATGACAACTTTTATCCTTATAAAAACTTGAGCTTTCCTTATAAAAACCTGCGCTTGCTGGGAAGCTAACGCAGGAGGATTGCTTGAGCCCAGGAGTTTGAGACTACAGTGAGCTCTGGTCATGCCACTAGACTCCAACCTGGGCAACAGAGTAAGACCCAGTCTCAAAAGCAAAACAAAACAACTTTGCACATGAATGTTCATATCAGCAATTATTCGTATTTGCAAAAAACTGGAAGCAACCAAGATATTGTTCAGCAGGTGAGTGAACAAACTATGGTACATCCACACAATGTAATATTACTCAGCAATAAGAATGATCAACCCCTGACAGACATGGAAAAACCGTACATGCATATTGCTATGATTCCAATTATGTGATGTTCTGGGAAAGGCAAAACTATGGAGTCAATAAAAAAATCAGTGGTTGCCAGGGATTCAGGGGCAGGAAGGAAGGATGAAAAGGTGGAGTACAGGGCATTTTTAGGGCAGTGAAACTATTCATATGACACTGGAATGGTGGATTCATGGCATTATACCTTTGTCAAAACACAGAATTGGCTGGGCATGGTGGCTCACACCTGTAATCGCAGCACTTTGGGAGGTTGGGCAGATCACTTGAGTCCAGGAGTTCGAGACCAGCCTGGACGACATAGTGAAACCCCATCTCTATCAAAAATATAAAAATTAGTCAGGCATGGAAGTGCACGCCTGTAATCCCAGCTGCTCAGGAGTTTGAGGCACGAGAATCACTTGAATCCAGGAGGCAGAGGTTGCAGTGAGCCAAGATTGCAACAGAGCAAGACTGCACTCCAGCCTGGGCAACAGAGCAAGACTCTGTCTCAAAAAACAAAAACAAAACAACCCACAGAATTGTACAACACAAATAGCGGACCCTAATGTAAACTATGGACTTTTGTTAATAAAAAATGTATCAATATAGATTCATCATTTATAACCAATATAGCACACTGATATTAATAATGGGAGGAATTTGGAGCAGGGGAGGAGGAGGCATGTGAGAACTCAGTTCTATCTGACCAGTTTTTTTTGTAAACCTAAAGACATCTAAAAAATAAAGTATATTAATTTTTCTAAAAATCCTTCATTGTTAAATTCAGATTTTACCAAGTGTACCCAACTATGTGGAACAATTGTTTTTTAATAGAAACTTTTTAAGATTATTTGTTTTATTTATGAAATCTAAATTGTTGAAGCTTTTTCAAGATGACTGCTTCCATTTTTTGTGGGTCTGTAAAGAGTGCAGAGTTCATGTTGAAAATCATTTCATTCCTTTTTGCTTTCTCAAGTAGTAGAGTGGTATAAAGTATTAATTGTGTAAGTTTTTCTTTGTGTGTGTGATTAATTTAGAGCAAATATTTTGCATATTACTACATCAAAAATCTGTCCAAATATTGTAATAGCTAAAGTAATCTGGAATGTTTGTCTTGATTGTTACTCATTCTTTATCATATAAAACACCTTCTTTCATTGATTCCAGGACATCTATTCTAGGACCTCTCTGAAATCAGTGTACCTCTTAGAATGATTCTAAGTAACATCTTAGATTCAGTGAAATACGATATGTCTAATAAGGGTCCGGAAGAAGGGCTATAATGATTGTTACAGAATCATGATAATTTTTCACTGGTGTTATGGGACCGTTCTTATTTTCCTTTGCCTGCCTGTCTTCCAGATGCTCTCTGTGTGGGTATGTGTGTAGCCATCCTCCTTCTTTGAAGTCTCATATGTGGAAACATGCAAGTGACCAAAATTACAACTACGAACAAGTAAACAAGGCTATTAACGACGCAATTTCACAAAGTGGCAGGTATTTCATCCTACCCCCTCCCTTTATTGCTATATGTAAATTAAAGCCAGGATTAAATCTACTAGTTCTACATTATAGCCTCCTCACGGTGTGGTGTGTTTGTTTTGTTTTTAAGAGTTCTGGGGAAATCCCCTGGAAAGACTCCATTAAAGAGCAGTGAAGAGAGTTCTGATCCCATCACTGGAAGTTCGGAAAATGCAGTGTCATCTGCAGAACTGATTTCCCAGACTCCCACTGAAGTTCTGGGTCCCAGCGAGAATGAAAAACTGAGCCCTACAAGTAATACCTCATATAGTTTAGAAAAAATCTCCAGTCTGGCCCCTCCTGGTATGGAGTACTGCGTTTTACTCTTCTGCTGTTGTATTTGTGGTTTTGAATCAACCAGCAAAGAAAACCTCTTGGATCATATGAAAGAGCACGAGGGTGAAATTGTAAACATCATCCTGAATAAGGACCACAACACAGCTCTAAACACAAATTAGGTGGAATAATGACTCAAACACGAAAGCAGTAGAAGAGGATTCCTTCACCACAGTTTCACATTTGCGCTGTCAAACAACTTCCTAGCCACAGAAGAAATCATTGATGTGATTTTCGAGAAAATGACAGATGTGACTTTGGAACCAAACTTGTAATAAAAGGAATTCCAAATGGACAAGCAGTAATGATATTTAAATATTTTGAGTGAGGGGGAGTGGGTCGAAGAGGAAGCAGAGGTGTAATCCTGTATTAACCCTCTGTCACCCCTTCTTAGTGTTGAGTGTATTTATTAAAGCTTATTAGAGTGTAGAAATGCAAGCAAAAGAGTTAAGAAAGGGCTTTTCAGGAACCATTCTAAAAGTCATAAAAAGGTCACAGTCTGAAGCAGAGCTTAGTTTTCTTCTCACTTCTCAAATGCAGACTGTGAGGCCTCCAGTGAGAAATGGGAGGCACTTCTGGGAGGGGTGTTTTCAGTGTCACCAACAGAGTCAACAAGGAAACATAATTAGAGGGCTTTGAAATGATCTACTGAAATCCCTAAATTGATAGAAATGCATCATACTCAATCTAGGACATGTTTTAAGGAATAACCTTAAAAAAGAAAAGACCTCTCAATTCAAAACTAGATTGTAAATAGGCATTCAAGAAGTGTTGTCTTAAATTTACAATGAATTTCTTGTGAGCCGAGGGCGAAACAGGTGAATTCCCACCAGACTCAAACCAGATCTCAGTTCATAGTAATGCTAAATCGTCTTGCGTGTCCTCAGAGGTTCTTTTCAGTGTCTGTTAGAATTTGGCATACTTTCTCCATAGTGCATAGACCTTCTAATACTCTCTGCTAAATGAGACCACACTTGTTATCTGAAAGTGTAAAAGAAACCATGTATGAAAATTTACATTTGATCATCCTGCACTGGAAATAGTTGGAACTATTTCCAAAAATCCCTTAGGGGATGAGGGGTGAAATTTAGAAGCTGCTGAAAATGAGTACTGCTGTGTTGAGCTTTTCCTTCCTGGGATATATTAATTTAGTTATATTTAGCAGAAGAGGAATATAACCAAATGTGACTAAAATTAATAGCAAAAATTCAGGTTGTTTGTAAAAATTTTAATAACAAATAGCATTTGGCAAGTCTATATAGGATTCCTCCTATCTGGGAAATTCTATTTTGTTAAGAGTGCGACAGGACATATGGAAAACCAATGCAAAGTGCTTAAGCATTAAAACTCACCATCAAATAGATGTAGTCTTATTAATTACACATTTTGTGATTTAATTATTTCAAGGAGTGAAGAAAACAGGGTGTTTTTGTTTTTGTAGTTCTGATTACTCATTTAGGCATTGTTTTGTTAAAGTAAATTCTGCCTACAAGTGAAAAGGTCGGTGCGCTCTTCCGTGCACCATCCTCATGGTGCTATTTCCGAATATCTGAATATTGATTTCTAACACCTGAGATGAGGCTGTGACCGATCAACTTGGAACACTGTGAAGGTTTTCGAATGGGATACGCTGTAGGCACATTTTAGGAAGAATTCTGTTCCCAAAGTCCAGGTATGATTGGATTAATATTTATAAAATTATTACTAGGAATTATTTAAGTGGGGCCAGGCATCTTGCAACATTTTCTGATTTGTTGGTTTTTTTTTTTTTTCTTTCTAATCTCATTTTGGTGATATTTAAGCAAACATAAATGATTGTAACTTTGCAGCCTTTTTATTTAGGTAGCTTTAATTTATTTATGAAAGTTAATCCATTTCTGATACATGGTTTTTAAAAATATGAAATGGATTTATATATACTGTATTCCTCAAATCCACTGAATGTGGACTTACATGCATTTTCTCCTTTTTTCAGAATGGAAACATTTTAATTTCAAATTCAAATAAAACATTTAAAATGGCTTCATTATTATTACCCATACTGTTGCCACTCATATTGTAAGTCAGTTTTTTCATTGCTGGTACAATGACTCAGTATTTCTTTATAAAGATATGTTGTTCTGAAAATCAACAACCTTAGAAGAATTTTGTTTTATAATATTTCCTTGGCTTTAGTTTTATGTCATTTTTAGAAAATAATAATAAGCATCCCCAAAATTTCAAAGATGTGAACTTTTAAATTACCTTTCTTTATTTCTTTAAACTAATTCCATTGATTGTTACTTAAATTTTCCACTTGGAATCATGGATTTAAAATTTCCCCACCTCATGGGGAAAAAACTAACCCAGAAGTTCAAAGCCTCTAAAGTTTCGTTTGATTCTGGCCTTAGAATTGTCCTTAAAAGCTTTCTCCTGGCCCATAGGAGGAAGCATATATCAAGGAGGTTCTTTACCTTCCCATTATCATTTTGTGGCAAGCCTTAAGTTAACAAATGTGTCTACCAAGAACAATTGAGTTTTCTAAAAGTGATAATGAAGATTATGCAATTATAATT
This sequence comes from Macaca mulatta, assembly GCF_049350105.2. Lineage (NCBI taxonomy): Eukaryota > Metazoa > Chordata > Mammalia > Primates > Cercopithecidae > Macaca > Macaca mulatta. The sequence continues at coordinate 43,672,637 of NC_133424.1, forward strand.
GTAGCAGAGATAGCTATTAAAATAATCAGTAGCCTGGGCACAGCAGCTCACACCTGTAATCCCAATACTTTAGAAGGCCGAGGCTGGAGGACTGCTTGAGTCCAGAAGTTTAAGACCAGCCTGGGCAACAAGGGGAGACCCCATCTCTACAAGAAATTAAAAATTAGCCAGGCATAGTTAGTTGGCATGTGCCTGTACCCCAGCTACTCAGGAGGCTAAGGTGGGAGGATCACTTGAGCCTGGGAGATAGAGGCTTCCAGTGAGCCATGATGGCACCATTGCACTCCAACTGCGGTAACAGATGAGGTCCTGTTACCCACCACCGCCCCCCACCCCGCGAAAAAAAAAATTCAGTAGCAATTCCTTCATAGGAATAACATTTTATTTATTGGTATTAGACTTATTAGACAGAGCTCACAGTATTTGCTTTCTCCTCTGAACACTTAAAAAATTCTAAGATGTGATAGTGAAAATAGCTTTGAAAAGAAACTGCATATGGCAAAGGTGGGGAGGGGGGAAGATGATGCATTCTGATCATTATAAAGAATACTTTTCAGGGCTCTATCATTTTCTCCCTTTCTCTAATCATCCAGAATACGGCAGGTGTCCCAGTGTTCAACAGTATCATGCTAATATTCCATTTGATCGGTAGTCCAAGTTCTTTGGCCAGATAGTGCAATGTTGTGACGCCAACCGAAGCCTTTGTTCTGGATCTTTCTTCTATTGAAGGTGGCTGCTGGTGGCTTCATAATTATTTTCTGTTTTTTTCTCACAAAGTAAATGGTGGGCATCCATGTTTACATTGCACCTTCCTGTGCTGTAATTGGCTTGACAAAGACAAGCAGGCTTCTCTGTTGAGACTTATTGTGTTTTTAGTTTTCATAGACACTTATTTAATCTTTTTAAATTGTACAGCAAGGTGCTCTAAGTAATATTCGATAAAATATATTTAATAGAAATTTGCGTTTGATATTCATGAACATGAATACATGTATTTTTTTAAGAAATAAGTATTGTGTAACACTATGGCATTGCTTCTATAGCCAAAGTATAAAAATTTCTGGAATACTGACATGTAAAGACTACAGTTAATTCTGACACTGTATCTTATTAAAATAGGATGATTTGCATTTTGTAAAATTATCCTGCACATCGAGCTGCATGCCTTAAAGCTGAAACTCTAGGACTGTGTTCATGGGAGAACAGTTCATCTGTTCAGAACAGTGAGGCAAGGTCTGTAGTGCTTCTTTAACTACCTTTGGAAATACTGTACAATGTTAGAATAATTTATTTTGCTTTACAGGAGTTTGTCATGTATTGACTTTAATATTGTATTTTGGTAATAAATTTTTTGTTAAAAAAACTTGCCTCCAAGTTTTATTAACCACGGGTTGTGTCCATTCTTTTCCTGGAAATGATGACTTTATTGCTTAGAAAGTTGTATTTAAATAATTAAAAGCTTCCCAAAGGTTAAACGAAGGTTTATGATGACTCTTGATAACTTGTTAATCTGTTGCTAACTAGCATTAGACTGTTACACGATAAATTGAATAAGCATTTACTTTTTAAAATCATTTTAAAAATTCAGTCTAATTTTGAAGCTTTTTTCCTTGCTACCCAGTTCAGTTTCTCTTCCAAATGTGACACGCTTATATGCTTTCAATTCTGATATAGTCAAAGTGCTAATGACTAGTTCTGCTATTGACAATTAGCATTCCTTAGCGAAGGCCAAAAACTACAGTGATATGTTCACACCTTGATCATTTTGTAATGTATACGGATAGCTGTTGACATCATATTTGTTGCATTGACAAATGAAGCTAATATCATCTGACTGTATTGTGGGTCTGGTTATCCATTTGTGCCCTAGAATCCTGAGCCACCTCAGTTGAAAGTGACCAAAACCAAATATTTCATCCTATGCTTCCCAGGGACAACGTAATCATATCCCCTGTCTTTGAAGAACCCAATCTGAAACTGTGTCACTAACCTCCAAATTAGAGAATCCTAGCATGGAAGCTCTAGAACATATGGTCCAGTGTGGCAGCCACTATAATATGATCTAAGTGTAAAATACATAGCAGTTGCAAAGACTTAGTACAAAAAGAAAGGAAATGTATTAACAGTATTTTATATTGATTACATGTTGAAATGATATTTTGGTTTAAATAAAATATTAAAATTAGTTTTACCCTTTTTTTAATGTAGCTACTAGACAATTTTAAATTACATGTGTGGCTTACATTGTATTTCTTTTGGACAGTGCTGGTACAGAAGAGAGATTAGCAAACTAGGGCCCTCTCTTCAAAGCCAGCATGCCTCCTGTTTTGGCAAATAAAGTTTTATTGGCACACAGCCATGCTTGTGTGTGTACATATCATATACGGCTATTTTCAAGATACAACAGCAGCACTGAGTAGTTGTGACAGAGACTATATGGCCCACAAAGCCTAATTCACCACCTATTTGATAGAAAAAGCCTTCTGACTAGACCTCTGAACTAGAACAATGGTATAATTTGTGCTCTAGAGCTACCAGAAAGAAAATGGCTTTTTACAAAGAAAGCTTTTTATAGTAGTGCTTTATAACTAAATTAGTTTGTTTCTTCCTTTGTAATTTTTATAGTCTACCTATCTCAGGTCTTAACTATATTTGATGACTTGAACCTGTTTCATCTCTGATATTTAAAGCCAGTTTGTTTGAAATAACAATGCATAATTAAATAATAAATCAAAATGCAGCTATAAAAAGTCTCACTTGCCTCCTGACAACTTTATGGTGTTGATGTCAGCCCCCACGGCTTCACCCTGCCAGTGGTGTAGGACTGCAGCACACCGCCTGCACATGTAACCGTGGTGCAACGTAACCCCAGTGACTAATCCACTTGGCTGGGGTGACAAGTGAATTGAATAATCCAGGATATAAAGAAAAGAGTCTTAAATGCACCTCTTCATAATGAATAGCATGTGTGACTCCAAAGCCAGCTTCAAAGGTAGGGAGGAGGTGGTAGTTGGCTTTGGTCTAGAGCTGTTGATTAAACTGGCAGAGCTAAGAAAAAGTCCGTACTCTTCTACATAAATTTCTTCCAAGTCAATCAGTGAATATGTAAAATGAGAACATTTTTGGCCCTGTAAATTCATAGAGAAGTTACTAATTGGTGCCATACGATAGACTGACTTAGGTAGTGTGTTTTGATGTGTATCTTAGAATCCAAATCAGCAGAGCATAAGATGCCGAAACCATTTCCAGAGACCTATGTGTACAGCACAGTCCAGTCTGCATGCTGTGCTAGGGGACTACAGACCTCATTTTTCTAGTGGTACATTAATAAGTATACTGTATCTAGTTTTATTTGAACTAAGTGTTTACGAGAATATGACAGCTTTGGTTTCTTTAATCTCCTGATTTTTTTTTTTCCCAATAATGGGTAATCAGTTGAAATTGTTTGCCTTACCAAAGTAGATTATGTAGGTAAGAAGGTTTTCTTTTGAATTAAAAAGTTTAATGTCAGGCATCTAATATAAATTCTTACTGCCATATAACAAAATTGTGTCACATGTGGGTGGCTTTTTGCTCCCTAAGTCAACCAGATTTACACCAGTCGTGTTACTTAATCCAGATAGAAAAGGTGTCATTCTGTAATCATTTGTACAGATCTATGTAAGACAGGTACTTCTACAGTGCGGTGTGTGTTTTAAAAGGATTCTACATATTAGGTAAATGTAGAAAAAACATGTAAAAACATCTTTTAAAAAATTGTCACTAGATGCAGTGGCTCACACCTGTAATCCCAGCACTTTGGGAGGCTGAGGCGGGCAGATGACTTGAGGTCAAGAGTTCAAGACCAGCCTGGCCAACGTGGTGAAACCATCTCTCTACTAAAAATACAAAAATTAGCCGGTTGTAGTGGCACATGCCTATAGTCCCAGCTACTTGGGAGGCTGAGCCTGGAGGACTGCTTGAACCCGGGAGGCGGTGGTTGCAGTGAGCCAAGATCATGCTACTGCACTCCAGCCTGGGCAACAAAGCGAAACTGTCTCAAAAAAAAGAAAATATTTGCACAAATCAGAAAATCATGGATCCTTAGCCATGAGCTCAGACCCAACTGTTTCACCTTTCTGATTTATCAGCTTTGTACTTTAGTAAAAGGAAAAACAAAAAGAATATTTATAATTACCCATGTTATTACCATGGATTGATCAGTAATAATCAAGTATAGTTTTAAAATGAAAGTGTGTTATCTGAAATATATACACAATGGAAAGCTGGACCTGAACAGACCCTCAACAAAATAAAACATTCATTTTTCAGGATTTTTATTAGCACCTACTATTGATATTTAAAGGCTTATTGTCACAACTGTGCACATCTCCAATTTTTTTTCCTACTTGTCATCTCATGCGTATTTCAGAAATAATGTGGCTGTGTTTTACTGAAATAGGCACGTCAATCCACATCTTGTTCTTTTTGTTTATATCTGCAGTCCCATTTAAATTCAGTATTTCCCACCACAAACGGTGTTAGAAAATTCTATTTCGGGCTGATGAGAAAAAGTACAGCAGGATATGGTTCAAAGCTTAAGCTGTATTTCTGCTCTTCCAGAGCTAGCATTCCACAAAAAATAGTTATGCTAAAATAAACAGTGGTAGGAAACCAGTGGTTTCAAGGCTATCTGCACTTTCTAAAACCCTTCTCCATGTGAAGCCTGAGAACACAGTTGGTGCAGCTGTGCCTCCCTGGAATGGTGATACTAGAGTCCACCAGTTCCACCGCAGAGGTGAAAAACTCTAACATGAGGCTCTTCGGCATTTGGGCCCCCCTGGAGCAACCCTGTGCTCAGCCTGCAAATGCAGACAAAAGCTCCAGTGTACTGTCTGACAGTTGTTTTTTTAAGTTCCAGGGTACATGTGCAGGATGTGCAGGCTTGTTACATAGGTAAACATGTGCCATGGTGGTTTGCTGCACCTGTCAACCCATCACCTAGGTATTAAGCCCTGCATGCATTAGCTATTTATCCTCATGCTTTCCCTCCCCCCATCCCACCCCCAACAGGCCCCAGTGTGTGTTGTTCCCCTCCCTGTGTCTATGTGTTCTCACTGATCAGCCCCCACTTATAAGTGAGAACATGTGGTGTTTGGTTTTCTGTTCCCGCGCTAGTTTGCTGAAGATTATGGCTTCCAGTTTCATCCATGTCCCTGCAAAGGACATAATCTCATTCTTCTTTATGTCTGTATAGTATTCCATGGTGTATACGTACCACATTTTCTTTATTCAGTCTATCATTGATGGGCATTTGGGTTGATTTCATGTCTTTGCTATTGTGAATCGTTCTGCAGTGAACATATGCGTGCATGTATCTTTGTAATAGAATGATTTACATTCCATTGGGTATATACCCAGTAATGGGACTGCTGCATCAAACGGTATTTCTGGTTCCAGATCTTTGAGGCGTGGTAGCATGCACCTCTAATCCCAGCTACTCGGAAGGCTGAGGCAGGAGAATCATTTGAACCCGGGAGGCGGAGGTTGCAGTGAGCCAAGATCGTGCCATTGTACTCCAGCCTGGGCAACAAGAGCAAAACTCCATCTCAAAAAATAAAAAATTTAAAAGTATACCTGCAAACCAGTCCAAATGCTAACCTCTTCACATCAGGTGCCATCCTGCAGGCCCAGGGCATAGCTTACTAGTTCTATCAAGTGGCCTTGTGATCAGGCAGGAAAACAGCAAAAGTGGCAAAAATAAAACCAAATCAGCACTTGTCTTTAACCATAATCCACTGATGAAACTTACTCTTGAAAGATAAAGTGGAACAAGGCACGGTGCAGTGGCTCATGCCTGTAATCCCAGCACTCTGGGAGGCCAAGGCAGGTGGATCATTTGAGGTCAGGAGTTTGAGACCAGTCTGGCTGACATGGTGAAACCCCATCCCTACTAAAAATACAAAAATTAGCCAGGCATGTTGGTGGGCACCTGTAATCCCAGCTACTTGGGAGGCTGAGGCAGGAGAATTGTTTAAACTCAGGAGGCAGAGGTTGCAGTCAGCCGAGGTTGTACCACTGCACTCCAGCCTGGGCGACAGAGTGAGTGTGATTCTGTCTCAACAACAACAAAAAAAGTGGAACAAGAGCTTCACAGCCATATTCCTAACTAGGTTATTCCTTACAAAACTAACAAGAATAAGTATGGACATGAGATACAAAGGGCATGATCGCTAATTAAAATCCTAAAATAGTAACACCTATCTCCTGTAAACAGGCAAGCCAGCTGCACCTATACATTGTATTAAATACCTTAAGAGTTTTTGAAATTCAAGACATCAGTGGCTCACTGTAATCCCAGCATTTTGGGAGGCAAAGGCAGGAGGATTGCTTGAGGCCTGGAGTTTGATACCAGCCTGGGCAACATGATGAAACCCCATCTCTACAAAAATAAAAATAAAAAAATTAGCCTGGTGTAGTCCCAGTTACTCGGGAGGCTGAGGTGGGAGGAATCACTTGAGCCTGTAGCAAACTGTGATTGCACCACTGCACAACACCCTGGGTGATAGAGCAAGATGAAAGAAAAGAAAGAGAGAGAGGGCCGGGCACGGTGGCTCAAGCCTGTAATCCCAGCACTTTGGGAGGCCGAGACGGGCGGATCACGAGGTCAGGAGTTCGAGACCATCCTGGCTAACACGGTGAAACCCCGTCTCTACTAAAAAATACAAAAAACTAGCCGGGTGAGGTGGCGGGCGCCTGTAGTCCCGGCTACTCGGGAGGCTGAGGCAGGAGAATGGCGTAAAAACCCGGGAGGCAGAGCTTGCAGTGAGCTGAGATCCGGCCACTGCACTCCAGCCTGGGCGACACAGCGAGACTCTGTCTCAAAAAAAAAAAAAAAAAAAGAAAGAGAGAGAGAGGAAAGGAAAGGAGGAAGGAGGGAGGGAGAGAAAGGACGGAAGGGAGGGAGGGAAGGGGAAGGGAAAGAGAAAGGAAAGAAAAAGAAAAGGAAAAGAAAGGAAGGAAGGAAGGAAAAGAAAGAAAAAAGAAGAGAGAAGGAAAGGGAGGGAAGGAGGAAGAAAGAAAAAGCAAGAAAGAGAAGGAAGGAGGGGAGGGAGAAGGAAGGAGGGGAGGAAGGAGGAAGGGGAAGGGGAGGGAGGGTGGGAGGATAGGAGGGAGGGTGGGAGGAAGGAAGGAAGGAGAGAGAGAAAGGGAGGGAGGGAGGGAGGGACTAATGGTGTGCCTGAAACAATACACATCCACCTTAACCTTCAAAAGAATGTACTTTTCACATGGGTAACGGCAAGTACTGCCAGTTGTTCCTCAACATCCATTCTTCCATGATCACAGAATTTTTAGCTGGGCACAAAGCTGCCCAGGTAGGCTGTATTTCCCAGGCTTCCTTGTAACTGCATGAAGTCATGTGACCAAGTTATGGTTCATGGGATATGATTAGTGATATATGAAAGTTCTGAAGAGATCACACCAGGCACAGTGTCTCATGCCTGTAATCCCAGTACTTTGCGAGGCCAAGGAGGGAGAATCACTTGAGGCCAGGAGTTCCAGACCAGCCTGGGCAACATGGTGAAACCCCATCTCTACAAAAAAATACAAAAATCAGCCGGGTGTGGTGACACACGCCTGTAGTCCTGTTACAGTAGGCAAACAGCTAGACACGAGCAGGAGGGGAAGCCCCTAGAAAAGGAAGGTCTGGGAAACCTCATGCCCAGGGACCACCCAAAATTTGCAAAGTATTAACATCTCTAATGCTGGAGGGGGTGTGCAATGAGTCCAATGTGAGCAAGGAGGTGGGGAAATACCTATGCAGAAAGGAACACCCCTTAAGACTCCTAGTAAATCACCCACTCTTCAGTAAACCTCTCAGAATGTTGCTAGCTGCGTGCTGTTGAGGGAAAGATGGCAAAGGAGAAATTCCTAAGATACCAGGTGCAATAAATACAGACCTGACCTCTATACAACCCTCCTGGGGTGGCGGCAATGAGCAATGCAGCCATTTGGTAGAGTCTGCATCCAACACCGGCCACACATGCCCACCAAATAGTAGTAAGAGAGGGTCCCATGAGCCTGGGAGGGAACGAGGCAGTGATAAAGGCAAGGACTTAAGGCAGAAGCAGGAAAACTGGACAAAGAAAAAGGGCAGGGACTTAAGACAGAGGCAGGAACTTCCAGAAAAAAATCGGACATCATTAAAACCCACCACAGAACCCTTGGAGCGGCTGCTGGCTCGTTCTGTCTCCGCAGCTGGCTCTGCCTCATCTTTCAAAGTATTCTGTCTCTCTAAATAAACTCTCTGCTCTCTGTTTTCCTTCAATCAATTCTCTCTTTTTTGGCTAAACTGTCTCTTGGCCGAATTCCTTCTCCCAAGGAAGACTAAGAACTGAGGACTCTGCCTTCCAGGTAACACCCCCAACTACTCAGGAGGCTGAGGTGGGAGGATTGCTTAAGCCCAGAAGGTCGAGGCTGCAATGAGCTATAATTGCACCACTGCACTCCAGCCTTGGCAACAGAGTGAGATATGATCTCTAAAAATAAAAATTAAAACTATTTTTTTTAAAAAGAGATGAAACGAATCTAGGATCACAGAGTTCAAAGCTGGCTGAGAAAATATACCAGTTGTCCTTGAAACATCCACTGTATTTGATGGCTGTCTTTTCTCTAAACATATTGTAATGCAAATATAAAATTGTTTTGTTTCATAAAACGATAGAATACATCAGCTGAATTCACCACCAAAAGAAATGAAAGACACTTCTGGGTGTGCCCTTAAAATGAAGGGAAGTTCCACCTCCCCTTCTTTCTCTGTGCTGCCGCCTGTTATGTAAATGTTATGATCACTAACTATGAGAACAAGCACAGGACAGAACTAAAACTCAACAACAAAACCCAATTCAAAAACGGGCAAAGGGCTTGAATAGACATTTCTCTAAAGAAGATCTACAAATGGCCAAAGAGTACATGGAAAGATGCTCAACATCACTCATCATTAAGGAAATGGAAGTCAAAACTGCAATGAGATACTACCTTATGTCTATCAGGATGACTATCAAAAAATAAAAAAGCAGAAGATAATAAAGTGTTGGTAAAGATGTGGAGACACTGGTACCCTTGTGCACCATTGGTGGGAATGTAAAATGGTACAGTCACTGTGGAAACAGTATGGTGGTCTAATGCGCACAGAGTTTCAGTCTTATAAGATGAAGAGTTTTGGAGGTATATGGTGATGATGGTCGCACAACATTATGAATGTAATACCACGGAACTGTACATATAGAAATAGTTAAAATCAGCCAGGCACAGCAGCAATCCCAGCACTTTGGGAGGCCAAGGCGGGCAGATCACTTGAGGTCAGGAGTTTGAGACCAGCCTGAACATGGTGAAACCCTGTCTCTACCTAAAATACAAAAATTAGCCAGCTGTGGTAGCAGGTGCCTGTAATCCCAGATACTTGGGAGGCTGAGGCACAAGAATGGCTTGAACCCAGCAGGTGGAGGCTTCAGTGAGCTGAGATCACAGCCTGGGCGACAGAGCAAGATAAGAAGGTAAATTTTATGTATTTTGCCACAAAAGAAAAATTTTTTTAAAAACCACAAGTGTGACATTTTTGTTGAAAGGACCCTGGGTCCCTGACATTGTGGAACCAGACTGCTTACATGACAGAAATAAACATCATTTCAGCCACTGTCTTTGGGTCAATACTGATCCCTCAGCTCTTATTTCCAGTCTGTCCCACCATTTACATATCGAGAAATACATTAAAGGGAAAAGTAAACCACCAGGATTCTGCAAGGATCCAACCACCAAAACCTAGTCTATATCGGTGTTTCTACCTTTATTTCATTACCATCCTCCTAAGCCCTTCAAGGCATTTTTCCCAATTAATTTCCCCACCCATGACACAGAAGTACTGTACTGTTTCTCTTTCTAGGTACTGTAAGTGTATCTGTGCTTTTTCTTTTTTTGTTGCGGGGGGGACGGAGTCTCACTCTGTCACCCAGGCGGGAGTACAGTGGCGTGATCTCAGGTTACCGCAACCTCCCCCTCCAGGTTTAAGAGACTCTCTTGCCTCAGCCTCCTGAGTAGCTGAGTCTACAGGCACGTGCCACCACACCTTGATAACTTTTGCATTTTTAGTAGAGACGGGGTTTTGCCACGCTGGCCAGGGTGGTCTCTAACTCCTGACCACAGGTGATCTGCCCACCTCGGCTTCCCAAAGTGCTGGATTACAGGCATGAGCCACCGCGCTAAGTCTGTATATCTGTGCTTTATACATTAAAATAGTAATTTTTTCCAACAACCAGGGACCAGTTTTTCCCCACTAGGGGGTTATATTGCCATAGGGAATTCATCCTTGTATTTAAATGAACTGGTTGAATGAAGACAGTTACAGGGAGAGTTATTTATTTCAAACCTCATTTCCTGGTATCTTGACTGAACATCCAAAAAGGTCAAGAGATTGTGAGGAGAAACCTGTAAGAGGAGGCTGGATTTGTTACCTCCATCAAGTGGAGAATCACTAAAGTACAACAAAATCGACTCGATACAGCTAGACTCCATGTAGCTGTTGGGATAGTTTCCGTCTTCAGACCTGGACAGTTGCAATCAAACCTGTGGACTTTATGCATAAGGAGTCCTTTGGGTTATCTCATCTCTGTCCACCAGTTGACTCAGGAAGGTTTGTGGGGAGCACTTGATAAGTGTTAGTGAAAATCCAGCCATAATTTAAGGCATGATAAAATCTCTGAATTCGAGAGCGTTAGAAACACATCCTTTTCTGGCTGAAAGTCCTGCGTACAACAAGAAGAAAAAAAAAAAAAAGTCCCAAGCCTAACAATACGCCTTGGCATCTATTAGTGGGAAAATTCTGCTGCTGAGATTTGTGGACACGTGTGTACATGCCTGTTTTGCAGGAAATGACATTACAGCAGTCCAAGGAAACAAACCAGAAGGACCAGCCAAGGACACTGTTTCTTGGACTAACATCTAGGGAATCAGCACATGTGGCAAAAGCTTATGTAATAAAACATCATCATCTGCTTTAATTGAATACCTTACCTATTCGTGTCCTCATTCAAAAATATACAAGTTATTCTAACCATGGAAATGAAAAAAAGTGTAGGTGGTAACCATGGAAATGAGAAAAGTACAGACAAGTAGAGGTAAGCAGAGAAGCAGGTGTTAAAGAAGAAAATGAGGCCAGACACAGTGACTCACCCCTGTGATATCAGCGCTGTGGGATGCCAGGGCAGGAGGATTGCTTGAGGCCAGGAGTTTGAGACCAACCTGGGCAACATACTGGAACCCCACCTCTATTAAAAATTGACCAGGTGCAGTGGCTCACACCTGTAATCCCAACACTTTGGTAGGCCAAGGTGGGTGGATCACCTGTGGTCAGGAGTTCGAGACCAACCTGGCCAACAGGGTGAAACCCTGTCTCTACTAAAAATACAAAAAAGTTAGTGAGGTGTGGTGGTGCATGCCTGTAATCCCAGCTACTTGGGAGGCCGAGGCAGGAGAATCACTTGAACTCAGGAGACAGAGGTTGCAGTGAGCCGAGATCACACCATTGCACTTGGTCTGATGACAAGAGTGCAATGGGTGACAAGAGCGAAACTCTGTCTCAAAAATAATAGCAATAAAAGAAAATGAAACAAAAATTCCATATGTAAATACTTCGCTAACTTTACATTTTATAGAAATCCTTGGATTTGTGCACCTATGCTAATCTGTCTAAAAATGTCACTATTTTAAAGCACTACAAATTTAGTTAATATAAAGTTGAACAAAGGAAGAGCGAAAACACAAACAACATTTCATAATGCTTTTCTGAATGTTCCCGGACCAAATCGAGGGTCAGGCTGCTTATTCTCACAGCCCAATAACGAGATGCAGATGAACTGGGAAAGGAGGGAGTTTATTTCTGTAACCGGGTACAGGGAGAAGGCCTAGAAATTATCCCCAGACCAACTCAAAATCATAGTGTTTCAGAGCTTATAGACCTTCTCAGCTATATGTCTGTGTGTAAGTGTGTATTCACCTAAACACATAAGTGATCGACTTTTTCAAATCTATAACTAAGATCTAAGTCCTGAAGACCTTCCTCTGGAGCCTCAGTAAATTTATTTAATCTAAATGGGTCCAGGTGCTGGGGTGATTACCCTTATCTTGTTTCCTGCTAAATCATGGTTTGGGGAGTTCCTTCGGACCCCAATAAAACTAGTATAATCCTAAACGGGTCGCTTCAAGACCCAGGAAAGGCCAGGGCGAAACTCCTGATGGGCATTTGCTACATTCTAGCCTTTGTATAGGGTACTGGCTCTATCGGTTTTTACTATTTAACTTCACCACTCAGTCAGTAATGAAATGGTTGTTACGGAGGCCTGCGTTAGTGAGACCTGGCCTGCCACATGAAGACTCCAAGAGAAGCAGCCATCTATTGACAAACACTTTAAAGGAGGGAAAGAGGAATCCAGTGTGATGTCAGTCACTGTGGGACTCTGGAATGATGCAGGCATAGAGGAAGCTCATCCCTGGCACTCGGCCTGGGTTCCCTAAGACCTACACAGGCCGAGCCAATCTCAGAGGACTGCCATAGACACGCCCCACCTCTGTGGTCTCAGACATGAGTCATACAGTGTGTGTAAAACAATTCAATGGGATGTATGCAGAAGACACTAGGATTTCCACGTGTAATCACTTTGTTTAAAAATATGTTTATATGGGCTGGGTGTGGTGCCTCATGTCTGTAATCCCAACACTTCGGTAGCCCAACGCTGGAAGATCACTTGAGCTCAAAAGTTCAAGACCAGCCTGGGCAACATGGTGAGACCTTGCCTCATTTTTAAAAAAAAATACGTTTATACATATACAGAAAGAGAATACAAAATTTTTTTCTGATAAAAGTTTGGAGGCTGGGTGCGATGGCTCACACCTGTAATCCCAGCACTTTGGGGAGACCAAGGCAGGCACATCACTTGAAGCTAGGAGCTCAAGACCAGCTTGGCCAACATGGTGAAGCCCCGTCTCTACTTGAAGTACAAAAATGAGTCAGGTGTGGTGGCACACGCCTGTAATCCCAGCTACTCAGGAGGCTGAGGCACGAGAATCGCTTGAACCCAGGAGGTAAAGGCTGTAGAGAGCCGAGATCGCACCACTGCACTCCAGTCTGGGAAACAGAGTGAAACCCCGTCTCAAAAAAAGAAAAAAAAGAAGAAGAAGTTTGGAGACCACTGCTTTGATTTTCACCAAGACACTTGAAAAGTCAACTAAATTGGATGAAAGCACTGTTGGAAAAAAAAAATATACGCAGTGTACCAAACTGTCCCATACATGTTTCTGTAAGGGAATACTCAGCATTGTAAATATCTCATTTCTCCCAAACATTTCTAAACATTTTATATAATTCTAGTAAAAATTTCCATGGATTCTGTTTTGGAACTTGCTAAATGATTATAAAGTTTATCTGAGCAAATAAATATGCAGAAATTGCCAAAATACATATTGAGACGGAGTTCCGCTGCTGCCCAGGCTGGAGTGCAATGGAGTGATCTCGGCTCACCGCAACCTCTGCCTCCCGGGTTCAAGCGATTCTCCTGCCTCAGCCTCCCTAGAGTAGCTGGGATTACAGGCTTGTGCCACTACACCCGGCTAATTTTGTATTTTTAGCAGAGACGAGGTTTCTCCATGTTGATCAGGCTGGTCTCGAACTCCTGACCTCAGGTGATCCGCCCGCCTTGGCCTCCCAAAGTGCTGGGGTTACAGGCGTGAGCCACTGCGCCCGGCAACTATCTAATTTTAAAAAAATTGTCAAGTCTCTCTCACACCATATTAAAAAGATATAATATTTTTAAATACTAGCAGAAAGAATTAAAAAAACATTTACGATCTTGAGACGGGGAAGGTTTTTCTAAGCATGATGGAAAAACCCAGAAGGCATAAAAGAAAGTTGACAATATAAAAATGGAAAATCCCTGCACAGCAAAAGACATCATACCAGATACACAATAATGAGAAAATATCTGCAGAATATATGACAACAGATTAATAAATACCCATAATCAGCCAGGTGCAGTGGCTCACGCCTATAATCCCAGCACTTTGGGAGGCCAAAGTGGGCAGACTGCTTGAGCTCAGGGGTTCAAGACCAGCCTGGGCAACATGGCAAGACCCCACCTCTACAAAAATTTTTTTTTTAAATTAGCCAGGTGTGGTGGCACATGCCTGTGGTCCCAGCTACTCAGGAGGTTGAGATGGGAGGATTTCGTGAGCCCAGGAGGTTGAAGCTGCAGTGAGCTGAGATGGTGCCACTGCACTCCAGTCTGGGCAACAGAGCAAGACCCTATCTCAAAAACAAAAACAAAAATAAAAAAAACCCGATAATCTATAAATAATCCCTTCATAGCAAGATTAAATAGATGGTGAAAGAACACAAAAAGACAAATTACACAAATTAAATGCAAATAGCCAATAAACTCCTGATATATTGTCTTCACCTCACTAATAAAGAATGCACACTAGATAATCATGTATTATTTGTCACCTAAGATTGGCAAAGGTTTAAAATGCTAATTGTTGGCAAGGGCATGGAGAAATAAGTGCCATAATACCCACTGGTGGAAAAGAAAAACAACAGAATCTTTAACCTTTTTGGAATGTAGCTTGCCAATGTTTATCACAATTTAGAATATGAGTTATAGGGCTGGGCGTGATGGCTCAGGCCTGTAATCCCAGTACTTTGGGAGGCTGAGGCTGGTGGATCACTTGAGGTCAGGAGTTTGAGACCAGCCTAGCCAACATGGTAAAATCCCATCTCTACTAAAAAGACAAAAATTAGCCAGGTGTGGTGGCGGGCTCCTCTAATCCCAGCTTCTTGGGAGGCTGAGGCAGGAGAATCACTTGAAGCTGGGAGATGGAGGTTGCAGTGAGCCGAGATCGCGCCACTGCATGCCAGCCTGGGTGACAAAGCTAGACTCCACCTCAAAAAATTAAATAAAATGAACATTGTATTTCAGACAGGAAAAAGCCAGTAACACAGAAGAACTCACACCCTTGGGATCCCAAGAAAAGATCCATGGGAAGGATGTAATGAACGGTGTTAATGACTTCTGGTGCAGTGCTTCTCAAAGTGTGATGTACATATAAATGAACTGGGGGTCATCTTAAAATGCAGATTTTGGCTACACAGGTCTTGGGTAGGACCTGAGACCCGGCATTTCTCAGATGACCCCAGGTGATGCCCATGCTGCATAACCCACAGACCGCATGTTGAGTAACAAGGTTCTGCTGTGGTTCCCTAACTTTTCTGAGAACAGAATTATCTGGAAAACTTCTGTATTGGTCCATACAGCTATACATACTGCTCTGAAGAATACTGCTGTAAAGAATGCCCAAGACTGGGTAATTTAAAGGAAAGTTGTTTAACTGACTCACAGTTCAGCGTGGCTGAGGAGGCCTCAGGAAACTTACAATCATGGCAGAAGGCAAAGGGGGAAGCAAGGCACTTTCTTCATAAGGAGGCCGGAAGAAGTGCTGAGCGAAGAGGCAAGAGCCCCTTATAAAACCATCACATCTCGTGAGAACTCACTATCACGAGAACAGCATGGGGGAAGCTGCCTCCATAATTCAATTACCTCCACCTGGTCTCTCCCTTGAACGGTGGGGATTATGGGAATTACAATTCAAGATGAGATTTGGGTGGGGACATAAAGCCTAACCATATGAACTTCTTAAAGATTAGTGGTCCCCTAGCCCTACAGATTCTAAATTCAGTAGGCGTGGGGTAGGACCTGACAACGTGCATTTTTTTTTTTATTATACTTTAAGTTCTAGGGTACATGTGCACAACGTGCAGGTTAGTTACATATGTATACATGTGCCATGTTGGTGTGCTGCACCCATTAACTCGTCATTTACATTAGGTATATCTCCTAATGCTATCCCTCTCCCCTCCCCCCACCTCACAATAGCCCCTGGTGTGTGACGTTCCCCTTCCTGTGTCCAAGTGTTCTCATTGTTCAATTCCCACCATGAGTGAGAAAATGCAGTGTTTGGTTTTCTGTTCTTGCGATAGTTTGCTAAGAATGATGGTTTCCGATAACGTGCATTTAACCTCCCAAGTGATGGTGACAGTGACGCTGCAGATCCCCAGACCACACTTTTGAGATGCACAGCACAAGTATTGCTGGCCCTGGCAGAGACAACCAGGGAGACCATTTAGGCTTCTAAACCTACTGCACACCAGAAGTCTTCCTCTACACCACCACTGCAGTCACAGTCCATTACTGGAGCCCATTCCTTTTACATTTCCTCTCTGGCTCCTGGCTCATATGGCCAGAAGTGTGAGCGAGGACCTACACTCATTACCCATCACCTCCATCGTTACTTTATCAGAACCAAAGACTAATTCTTAATTGGCTTATTCTCCCCAAGACTTACTCTCAGCAGTAGGTCCTACTTAGGAAAAGTCTCAAAGCTTTATCTTGCTTAGGAATGTCCTTTCATAGTATTAAAACAAGCAGCTGCTGCTGAATTCTACTTTCTTTTTAAGCGATGATGTTTCACAATGGTCACATTTCCCCCAGAGTGAAGAGAAAAAAAAAAAAAACCTATACAGTAAGAGGGAAATCCTATTTAAGGGGGACTCAATTCACCTACGTATTGATGAAGCAGACAAATGTACATAAAGTCATCTTAACATGACAGATAATAAACATACAGTCCTTGCCCTCAAGCCAGGCGACAGAAAAGCTACCAACCACCAGGTTGAAACAAGACAAATGTCATCTGAAAAAACAGCTGCATTTGTTTCTATCGAAGTCTTCCAGCAGATACCTTAATATCTTCGCACAGAATGTGTGCTCTTTACTAACAACCGACACACAAAGGAGGACGATCTCCAGCAGAGGTGACTAGGAAAGGCTTCCTGGATGGAGTAATTTAGTTTGGAGTCAGACCAATGAGCGCCTTTTCAAGGGTGGAGGTCCCAGATGGCCATTCCTTTAACAAAAATCAATTAACATGTAAAGTATATGCTGACAAATAAAACGTTTGATGGGCCCAGTGCAGTGGCTCAAGCCTGTAATCCCAACATTTTGAGAGGCTGAGGCAGGCCTGCCTCAACTCAGGAGTTTTAGACCAGACTGGGCAACACAATGAGACCCCATCTCTTCAAAAATTAAAATGAATCTCAGCTACTCAGGAGGCTGAGGAAGCAGGGTCACTTGGGTGCACGGGACTAAGGTTGCAGTGAGCTATGATCACACCACTGCACTCCAGCCTGGACGACAAAGCAAGACCCTCGTCTCTACGAAAAATTTAAAAATTAGCCGGGCATAGCAGTGCGAGCCTCTGGTCCCAGCTACTCGGGAGGCTGAGGCGGGAGGATTGCTTGAGCCCAGGAGGTCGAGGTTGCAGTGAGCCGTGATAGCACCATTGCACTCCAGCCTGGGCGACAGAGAGCCTCATCTCTAAAAAATAATTTCAAAAAAGGTTCCATTTAGTGTTTTTCGTGGTGTGACTAACAAAGGTATCTAGAAATATAGCACAGTCACTACCTGCTCTCAAAAAGCGGCTGCCAATCTAGTTTGGAGACAGAAAAATATACCCAAGTGAGAACACAGAGGAGTCTATTTTGTGAAAAGGGGCGTCTTTGGAGACGAAAATCCCTCTCTGCGGGACGCTGACGGGCAGTCGTTAAAGGACTTCAGCGGCAATCGGGCACTGGGGCTTTGCCAAGGCTTGGAGGCGGCGCGCCAGGCCGGGCAACGCGGGAAGCGGGGCAGGCCCGAGTGGCCCTACTGCTGGCGTCCCTACCGATCCCTGCGCATCCGCCACACAGCAGGGGACGGCAGGAAGGAGGAAGGATGGGAAGTCCCGTAAATCAGGCCCTCAGGGGCTCCCAGGCCCGCACCATTCCCAAACCCCGGGGGCCACCGCAGAGCCGCTGCTCCGGGCCGTGTGGCTCGAGGCGACCCTTCCTCGGAGTCGCCGGGCCCTCCTCTCCCGAGCCGAATCTCTAGCTCTGGCCTGAGGTGACCGGCGCCGCCGAGAGCAAACACAAGATTCGCACCCCGCTCCCCACGACAGCGGCTCCGCGGCGCCGCTCAGAGTCTCCGGAACAGACCAGACTCAAGGCAGGCCAGGCAAGCGGAAGTGTGCCGCTTCCTTCCGGCCAGCGCCGCACGAGACGGGGCGGGGATCCGCGGAAGGAGGCGGAGACTCCTGTTGACGAACAGCTCCTGGGGCCTATGGGCGCGGCCGCAGCCGCCAGGCCTCTCCGGCGCGCCCCCTCCCCGGGGCTGTCGACGCCCCCCAGCCCCTCATTTCCACAAAGCTCCGCGGCGGCTCTGCCCTCCTTGTCCCCGCGGCGCGCTGCGGCCCGTGGCGCTGCCCCGCTCCCGCCTAGCCCAGTCGGCCTCCTTCCCCTCCCGGAGCCGCGCGTGAGGACCGCTGAGACCGCAGGTCTGTGGCGGCGCGCGGGGACGCGCGGGGGAGGGTCCCCCGAGAGGGCGGGCGGCCGCCGGCGGAACACACGGCTACAGCTTTGAGCCCCTCAGGCCGCCCCGCCCCGCCGCGTGGCGCATTCGGGGGGCGCGGCCGCGGCGTCGGGGCGTCGGGAGGGGCGGAGCGCGGAAGTGTCAGCCGGGACGCGGGCCGGGCTGGACTCGGGAGGGACCAAGTTTGCGGAGCGGCTTCTGCGCGACGGCAGTGCGGCGAGGCAGGGCCTGGGCTGCGACCCCCAGGGCCGCTCGCCCGAACTTCCCGGCTGCCCCTGTCCTGGGAGACCTACCTGATGGGGACGCCAGGTGTGCAGGGGCGTGGCGCGTAGGTAAGCGGACCCGGTGCCTGCCTCACCCAGGGGATGCTCACTAGAGCGCTAGGCTTTTTAATTTTTTTTTTTTTAGAGACGGGGGTCTCGCTCTCTGGCCCAGGCTGGAGTGCAGTGGCGCGATCACGGCTCACTGCAACATCGAATTCCTGGGCTCAAGCGATTCTCCCACCTCAGCCTCTGGAATAGCTGGGACCACAAGCGTGCACCACCGCACCCGCCTAATTATTTTATTTTATTTTATTTTATTTTATTTTATTTTTATTTTTATTTTATTTATTGTATAGATAGGGTCTCGCCCTGTTGCCCAGGCTGGTCTCAAACTCTTGGTCAGAAGTGATCCTCCTGCCTCAACCTCCCAAAGCGCTGGAATTAACATGAGCCGCCTTGCTCGGCCAGCACTAGTCGTCCTTATTAATAAAGAATCGAGTCTGGTCCCTTTTCAGTCGCTTACAATGGCATTCCTTTTGATCTGATGGAGGAACTTTTTGTTTCATAGTTCATGGGACTATTGCAGTGCCTGACACATAATTGGTACTTAAATATGTGTTGGTTTTCTGCCTTACCATATTAGAATATATGAATTGTTTTAAAAAGTCCTTTCCCACTTAGGGAGGACTCTAGGATGAGGTCACATGGGGGATAAGCCCATCTGTGGCTGTAGGACTTTGTTAAACACGCTCTCTGTTCCAGGTTCTCCATTTCCAGTGCTTGAAAGCGCAGTACTTAAATCTGGCTTCCTGCTTTTTTATTTTTTATTTTTGGTATGAATGAATACATGAATTGTATAATGTTAGTTGGTTTGTTCTGTAGAGCAAGTTCCCCTTAGGAATTAATAAACTGTGGAAACAATCATGTCAGGCTACTAGTCACATTTGAGAAATAATTAGTAAGAGGCTGTTCATTATTCAGAGGAGTGAAGCAAGATGTTCTGGAGGACTAGAACCTGCTTACTCACTGCCACCACTCCCCCGCCTCCCACTTACTGCTGCCAAACCAGGCTCCTGCTCCCCGCAGTTACTCCCACCGACGCTCCCTGGGATAGCAGCTGCCCTGATTGGCACACCCCCGCAGTCATCACCACTGAGGCATATTCCTGAAGCTGCCAGTGTGAATTGTTTTATAGAACACTGGTGTTAAAATTCAGGTACCTGAGACAAAACAATATTTTAGTTCTTCAAAATCCGGTTGTCAACACATTTACTATGGAGTATCTCCCACGTGGCCACTTCTGTGGGAGGTACTGAAGACCTACTACCGCCTATGGAAGTAGAAAATAATACACAACTGTGTAATTACGTGACGCATTGCATGGTAACTGCTATGGCTCAGGGAGGGAGAAGATCAGCCAGAACTGGAATGTGCCAAGATGTTCTGGAAGAACAGCGTCTTGTGTGTGTTGCTCACCTGGTTTCGTGACTCCTGGCAGGGCCTGCTGTAGAGCACATGCTTCATGAATAAATATGATTGAGTCAAATAAATATTTATGTTTTGAGTGTAGCTTTGAAGGCCAGCAACGATTTAGATGGCAAGATCAAGGGCAGGCTGGGCAGAACGGCTCATGCATGTAATCCTAGCACTTTGGGAGGCCAAGGCGGGGAGGATCGCATGAGGCCAGGAGTTCACTACCAGCCTGGGCAAGATAGGAAGACCCCATCTTTACAAAAAATAATTAGCCTGGTGTGGTAGCACATTCCTGTAGCCCAGATACTCGGGAGGCTGAGATGGGAGGATCACCTGAGCCTGGGGAAGTAGAGGCTCCAGTGAGCCATGATGATGCCACTGCACTCCAGCCTTGGTGACAGTGAGACCCTGTCTTAGGGGGAAGAAAAAAAAAGATGGGAGGGCATGCGAATCGAGGGAAAATGGCATTAGTAAAGGCATTTCAGCATGGATGAGCACGGGGTGTGTTGGGGAGAAGGTACTGACGTTGATGGCCTGTTTATTTCTGTGTAGGAGTGATTGGGAGAACAATGCATGAAAGTCTGACATCATGATGTCCATTCGGCAAAGAAGAGAAATAAGAGCCACAGAAGTTTCTGAAGACTTTCCAGCCCAAGAAGAAAATGTGAAGTTGGAAAATAAATTGCCATCTGGTAGGTGATTTAAACTAAAGCAGCGATTTGGATTGCTTTTATTTCTGCATATTAAAATGTCACTCTCCAATAGGATAAAAATTTGTTGGGACCTGACAATTAAAACTTGTTCTAGTACCCTGATGTTCTAATTGCAATTTGATTGGATTGATTTTACAGTTATGATTTGACAAAAGATGAAAGAACGTTGATTAGAAGCATTTGTCAGCTGTCTGTTCATTAACTTATGGTTCTTCCAATCTCATCCATTGACTCTAGAGTAATGGTCCCCCATCCACACCCCAGAGTTTAGTCTATCTCTAATTTTTGTGGTCGTGTATACTGTTCACACCAGGCAGCCTTACCTTGGGTGAGTTTCTCATTTCATTAAAATAGTGAACGGTGGATCAACATTTTTTTAAATTCCTTATAATTTAGTCAAATACGTGAAGTTTTCTTTTGCTTTTTTTTTTTTCTTTTATTGATGGGAAAAGTAATCAGAACTTGGTCAGTTGTTTGTATAATGGTAAAGCTTGCTAAGTGATGCATCAAATAGCATTAACTTCTGTCTTCCTGAGTAGGTTTTATAACTAAAGCATGGTCAGGATTTTAAAAGTTAACATGAAAATCTTCATACCCATTAACCATTTTGGATATCTGACAGAATTTACATTATTTACAGCCATGTTAATTCTTACCAGCCAGGCTAGTAAAGCGATCTGTAATGGGAGGTCATGCCACCTGGCTCAGCCATTAGCAAGTAATCAATGCATTTTGGATAATAGTACTTTCTGAACACCTTAAACACTGCAAAGAAAGAAAAATACACTCCCATCCTGAAACTAACACCAATGACACTGTCTTGCTGTCTAAATGTCTTATTCTGCGTATGTATACCCATAAGCATTCATATACAGTTTTGCAAGATTGGGATCTACGTGCTATTTTGTAGCTTGCTGTTTTTCTCTTACTATGTTATGAACATGTCATAAGCCAGTTAACGTATTTTTGAAATATCGAAGTAAAGTATTTTTATAGCTGCCACTGTAGAAGTGAAAGGTTTTCTTACCATTTGCTAATACAGACAGAACCGTGATCAGTTTCCTTGTGGCCATATGTTTGTTTAAAACTTTATTTCCTTGGGGCATGTCTTAGTCCATTTCTGTTGCCATAAAAGAATACTTGAGGCTGGGTGATTTATAAAGAAAAGAGGTTTATTTGCCTCAGCGTTCTGCAGACGGTACGGGAAGCATGGCACCAGCATTGGCCTCTAGTGAGACCTCAGGAAGCTTCCAATCATGGTGGAATGCCTAGGGGAGCCAGTGTATAGAGATCACATGACCAGAGTAGAAGTAATTTCCGAGGAATACAGGGTGTCAGGCTCTTTTTTAACCAACCAGCTCCCCTAGGACTAACAGAATGAGAACTCGAGAACTCGGTACTGCTAGAATCTCACCAAGCCGTTTATG